>NC_034174.2:54280193-54627693 GCF_002021735.2 Oncorhynchus kisutch
TCTTTGTAAGACACAGAGTAGGTGTCTAGGGGTGGCAGGGTAGCCTAGTGGTTAGAGCATTGGACTAGTAACCGAAAGGTTGCAAGTTCAAATCCCCGAGCTGACAAGGTACAAAATCTGTCGTTCTACCCCCGAACAGGCAGTTAACCCACTGTTCCTAGGCCGTCATTGAAAATAAGAATTTGTTCTTAACAGACTTGCCTAGTAAAAAAAGGTGTAAAAAAAAAAGTGGACAGTTGATCTCTACATGTGTGGTTTCCACTGTGGTGCTTGCAGGAAGAGGTATAATGGTGTGGGGTGCTTTTCTGGTGACACAGTCTGTGATATATTTAGAATGCAAGGCACACTTAACCAACATGGCTACCGCAGCAATATGCCATCCCACCTGGTTTGCGCTTGGTCGGACTTGTTTTTCAATGGGACTATGACTCAACACACCTCCAGGCTGTGTAAGGGCTATTTGACCAAGAAGGAGGGTGATGAAGTGCTGCATCAGATGACCTGGTCTACACAATCACCTAACCTCAACCTAATTGAGATGGTTTGGGATGAGTTAGACCGCAGAGTGAAGGAAAAGCAGCCAACAAGTGCTCAGCATATGTGGGAACTCCTTGAAGACTGCTGGAAAAGCATTCCACATGAAACTGGTTGAGAGAATGCCAAGAGTGTGCAACACTGTCCAGGAAAAGGGTGGCTACTTTTAAGAATCTAAAATATAAAACATATTTTGATTTAACACTTTTTTGGTTACTACATGATTCCATATGTGTTATTTCATAGTTTTGATGTCTTCCCTATTATTCTACAATGTTGAAAATAGTTGTTAAAAAATAAAGAAAAGCCCTTGAATGAGTAGGTGTGTCCAAACTTTTGACCGGTACTGTACATTTACGTAAACATGATCTATTCAATATGTATGACTTATTAAAAATGTATCCCACCTGTGCCTGGGGGTCCCTGGATGATAGCCAGCTCCTTGGTGAGTGCGATCTGAAGGGCTCTCATCTGAGACTCGTCCAATCCCAGCTGCTCCATGGGGGGCCAGGCTTCAGGATCCAGGGTGTGAAAGCTCTTGATACTGCTCTTAAACTCAGGCACCGCAATAGCAGACAGGTCATACGTATCTGCCCTGGGCAGGTAGGCAGGAGGTTCGACGTCTGAGCTGCATTCCACTATATACCTGTAATTTACATGTCGTCAAAAATCATAAATGTCATTCTTCATTACAAGAATTGACATGTGGTGAACATAATTTCTGTCAAATTCATCTAGTAGCTGCCGGAAGAATTAAGTCACTCACAAACCATGTTAAGCACTTTGAGATCAGAAGCATGTAACTGTATCAATACAAATCAGTAAGTCTCATTGTCAGAAAAGCGTGATGAAAACCCAATATTTTGTCTTAAGCTTGTCCCAAAGCTGATTAGCCGACTCTTTATCTCATATAGCATCAACAACACTGGTGCATTCACAAGCTAATTGTTGAAATTAAGAACGCCAGACAGACAGTACACCGACCTCTGAAAGGGCAGATCCTCTACCTCCAGCTCCTGCAGCCCTTCGAGGACGTAGCGGTAGGCCTCAAAGTAGGCTGTGGTCTCCACCATGAGGAAGGATTGGTGGGCCTCCACACCGGCCAGGGCTCGCCTGCTCTCCCCTAAGAAACTGAGCTGGACAAAGCCCTTCTCTAGCTCCTTGGGGTCCCGGTCCGACACAGTAGCAAACAGGAAGGTGTCAAAGTTGTCACAGGACATGCAGAGCAGGGAGCCGTATATCAGCCGCTTGGAGTTTTGCCAGCGGACAAACTGTGCGGGACAGAGAAGAACATGAGCATATATTTGAATACACTCTTCGTATATGGAAAAACATTGTATGTATTAATGTAATTTCAAAGAGTATTGTATAATCTCACTATTTTAAGTTTTATAACTACACAATGTTGGTAAGTTATCATTTTTCTATTCAATTACTCTTAAATCAAACTCACTGACCTTAAGAGGATGGGAGTCAAACTGGACCTTATACGCCAAACCAGACGGGGTGCACAATGGTACCACCAGTCGAGTGTCAAAGTACACTCTGATATCATCAAAGCGGCACTTTCTCAAAGGGATGTCTTTATTGCCCAGGTCTTGCTGGCTCTGAATCAGCTGCTGGATGCCCTCTCGAAGAGGCCTCACAAAGTCCTCTCGCATGAGCCGGAAGTGCGTGTCCAGGTAGAGCAGTCCGCTGGCGTAGCGTTGGGAGATGAGGTTGGGCCTGAGGTAGGATCTCTGGTCCTGGTGGAACTCTTTGGGGGTGGGGTAGATGGGCAGGGTCCTGAAGTCGGCCTCCCCAGGTGGGGCGTCTTCCTGGGCGGTTATGAAGGAGTAGTTATCAGACCTCAGGGTGCCCTCCCTGGCTCTCTCCTGGAGGTGCTCGACCAGGCCCTGGATCCTATCCAGGTTCTCCTCCGTCTGCTTCAGGACGTCCACCCCCACGGCTCGCAGGCTGTTGATGACTGGTCTGAAGAGGGCCACTATCATGGACACGCCCTTTATAGAGCTAGCTGGGAAGATGCTGAGCACCTTGGAGAGAAGGGTCATGATGTTGTCCAAGTGCTGGGGGTATTGTTCCCGGCGAGTGTGGTCAAACTCGGATCCCATTCCCATCACATAATGGGGCAGGATGGTTCGGAGGAATCCGGAATCCTTGATTAAGCCAGTCAAGCACTGTACGGTTTGGCGGTCGGTTTTGGACAAGAAGGCCTTGCATAATACTTGGCAGAGAAGCTGAACAAGGTCCTGTCGCATCTCTCTCTTGTCGAGGAGAGCTTCCAGTCCATCGCTCAAGGCCAGAGTGATGGCTACCTCTGAAGGGTCTTTCCCTGATAGCTTCTCCAAGGTTTTGTACTCAATTGGATGAACCTGAGGGGTGCCACCGCCTATAGATCTTCCTCTCCCTCCCCCTCTTCCTCTACCACCCCTTCCTCTACCACCCCCTCTCTCTCCTCCTCTGCCTCTCCCTCCCCCTCTATTTTCTCTGCCTCCCACTATCTCCCTTCCTCCTCCTCCCGCTCTACCACCCTTACCCCTGGCATCCTCCCCTGCTCTTCCTCTTCCCTTCCCTGCTCTGTCATCTCGCTCTCTCCTATCCTCCCTCGGGTTCCCCCCATTAACCCCTCTCATCTCTTCCCTGGCCCCCCTACCTCTTCCCCCTCTCCCTTGGTTGGCTATCCCTTCCTCTTCTTTCTGACCAGCCTCAGCACCTGAGGCAAACAACAGGGAAATCTATATCAATCTAAAGAAGGAAATGCCAATCGTGTTTTGCCTGTCCAAAATAAAAATAAATCTCCTTACCTCTTCTGTGATCGACATGGTTGGCTCCTCCTCTACCTCTCTGTTGCCCCCCTCTGTTTGGGGGATCCATACAGGATGACTTACTATTGGTCCTCTAAGACAAGTAATGAAACCCAACACAATTTGAATGTTTGAATGGAATTTACAATTTCTTAAAATAGATTCCAAAACAGAGGCAAACTTGATATTTATGCATGATTATTTTATATTGTGGTGGATGACATGTTCCATCTAAAGGATACAGCAAGAGATTACATTGAAATGGCATAGGTTTAATTTTGACAGAAATTACATCACTTGGATACAGTCAGTGATTACATGATACAATGTAACAGTATGTTATCACACTAAATCTGTATACCTTCGAAACCAAATTATTTCACCCTCAAAATGTCAGCATGGACGGTCTTTTTATGACAGTTATGCAATGATGCAAATAGTGAATCCTTTGCTAATTTGAAATTAAAACCATTTTTTGCCAAGTGTGTAAACCAAGTGACTGTGATATTTCATACAATTTTGTATACTGAAGAAAAATATAAATGCAACATGTAAAGTGTTGGTCCCCATGTTTCATGAGCGGAAATAAATGATGCCAGAAATGTTCCATACCTACAAAAAGCTTATTTCCCTAAAATGTTGTGCACAAATTTGTTTACATCCTTGTTAGTGAACATTTCTCCTTTGCTAAGATAACCCATCCACCTGACAGGTGTGGCATATCAATAAGATGATTTAGTAGCATGATCATTACACAGGTGCAACTTGTGGTGGACAATAAAAGGCCATTCTAAAATGTGCAGTTTTGTCACATAACACAATGCCACAGATGTCTCAAGTTGAGGACCTGTGCAATAGGCATGCTGACTGCCAGCATTTCCACTGGTGCTATCGTCAAAGAATTGAATGTTAATTACTCTACCATACACCGTCTCCAACGTCGTTTTAGAGAATTTGGCAGTATGTCCAACTGGCTTCACAACCACAGACCACGTGTAACCTCTCCAGTCCAGGACCTCCACACCCGGCTTCTTCACGTGCGGGATCGTCTGAGACCAGACTACCGGACAGCTGATGAAACTGAGGAATATTTCTGTCTGTAATAAAGCACTTTTGTGGGGAAAAACTCATTCTGATTGGTGGGCCTGGCTCCCATGTGGGTGGGCCTATGCCCTACCAGGCTCACCCCAGTCATGTGAAATCCATAGATCAGGGCCTCATGCATTTATTTCATTTGACTGATTTCCTTATATGAACTTTAACTCGGTAAAACCTGACATTGTTGAATGTTGCGTTTATATTTTTATTCAATGTATTTACTCGTTATTTACTAGAGCCAAAAGTGTGGTCGCCTGATACATTTTCTATTCTAGAGCTTTCGATAAAACAAAGCAATATAAAATTAAAAACATACCTTGTTATGAACTTGTGATTCCTGTCCCAATATTCAGACGTTTTAATATGTGGATTTCAGTTGTCCTTGTCTGGTTGACAGTAATGATCAGTTTAGTCCTTCTCTGCGGGTCAGTGTTGGTGAATTCACCTATGTGAAGCTAGCCACAATAAGGATAAACCACAAAAGTGGAATTTGCAGGTCGCCTTCAAAATAAAAGTCCCCCATTGACAGTGACTCAAACGGATTCAAATAGTGGAATCATGCCATATTTGGAGTAAATAATGCTTAACAAGTTCATAATGTTGTTAAATAAATCCAACAAGAGACAATAATTTGTTCATTTGACACAACAAAGAAATCTGCAGTTGAAATCACACTGTCGATGTATTAGACTTTAGAATGGCATTGGGGCTATACTTATAAGCACTGTCTGTACAGCCTAACCTATGGATGCTGAAACCATGAAAATCAGACTACTCAGTGACACTCACACAACACAACTGTGTAGAGTTTACACAAATATTAGCATCTTAGCAGGACTTTGACTGTGGGAAATCACCTTTCCAGTCAGTCTATTGTATGTATTGGACATTCATATGATTATTATTATTATTATATATGTATTTTTAATCAATTTTAGGCACAATGCAACCAGACATGTTGATACAGTACAATGCCATTATTATCATCAAGGATGACTCAAAAAAGTTAAGACGTATTTCCATTATGGTCCTCATGAAAATACATGAAAAGAAAACCTAAACAAGATCATAACATGAAAACAAAATACATCTCATCAATAGGGAGGAAACCGTACAAGAAATAAAATAGATTACCAAGTAACATTCATTGAAATAATTATACTTTCTTTAAGCCTGTGCAGTGGTCTGCTTGAAACATGTTGGTATTTCAGACTCAGGTTGAAACTTGCCTGTTGGTCAGTGCATGCTCGGAGTACATGTCCTGGTAATCTGTCTGGCCCTATGGCCCGTGAATGTTGACCTGTTTAAAGGTCTTACTCACATCAGCTATGGAGAGCATGATCACACAGTCGTCCGGAACAGCTGATGCTCTCATGCATGTTTCAGTGCTAGTTGCCTCGAATCGAGCATAGAAATAATTCAACTCGTCTGGTTGGCTCGTTTCACTGGGCAGCTTGCGGCTGTGCTTCCCTTTGTAGTCTGTAATAGTTTGCAAGCCCTGCCACATCCAATGAGCGTCGGAGCCGGTGTAGTATATTCAATCTTCGCCCTGTATTGACGCTTTGCCTGTTTGATGGTTTGTCGGAGGGGATAGCAGGATTTCTTATAAGCTTCCGGGTTAGAGTCCCACTCCTTGAAAACGACAGCTCTATCCTTTAGCTCAGTGCAGATGTTGCCTTTAACCCAAGGCTTGAGCCTCTAATTAAATTAAAATAACCAGACAGGTAACTGGGGGCAAGGTCATGACCATCAACAGTTTGTTCAGTTCCCTGAAATTATTAGGACCAATGCCGTCCTAGAGCGGAGCTTGAGAATAATTCTCATTAGTTTTGGGCCATTTGAACTGTTTTATAGCACTGTGCAGCCTGTGGATGTTGCACCCATTAAATGGGAGATAAGCCAACTCAGTGACACTCACAGAACACAACTGTGTAGAGTTTACACAAATATTAGCGTCTTTGCTCTTATTGCAGGAGGTCAAAGGGTTGTGAGGCTAACCAGTGTGAAATGACTAGTTAGTTTGCGGTGCATGCTAGTAGTGTTTCAGTCGGCGACGTCACTCGATCTGAGACCTTGAAGTAGTTGTTTGAAATATGACATGATTCCACTATTTGTATCCGTTGGAATCACTTTCAATTCGGAACATTTATTTTGAAGGCAACACGCAAATTCCGTTATTGCGGCAAAATAATCCTTATTGTGGCCAGCTTCACATAGGTGAGGCGGCAGAAGGGGCGATAACGTAACGTCGGGCAAAAATGTACTACTTACCAGACGCTTTTATCCAGAGCGAGTTACAGTAGTGATTGCATTCATTTGAATACCTTTTTCGTCCAGCGGTCGTGCCGCAGCAAGCCAAATTGGTGGTGTGATGTCGAAACTAAACGTAATCTAGCTTCAAATCAAAGAGCCAATAACGATTCTCACATAAAAATAGTTGGCAACACTGATTCCATGAGGCGCTCTTCAAATGGGCCCTGGCCGTTTCCTGTTAGTTTCGTTTTCCAAATGATATGCTGCGTTCCAGTGGGAAGTCGGAAATGTTCGACATCCGAGTATTCGAAAAAAACTGGGAACTCTGGAAAAAAATTGCTCCTGGCTGGGAAAAATGGATTTGAACGATCACACAACATCACTGAAGTCATGAATTGACCTCGTATTTTTCGGAGTTCCCAGTTCTTTTGAATGCGGCAATATACAGTAGGCGTGTGCCGAACTCGTCGTATCCGTTTTATCACACTTGAAACTCGCAATAGGATTTACTAGTGATATAAAAACTCAGTAGTGCGCTTTAAATGCCAATAAAGCCTATACCACAAATATAACAATGAGACAGATATTTCACTGTGTAAATGTGGGTGGCGTAGTTATAAACATTTGCTATACGTCAAGTACGCACAGGGTTGCCATGTTCGAGGTTTTCCCGAAATTGGTCTACTTTGAAAACGATGTCGTGGATGAAAATGTATTGGTCGCGGGTTGCAGGTTTTTGGGCTACTTCTAAGTTGCATTGCTGCCGCCACGGCAGGTAGCCTAGTGGTTAGAATGTTGGGCCAGTAACTGAAAGGTTTCTGGATAGAATTCCTGACCTGACGAGGTCATTCTGTCCTTCCAACCATGAACAAGGCATTTAACCCACTGTTCCCCGGTAAGCCGTCATTGTAAATAAGAATTTGTTCTTAACTGACTTGCCTAGTTACATTTAGAAAAATATATAGGCTTATATATATTTCTCTGTGACCTGCTGCTGCTGACTATCAGGCTGTGGTGAGATGTGTGTGTTCAGAGGGCTGCAGCAGGAAGCTTAGTCGACTATTGGATGAATCACGTGAGTGAGAGAGGCCTGCACATCATGACAACTTTTTAGCAGTTCTAGATACGCTATTTGGTCCCCCCACCACACCATGATCAGTTGTTAAAAAGCATTTGATTGCTGGTAACAGTCAGTCAGATTAGGGTGCAGGTAAAAATATATATAATATTAATAAACACTGGCTGTTGTTCACAAGCATATACAGTACCAGTCAAAAGTGTGGACACCTACTCATTTAATTTTTTTTTTTACTATTTTCTACATTGTAGAATAGTGAAATCATCCAAACTATGAAATAACATATATGGAATCATGTAGTAAACAAAAAGTGTTCAACAAATCAAAATATATTTTATATTCGAGATTCTTCGAAGTAGCCACCCTTTGCCTTGATGGCAGCTTTGCACACTCTTGGCATTATATCACCCAGCTTCATGATGCAGTTACCTGGAATGCATTTCAATTAACAGGTGTGCCTTGTTAAAAGTACATTTGGGGAATTTCTTTCCTTCTTAATGCGTTTGAGACAATCATTTGTGTTGTGACAAGTTAGGGGTGGTGTACAGAAGATAACCCTATTTGGTAAAAGACAAAATCCACATTATGGCAAGAACAGCTCAAATAAGTAAAGAAAAACGACAGTCCATCAATACTTTAAGACATGAAGGTCAGTCAATAAGACCTTTGAAAGTTTCTTCAAGTGCAGTCGGAAAAACCATCAAGCGCTATGATGAAACTGGTTCTCATGAGGACCCGCCACAGGAAAGGAAGACCCAGAGTTACCTCTGCTGCAGAGGATATGTTCATTAGAGTTAACTGCACCTCAAATTGCAGTCCAAATAAATGCTTAATAGAGTTGAAGTAACAGACACATCTCAACATCAACTGTTCAGAGGAGACTGCATGAATCAGGCCTTCATGGTCAAATTGCTGCAAAGAAACTACTATTAAAGGACACCAATAATAAGAGACTTACTTGGGCCAAGAAACACGAGCAATGAACAATAGACCTGTGGAAATCTGTCCTTTGTCTGAGGAGTCCAAATTTGAGATTTTTTTGTTCCAACCGCTATGTCTCAGTGAGACACAGAGTAGGTGAACGGATTATCTCCGAATGTGTGGTTACTACCGTGAAGCATGGAGGAGGAGGTGTGATGGTGCTTTGCTGTGATACTGTCTGTGATTTATTTAGAATTCAAGGCACACTTAAACAGCATGGCTACCACAGCATTCTGCAGCGATCTGGTTTGCGCATGGTGGGACTATCATTTGTTTTTCAACATGACAATGACCCAAAACATACCTCCAGGCTGTATAAGCCTATTTGACCAAGAATGAGAGTGATGAGAGTGCTGCATATGATGACCTGTCCTCCACAATCACCCGACCTCAACCCAATTGAGATGGTTTGGGATGAGTTAGACCGCAGAATAAAGGAAAAGCAGCCAACAAGTGCTCAGCGTATGTGGGAACTCCTTCAAGACTGTTGGAAAAGCATTCCTCATGAAGCTGGTTGAGAGAATACCAAGAGTGTGCAAAGTTGTCATCAAAGGGTGGCTACTTTGAAGAATCTAAAATCTAAAACATATTTTGATTTGTTTAACACGTTTTTGGTTGCCACATGATTCCATATGTGTTATTTCCTAGTTTTAATATCTCCACTATTATTCTACAATGTAGAAAATAGTAGAAAAACCATTGAATGAGTAGATGTGTCCAAACTTTTGACTGCTACTGTATGCAATCAAGGTATGTTTTTTATTTTTAATAAATTAGCAACAATTTATAAAAACCTGTTTTCACTTTGACATTATCGGGTAATGGGTGTAGGTTGATGAAAAATTATTATTTATTTAATCCATTTTAGAATAAGGCTGTAACGTAACAAAATGTGGAAAAAGTCAATGGGTCTGAATACTTGTCGAATGCACTGTATGCTTTCAGTACTATATTTATTCTCTGATCCTTTGATTGGGTGGACAACATGTCAATTCATGCTGCCTGAGCTATGATAGGTTGGAGGACTTCCTCCGGAAGTTGTCATAATTACTGTGCACTTCTATGTAAGGGGTGAGAACCTTGAGCCTCCTAGGTTTTTATTGGAAGTCAATGTATCCAGAGGACAGAAGCGAGCTGTCTTCCGGCTACACCATGGTGCTAGCCTATGCAGTGCTACTGAGGCTACTGTCCACCTTCATTGCAAAACAGCGTTTTAATCAATTATTTGGTGACATTTATTTTTATGAAATTCACTGAGGATGGTGCTCCCCTTCCTCCTCTGAGGAGCCTCCACCGCTCAATTACTTCGACAAACCCTGCAAATTGACTCGGTATCCCTTGTATACAGCCTCGTTAATTTCATAAGTAAGCATTTCACGGTAATTGCACTCGGTGAATGTGACAAATAACATGTCATTTGAACCCATAGGAATCCCCACCCAGTTGACTACTTTACAATGGCAGAAGCATGGTGGAAGCCCTCAATGGCGCTGCCCATGCTAAAACTGCCTTTTGGCCACTAGAGGCTTTTCATTCTCTATGGTTGAAACGTTCATAACCAATGGGCACTCCATCAACAAACAAATTGTTTTGCAATTTCAGTAGAAAGTACAATGTCTACATTGCACAGTAATATCGCTATCACTAATATTTTATATCATCACGGGTTTGGAGGATTGAGAATCCACGCCCGGAACCCCTAGTTGAAGCCCTATAGGTTGATATTGAGCAATACTAAGGTGTACTCTTCTTTCATCAGTATGGCTAATCATGAAGACCTTGGAAGATAGCCATTGCAGTGTGCTAAACCCGTCCACCCAGCCGTGTCTTTTTCTCTAGGTTGAGCATGGGGCGAAGGTTATAGCGGGCTAGTTGTTTCAGCATTTAAAACAGGCCATGCGTCATCACCGTTTTTTACTTTGTTGATACAAATTATTGCAGCAATAACCAACATAAAACTTATGGGATTTCACTGCTGCAAGGATGTTGATGGCCATTCGAAAACCCATCTCACAATAATACAGATTAAACCTTTATAAAATTAACATCTTCATTACAGAGGCCATATTTTTTCAGCACTGTATTTTTGAAGTGATGCTTCAACAGGTTACATGAAACCCTGGTATGGTTACACACCGCAACCACACAACCTGTTTGTCATGACGTTGGCCTGGGGGGTAGGTTTATGACAGTCAAAAATACCTCTTCCCCCCCTTTTCCCCTCTCTACCCTACTGATGTTACATTTGCAAAAACCTTGGTTAACATAGAGATTCTGGGAACATAACTAGGTGGGGGGAAATGAACTATATTCTGGTAATCCGAACAATTGAACGTATGCGGTGGTACTTAATAACCTCTTGAAACTAGGGGGCACTATTTTCAATTTTTTTTTAATAACGTTCCCAAAGTAAACGGGCTATTTCTCAGGACCAGATGCTAGAAAATGCATATAATTTACAGCTTAGGATAGAAAACACTCTAAAGTTTCCAAAACTGTAAAAATATTGTCTGTGAGTATAACAGAACTGATATTGCAGGCGAAAGCCAATCAGGAAGTGACTCTTATTTTGAAACCCCTGTGTTCCTCTGCATCCCTACTATTGCCCATTGAAAGGGATATCAACCATATTCCTTTTTCTATGGCTTCCCTAATGTGTCTACAGCCACTAGACATAGTTTCAGGCTTTTATTTTGAAAAATGAGCGTGAGCGACAACATTGCGTCAGTGGTCAGTTGGTGACTCTCAGAGTGATTTGTGCGTAATAGACAAAGGCGGCCATTGTTCCACTCGCTCCTACTGAAAAGCAAATTGTCCCGGTTGATATATTATTGAATAGATATTTGAAAAACACCTTGAGGATTGATTTTAAAAAAAACGTTTGCCATGTTTCTGTCGATATTATGGATCTAATTTGGAGGGTTCTTTCGGCGTTGTCGTGACCGCAATTTCCGGTGGATTTCTCAACAAAACGTGGACAAGAAACGAAGGTATTTTGGCTATAAAAAAAATCTTTATAGAACAAAAGGAACATTTGCTGTCTAACTGGGAGTCTCGTGAGTGAAAACTCACCACGAATAGAATAAAGGTAGAAAAAAGGTTGGGTGTTTTCAGATTTGGCAGGCTGGCTATAAGCTAACTCCCTGATGTCTTCCATAATAGCCTTAAACCCTTGGTCGTGGCATTCGTCATGGAACGAAGCCATTCCAAAAGGTTCAGTAGTCTCAGGGAGACAGCGTGGCGGAGCCGGTCCATGTCTGCTGGGTCTGTCATGGCAAGTTTGTACTATAAGGGCACAGGACGAGACCCAGATGCAGACACGGGAGGCAGATGATTCGAGTCTCTGATATTTATTAGTATCCAAGGGGCAGGCAAGAGAATGGTCGTGCACAGGCTAAATGTTTATAACAAGGTCAGAGTCCAGGAGGTACAGAGTGGCAGGCAATCTCGAGGTCAGGACAGGCAGAATAGTCAGGCAGGTGGGTACAAAGTCAGGGCAGGCAAGGGACAAAACTAGAAGGACTAGAAGACAGATAATAAATAGCAGAAGCACCGGACAAACACGCTGGTTGACAAAACAAGACGAACTGGCACAGAGAGGCAGGAAACAGGGATAAATACACCAGGGAAAATAAGCGACACCTGGAGGGGGTGGACACAATCACAGGGAGGGGTGAAACAGATCAGGGCATGACAAAATCTACATGTAGCTAGAGTTATTATAGTGACTTTGCATTGTTAATAACAGAGAGTAGAAGAGCGGGGGGGCAATGCAAATAGTCTGGGTAGCCCTTTGATTAGATGTTCAGGAGTGTTATGGCTTGGGGGTAGAAGCTTTAGAAGCCTTTTGGACCTAGACTTGGCACTCCGGTACCACTTGCCATGCGGTAGCAGAGAGACCAGTCTATGACTAGGGTGCCTAGAGTCTTTGACAATTTTTAGGGCCTTCCTCTGACACCGCCTGGTATAGAGGTCCTGGATGGCAGGAACCTTGGCCCTGTTGATGAACTGGGCCTTACATACTACCCTCTGTAGTGCCTTGCGGTCTGAGGCCGAGCAGTTGCCATACCAGGCAGTGATGCAACCCGTCAGGATGCTCTCGATGGTGCAGCTGTAAAACTTTTTGAGGATCTGAGGACCCATGCCAAATATTTTCTGTCTTTTGAGGGGGATGGGTTTGTCGTACCCTCTTCACGACTGTCTTGTGCTTGGATCATGTTAGTTTGTTGGTGATGTGGATGCCAATGAACTTGAAGCACTCAACCTGCTCCGTTGATGAGAATGGGGGTGCGATCGGTCCTCCTTTTCCTGTAGTCCACAATCATGTCATTTGTCTTGATCACATTGAGGGAGAGGTTGTTGTCCTTGCACCACACAGTCAGGTACAAGTACACATCCTGGTAATCTCTCAGGCCCTGCGGCCTTTCGAATGTTGACCTGTTTAAAGGTCTTACTCACATTGGCTGCGGCAAGCGTGATCAAACAGTTGTCCGGAACTGCTGATGCTCTCATGCATGTTTCAGTGTTGCTTGCCTCAAAGCTAGTATAGAAGTTATTTAGCTCGTCTGGTAGGCTTGTGTCACTAGGCAGCTCTCAGCTGTACTTCCTTTCGTAGTCTGTAACAGTTTGCAAGCCCTGCTCTATCCGACGAGCATCAGAGTCGGTGCAGTGCATTAGATCTTTGTTCTGAATTGATGCTTTGCCTGTTTGATGGGTCGTCAGAGGGCATAGCAGGATTTCTTAGAAGCTTCCGGGTTAGAGTCTGTCACTACTTCTACCGAAGTCGAAGCCTATACATGTTCGGGCGGTGCTCAGCGGTCGACGTCACCGGTCTTCTAGCCATCATTGATCCATTTTTCATTTTCCATTGGTTTTGTCTTGTCTTCCTACACACCTGGTTTCAATCCCATGTTTTCGTTTATTGTTATTAAATAACTCCATTACGCTCAGTTTGATTCTCCTACGCCTGACTTCCCTGCCACCTATACACACGACACATGACAGAATCTCTGACCAAACAATGAAGTCAGCAGGAGAAGGTACCCCGGCCATGGAGGTGGAGGAGCACGTCAATGAACACACGGAGATGATTGACAATCTGAGCACCGCTATGGATCGTGTTGTCCAGAATATGGACTGCTGGGAGAGACAGGGATTTTTCCAGCGCCTCCACCAGCACAACTGGGGTCTCCCCTGAGCGTTCTTTCCCCGCCTGAACCCAGCAGGATCCATTTATCCTTGCCTAAGGGGTACGATGGAGATACTGCCGGCTGCCAGGGTTTTCTCCTCAAACTAAGCTTGAATCTGGCCACGGTCCACCCAGCTCCATCGGACCGTGAGAAGAGTATGCCCTCGTCTCGTGCCTCACCGGGAAAGCCCTGGAGTGGGCCAGCGCTGTGTGTGGAGAAGAGGATGCGGCGTTGGACCATTTTGAGGAGTTCACCCGCCATTTCCGGACAGTATTCGACCACCCACCCGAAGGCAGAGCGGCGGGTGAGCGCCTCTACCATATGAGGCAGGAGACGAGGAGCACACAGGAGTTTGCTCTGGAGTTTAGGACCCTGGCAGCCGGCACTGGATGGAGTGACAGGGCCCTGATCGACCATTACCGCTGTAGTCTACACGAGGACGTCTGTCGGGAGCTGCCCTGTAGGGACACCACCCTCACCTTCGACCAGCTGGGGGACATGTCCATCAGACTTGACAACGTGCTGGCTACTCGTGGACGTCTAGATCGGGGTCTGGTTGTTCCATCCTCCCGCACCCTCTCTCCTGTACCCATTGAGCACCATATGTGGTCACAGAGGTCACACTGCTGGTCAGTGCCGGGTTGGTTCCTCTGGGAATCAAGGCAGCAGGCCGAGCACTCTGGTGTCACCCTAGGTGAGTAGGCACCATTCTCATCCAGAGCCATCTGTTGCACATATGTTTGTCTCTGTCACTTTTCCTAAATTTTCCCCGCGTTCCCAGTATAAGGCGCTAGTAGATTCAGGTGCGGCTGGGAATTTCATTAATATGAGTTTAGCTCATAGTTTAGGGATCCCCATTGTTCTTGTGGATATGCCTTTCCCCGTTCATGCCTTAGATAGTCGACCAGTAGGGTCAGGGTTTATCAGGGAGGCCACTGCTCCTTTGTGTATGGTAACGCAGGGGGGCCACAAGGAAAAGATTAGTCTTTTCCTTATTGATTCTCCTGCGTATTCTGTGGTGCTAGGCCAACCCTGTTTAGTTTGCCATAACCCCACTGTTTCTTGGCCACAGAGGGCTCTGACGGGGTCGTCCGAGAGTGCTCAGGTAGGTGTTTAGGGGTTTCCATTGGTGCTACTACGGTGGAAAGTCCAGGCCAGGTCTCCACCGTGTGTATTCCCCCAGAATGTAACGATTTCGCTCTCGCCTTCTGTAAAAAGAAGTCTCCGAATCCCTGCATCAGGGGTACATTCAGCCCTCCATTTCACCCGTCTCCTCGAGTTACTTTTTTGTGAAGAAGGATGGCGGTTTGCGCCCATGCATTGATTATCGAGGTCTCAATAAAATCACGGTAAGATATAGTTACCCGCTACCTCTTATCACTACAGCATTGAGTCAATGCACGGGGCGCGCTTCTTCACTAAACTGGATCTCAGGAGTGCGTACAATCTGGTGCGTATTCAGAAAGGAGACGAGTGGAAGACGGCATTTAGCACCTCCTCAGGTCATTATGAGTACCTTGTCATGCCATATTTATTGATGAATGCTCCATCAGTCTTCCAATCATTTGTAGACAAGATTTTCAGAGACCTGCACGGGCAGGGTGTAGTGGTATATATCGATGATATCCTGATATACTCCGCTACACGCACCGCGCATGTGTCCCTGGTGCGCAAAGTGCTTGTTCGCCTGTTGGAGCATGATCTATATGTCAAGGCTGAGAAATGCTTGTTCTTCCAACAATCCGTCTCCTTCCTAGGGCATCTGATTTCCACGTCAGGAGTGGAGATGGAGAGCACGGCCTACTCCCACCACGGTAAAGGAGGTGTAGCGATTCTTAGGGTTTGCCAACTACTACAGGAGGTTTATCTGGGGTTTTGGTCAGGTTGCTTCTCCAATTACCTCACTGCTAAAGGGAGGGGCCGGTGCACTTGCAGTGGTCGGCTGAGGCGAACAGGGCTTTTAGGCACCTGAAGGCTCTGTTTACCTCGGTTCCTGTGTTGGCTCATCCGGATCCCTCTTTGCCATTCATAGTGGAGGTGGACGCATCCGAAGCTGGGATAGGAGCAGTGCTCTGGTACGCCACTGAAGCTCCGCCCCTGTGCCTTCTTTTCAAAGAAGCTCAGCCCGGCGGAGCAAAACTATGATGTGGGGGACCGGGAGCTGTTGGCTGTCGTAAAAGCCTTGAAGGAGTGGAGACATTGGCTTGAGGGGGCTAAACACCCTTTTCTCATCTGGACTGACCATCGCAATCTGGAATACATCCAGGAGGTGAGGAGACTGAATCCTAGTCAGGCAAGGTGGGCCATGTTTTTCACTCATTTTGTGTTTACCCTCTCTTACAGACCAGGCTCCCAGAACGTTAAGGCAGACGCACTGTCCCGGCTGTATGACACAGAGGAGCGGTCCATGGATCCCACTCCCAGCTGCTTGTTTGATGGCGCATGTAGTGTGGGAGCTGGACGCGGACATTGAGCGGGCGTCACGTGCAGAGCCCTCTCCCCCTCAGTGTCCAGCTGGCGTCTGTACGTTCCGTCTGCTGTCCGCGACTGACTGATCTATTGGGCCCATACGTCACCCTCCTCTGGTCATCCTGGGATAGGTTGGACGGTGCGCTAAGGACGTGAGGATTTATGTTTTCTCCTGCTCAGTGTGCACCCAGTGCAAGGCTCCTAAACGCCTGCCCAGAGGTAAGTTACAACCCTTACCCATTCCACAATGGCCGTGGTCGCACCTGTCTGCGGATTTTTTTTAACTGATCTTCCACCTTCACAGGGTAACACCACGAGCCTGGTCGTTGTGGATCGTTTTTCTAAGTCCTGTCGTCTTCTCCCTTTGCCCGGTCTCACTACGGCCTTACAAACTGCAGAGGCCCTGGTTACACACGTTTCCGGCACTATGGGGTGCCTGAGGATATAGTGTCTGATCGGGGTCCCCAGTTCACATCAAGGGTCTGGAAGGCGTTCATGGAATGTCTGGGGGTCTCGGTCAGCCTTACCTCAGGTTTTCACCCCGAGAGTAATGGGCAGGTGGAGAGAGTTAACCAGGATATGGGTAGGTTTCTGTGGTCTTATTGCCAGGACCGGCCGGAGGAGTGGGCGAAGTTCGTACCCTGGGCAGAGATGGCCCAGAACTCGCTACGCCACTCCTCCACTAACCTTTCTCCCTTTCAATGTGTATTAGGGTATCAGCCGGTTCTGGCTCCTTGGCATCAGAGTCAGACCGAGGCTCCTGCGGTGGACAATTGGTTCCGGGCACGCGGAGGAAACCTGGGAGGCCGCCCACGTCCACCTTCAGCGCGCCATAATGCGCCAGAAAGTTGGCGCAGACCGTCACCGCAGTGAGGCCCCGGTGTTCACACCAGGGACAGGGTCTGGTTCTCGACCCGAAACCTGCCCCTCCGCCTGCCCTGCCGGAAGCTGGGTCTGCAGTTTGTGGGGCCGTTTAAAGTCCTGAGGAAAGTGAACGAGTTATGTTATAGGTTACAGCTACCCACTAATTACCGTATTAACCCCTCGTTCCATGTGTCTCTCCTCAGGCCGGTGGTGGCTGGCCCGCTCCAGGAGGCTGAATTGCGGGATGTTCCTCCGCCCCCTTTGGACATTGAGGGGGTCCCGGCGTACTCCGTTCGATCCATCTTGGATTTGAGACATCGGGCGAGGGGCCTTCAGTTCCTCGTGTACGGGTACAGTCCGGAGGAGAGATGCTGGGTTCCGGTGGAGGACGTATTAGATCCTTCCATGCTGCGAGAATTACACTGTCTCCATCCGGATCGCCCTGCACCTCGCCCTCCGGGTCGTCCCCGAGGCCAGTGTCGACGAGCTGGGGAGGGGGGGGGGGGGGGTACTGTCACAACCTCTGCCGAAGTCGAAGCCTCTCCTTGTTTGGGCGGTGCTCGGCGGTCAACGTCACCGGTCTTCTAGCCATCATTGATACATTTTTCATTTTCCATTGGTTTTGTCTTGTCTTGTCTTCCTACTCACCTGGTTTCAATCCCATTCATTACCTGTTGTGTATTTAACCCTCTGTTTCCCCTCATGTCTTTGTCAGAGATTGTTATTCAGTGTTGTGTTGTATTGGTGCGCGACGGGTCCTCGTACCCACTTTGTTTATTGTTACATTTACTGTTTGGAGTATGTTTTGGTTTATTGTTATTGAATAACTCCATTACACTCAGTTTGAACCTACCACGCCTGACTTCTCTGCCACCTATACACACGACTCTGACAGAGTCCCGCTCCTTAAAAGCGGCAGCTCTACCCTTTAGCTCAGTGCAAATGTCGCCTGTAATTCATGGCTTCTGGTTGGGGTATGTACGTACAGTCACTGTGGGGACGACATCCTCGATGCACTTATTGATGAAGCCAGTGACTGATGTGGTGTACTCCTTAATGCAACCGGGAGAATCCCAGAACATTTTCCAGTCTGTGCTAGCAAAACAGTCCTGTAGTTTAACATCTGCTTCATCCGACCACTTTTTTATAGATCAAGTCACTGGTGCTTCCTGCTTAACATGTAGCTTGTAAGCAGGAATCAGCAGGATAGCGTTATGGTCAGATTTGCCAAATGGAGGGTGAGGGAGAGCTTTGTACGCGTCGCTGTGTGTGGAGTAAAGGTGGTCTAGAATTTATTTCCCTCTGGTTGCACATTTAATATGCTGATAGAAATGAGGTAAAACTGTTTTAATAAGTTTCCCTCCATTAAATTCCACTAGGAGCGCTGCCTCTGGATGAACGTTTTCCTGTTTGCTTATGGCAGAATACAGCTCATCGATTGGGGTTTTAGCGCCAGCCTCAGTCTGTGGTGGTATGTAGACAGCTCCAAAAGCTCTCGGTAGATAGTGTGGCTACAGCTTATCATGAAATACTCTACCTCAGGCGAGTAAAACCTTGAGACTTCCTTAGATGTCGTGCACCAGCTGTTGTTTACAGAGGCTCTATCCTGCCGATAGAGTGTACAACCCGCCAGCTGTATGTTCCTAATGTCGTCGTTCAGCCACGACTCGGTGAAACATAGGATATTACAGTTTTTAATGTCCTGTTGGTAGGATATACGTGCTTTCAGTTCGTCCCATTTATTTTCCAGCGATTGAACGTTAGCTAGCAGGATAGAAGGCAAGGGCAGATTAGCCACTTGTTGTCTGATCCTCACAAGGCACCCTGATCTCTTTCCGCAAAACCTCCATTTCCTTTTCCATCAAATCACGGCGATCTGGGCCTGGTCGAGTGTCTGTAGTTGTGTATCCTCCCCGTCCAACTCATTAAAGAACTCTTCGTCCAATTTGAGGTGACTAATCCCAGTTCTGATGTCCAGAAGTTATTTTCGGTCATAAGAGACGGTAGCAGCAGCATTATGTACAAAACAAGTTAAGAACAACGCAACAACAAAAAAATAGCATGGTTGGTTAAAGAGGCGATAAAACGGCAGCACTCCCCTCCGCACCATTACATGGATAGAATGAAGATGCATATCATTCATTCTAGTGCGAGACGCTTCGACAGACTACTGAATTGAAACATTTAAATCAAAAGAATCCTCGTTTATTATGAATTGGAAAAAGTTTCAGGCAGAAAATTAGTCTGTAACCGGCTGATCAGCCGGCGCGGCTTCTCCTTGTTCATGGCCAGATTGTGATGTTGGTGATGGCCATTTAAGCAGTAAAACATTCATTTAATAAGCCACCCACTTGGAACACAAAATATGAAAAACCATGGTTCCTATTCTTAGTGTTTCAGAGTAGGAGTACTATACTCCATGTAATCATTCATTTTGAACTTGAAGGCAAAACGTATACTAGATCAGCGCGCCTACTCCTGAGAACACGGCCCAGTTCTTTATAGAATATGAGTAATTAGCTGTTTAAAAGTGTGTGATAAAAGCGCACTTTTCTGGACAGGCTCATCCTCTGGCATGGCCCTGGCTCGTTTGAGTGTGCAGTCCCTCTTGGCTGCTCGCTCGGCGTACATCTGGGACTTGAGGATCTCAAACTGGGCTCTGTCCTCAGACTGAGAGGCACAAAGAGAAAACGGTGATTGGACAAGATACACAGCTAACTGAAAAAGTACGTGACCCAAAGATGATGTATATACACACGCGTCTGCTTTGCTTTACAATGTTTATGTAGTTGTATGTTATACGAAAATTATAGAGAGCCGTGCACAATACAATAAATGTCACTCTAGCAAATTGAATTTCAGTGGAGACAACTAGGGAAGAAAAGGTTATCTAGCTCCAACTGCATAGTGAAAGTAATAACGCTCAGATAGAGTAGCATCCTATCCAGGAAGTGTACTTGTACATCAAGCTGCCTTGCGCTACAGACAGAGAATAGGCTCCTACCATATGGGCCATTCTGGCTCGGACAAGGCTCCTTACAATATGGACTGATGTATACCCGGATAACTACAGGATACTCTAAGATTGCTAAGTAAACATAAATGTAATTTAGTTATATGACAGAACTGATCGCTTGGAGATTTGAGCTGGCTAGCCTGAGTTGGACTTTCAACTGTTGCATCCCTTACCAGTTTATAATTAGTTCAATACCATATCTAGTGTACAGAGGACATAAATGGCAAATTATTAGTCAAATGTAATGGTTTCAATGCTCTAAAGTGTGTAAATGAATAAGTAAAAGATTTCTGAGTGGAAACACTGTTGATGGGGAATTCTGTTAACATTAATTTGAATTATACAGAACAAAATGACAGAAAAATCTAGGAAAAAAACATATGGTACCAGTCAAACAGAGAACTAATATGAGCACTCGTACCGATAACTCTTTCCTTTTCCCCTCTATGATGAACTTCTCGCTCTTCTTTCCCCTTAGGGCCATGTCAAAGTCCGCTAGAGCTTTGGTCACTGGCAGAAACAAAGGTGAAATAAAGTTAAATCATGAATTATGCAGATAGAGATTTTTGCTGCCTTTGGGCTTTACAAGGTGCTCATACACAGCTCAAAGTAAACAGATACATCTGCACACAGACAGTTAAGCCTCAAAAGGCTCATTTCAATGTACATACAAGAGAGACCAACAAAGTGCTGACCCTAGCTGGGTCTTAGTCAAGGGCCTGTTTTAGTTGAGCTGTAGTCGAGGTCGTTGGCATTGGTTGCAGTGAGATGAGTTATGCTGCCCATGGAAATGCTCTGCATGTACTGTGTATATAACATCGAAAGGGCAGGATGTTGTGATATGAAGATGCCATCTAGTAGCAGCGAGGAACATGGTAGGAAGGTTGGCAGGCCTATAGTAAGTGTTGGTCTGCGGTACTCCCTGCGGTCTTTCTTGCGCTCGTCGTGCATTTGGAACCATGTCCTCTGGAGGTCTGTCTCGTCTGCGTTTTATGCTAGCTGCTTCTGTGCCACACTGATTTGAATGACACATGCGCACACACACACACAAAATACACATACACACATATGAACACAGGAACACACTACCATGTATTTGAATACACACAATATGCTGCTTTTTACCTGAGCCTCCGAATAGGCCATGGCCCTCTCCTCTCTCTCCAGGCGCCTGACGGCGTACACGTCCTTCTCCAGCTTCTCAATCAGCTCTCGGAACTTTGAAATCACCTCTGAAGGAGAGAGAGAACAGCTCAGTCATCACAAAAGCACAACCAGAAAAAAAAAATCTAATTGAATAATCCTTTAAGAATAACATTGAATTGTACAACTTTGGAAGACTAGAGTCCCTCTTGAATGAGGAGTAGGTATACCGAGGTTCCTTTTATTTTATTTAGTCAGATGAGAGTCCCGTTGCAATAGAAATCGACTTCAACATTTTGAAAACTTTAGAAATGAATCCTTACCTTCCTTTAAGTAATCAGTGATCTGAATTATTTGAATTGTTCAAATTAACAGGGTGATATCCCTGCCTATACCGATCCAAACACTTATAGATATTATCTCAAGTACACAAGGAAGGAAAGATGCATTTCTGCAGTATTTTAAAAGGGTCCTAGTGTTGAGCTTTTACCTTGTGCCAGGACACGGGAATTCACAGGGGTCTTGGCCTTCCTGACAATTGCCTTGAGCATCTTCCTCTCTGTCTCGCCCACCATGGACACAGAGCGACCCACCCTGCAGGTTCTGGCTGTGCGGCCAACCCTGTGAATGTAGTGCTTCATTGTGTTGGGCATGGTGAAGTTGATCACCTGTGGAGGAGAACGACAATGTTAGTGGGTGCATCTCAATCTGAAAATGCTTCATCAGCATGGTCAGGTTGATCATCTGAGGAGAAATGGTTAATTTCTACAGTGAAGGGCAGCTTTTATGTAAACTATAGTCACTAGTAGGGTGGTAAATTAACACCCGCCAAACGCGGGAAGATTTTGTCATTGGTGTGTAAGAATGACTATTTCATTAGCCACGTTGGTGGGTAGTCACAGAGCATTTGGGAAACGTTTTTTTCAATCAAAAGCCCACATGTCGAAGTTGGTCACAATTGACAAGAAAAGCTACTAAAGTGTGACTTTGTCCTCATGTTTCTTGGCCAGTTGCATAGCTTTGTTCACACACTAGGTTGCTTTTCAATGTTAGTTTGAGTTTGCTGCTGGGAAGACAAGAGTGTGCCCAGTTACCACGGTAACGTCCCGTCCTTTAAAGGGCCAGCTGAAATGTTCGTGCTTGATTGAGAATGTAATACATACTAGTAATACATTTTTGCTTCAGAAACATTACAAAGCATGCTCATCCATTGATTATAAAAAATGTATGTAAAAATATATATTTGGGCAGGTAAATGTTGAGTGGCTGGTAGATTGTTTTTGCTGGCTGACCCCAAAAATTTATTTCCCACCCTGACCTCTACTTATTTATCTCCGCACAACAGAACAAAAATCTTGCACCAGCTACTCGATTAATTTCTGAGAAAAGATGACTGGGTATGTATTATGCATACTTATGCATACTTATTTTAGCAATGTCAAATGCCTGATTGACAACAAAAAAACGACACAAAACGTAGTTTCATTTCACATTGTCCTTTTCAGCACGGTTGCCGCAACTATGGTGGATGCGTAACCGGGCCAGCTCAGTACAGCTCGACTTTGCTTGGTCCAATAGTGTAAATCAGGCAATAGTGTGTAAGTAGGTAATAGTGTGTAACTGTAAGTGTTACAGGGGAGCTACACTGGGGCATCGCAAAAATAGTCGGTTTTAAGCTGCTACACTGGAGGCATAGCTTTTGCATAGCAATTTATCAAGAGCCGCACGTTCAATTGTTGAAAATTAAAACATAGCGTAATTCTTTGTGGAGCAGCGCAAGCCCAGTTGTAAGGCCAGTTAGTTGGAAAGTGTCTAGGTACCTGGGGCTCTTCAGTCTTTTGGGTCTGGGACAGGTTCCCGTGCAGCTCCCCCACCTTTAGCCCCATCAGGCCCAGGAGGATGTGCATCCGGTGGGCCTGCTTCTTAGTCTGGGTGAATACCATCAAGTGGTCCTGGAACGCATGTGTCAGCAGGGAAGCACAGAAAACAAACACAAAACACACACAGGCAGGAGACACACATGCACAGACTGGTGACACACCCACAGTTAGTCAAGATTGCTACATGTATCAGAAAGTTCAATGTTCACCTTTTTCAACCTCATGGTTTTCCATTTATGTTCAATGGAAAATGACGAAGTTGAAAAAGGTGAGCAGTGAACTTTCGGCTACATGTTGTACTTTACTTCACAATAACTCAGCACTGTATTGTGATAGTTGTCCAGACAACTCACCGCCCACAACGGCCTTCTTGTCTCCTTCCCTGGTTGGTAGGTGATCAAATACTTATGTCATGCAATAAAATGCAAATTAATTACTTAAAAATCATACAATGTGATTTTCTGGATTTTTGTTTTAGATTCCGTTTCTCACAGTTGAAGTGTAGCAATGATAAAAATGACAGACCTCTACATGCTTTGTAAGTAGGAAAACTTTCAAAATCGTCAGTGTATCAAATACTTGTTCTCCCCACTGTACATATCCTGTACAAAACCAAATTGTGATATGAGCATTTCAATTGCAAACAAAATATATATTTGCATGCAGAGATTTATACAGCCTACCACTGATTGACAGTGACATTGAATGGTTCTGCCACAGGTTCTGCTGTCTCCAGCCATAACAGACCACAGCCACGCTTGACCGTTGAGTCTTGTGCAGTTTAGCTGCATGCAGCTTGCACTTGGTGTTGTTGCCACAGCAACCACTGAAGATAAATCTGTGCAGGTCTTGATGCTACGGTGCTCGCGCTACCGCATTGAAGGGGAGATAGCAGTCCAACACGGGCAGATGGGACCTCAAGATCCACAGTGACTCACCGACAGGGCGCGACACTAGATAACAAGGGAAGAAGAAATGTGATGGCGATAAGCCTCGGTTACCTTGGACCTTGACGTGAACACACTGGGAAGACTGTCATACGGTGAGCCAGGTTTTTCGTCCTACACTTTCCTATCAAAGACGAGTGCACATAACTGCGGCGATATGTGATTGTTGGATTAGTCTAATGTAGGCTACTGAATGTAAATGAGGCTTGTTGCAACTGGGTTATATTAAATTTCAATATGCATAACAAATTGTCACATGTAGTAGTATAGGCCTATGTTCTATCTAACAAATACATTTACTATTATAGGCCTATAGGTTATTATACATGAGTATAGGTTACATAATATCTGTCATTTAGCAGGTGCTTTTATCCCGTGGCTTAAAGTCATATGTGCATACATTTTACGAAGGGCGTTCACAGGAATCGAACCCACTACCCTAACGTTACTAGCACCATGCTATATCAACTGAGCTACAAAGGACCACTATGTGAATGGTATTAAGATTGAATTCAAACGAGGCTTTTCAAATACAGCCTACTCCAAATAGATAGGGCTGCCATTTGTTTTTCTTGTTGGGAATTATCATGCATTAATTTATGCAACACAACATGCTAATAAAAACAACCACAGCAACAACAACGTTTGTAAAACATGTTTATGCTGAAATAAATATGTAGCCTATGAATAGGTTAGAATCAGCCCGGTCAGTTTAGTTGCCAAAACTAAATATGGGGTCCATTTTAAAAGGCGTTTTAAAATCTCCTGAAGTGACTATAGTGAAATTATATTGCAACAGGATTTCCAGAAGCTCGCTTCTGATCAAAACGGGTTGTCGGATTGTACAATTTTGACAGACATGCCCACCTAATTAGAATAGGCTATTGTTTTAAATCTTCATAAGCCTTCATTGGACATGTTTTCAATCACAAAGTAGTAGTTTCAGTAGTGCCTAAATTGTTTTAAAATGGTTAAATATAAAAAGTTCAATGTCTTAGAGAAATGTCAACAGGAATTTATGTAAATACTTGGACAGGTTTGAAAAATGTATCCCCAATAACTAGAGCATCTAAAACCGTTTTAAGTGTCATTATTTGAAACAATGTGTTGGAGGAGAGGGTGGACTCAGTAAATCACTGAATTATTGATTATTTTATTTATAGCTGCTTTATATACAACTATTTTGAAAGTGAATTTGATGAATGTATACAGGTCCAGCAGTACATGTCTGACAATGTTGTGAATCAGCACTCATCTACAGATGGCGGCTATTAACTTGATCACTCTTTTCCCGTTGAGGATTTTCCTGCTGCACCAGGAAATTCAAATGAGGAAGTTCAAATGCGGCCTGGGGTGATCTAGCGATAAGGCACCCTGCACACATACAGTATGGGGCTACCATGTTGGCGTGGGTTAGATTCAGGCCCATTCCTTCTGGCACAAATATCTCATTGCCCACGATTGACTTGATTAAATTAAACATTTCAAACATGGACAGTCCAGGAATATTTTACCCCCGATCTTGATAAGAAATTACCTTACCAGACACTTATGGATATCATAAATAGGAAACACATCAAATAATAACAATAGGCTACACCAAAATGAGTAATTCATGAAAGTGTCTGGTAAATTGCCACAGTAGATTTACTGTGGTATACGAGGAAATTATTTTTTCTATTGTACGGAATGCTTGTCAATCGCTTTTAGTCTGTTCAAAAAGGACTAAGTTGTGATGACAACACCAACCAGAGAGGGAACATATATTGACAGACTTCGGTTGCAAGTGTAACACGCAGGATATGAACCCGGGTCTCTACGTCTTAGACCATTTAGACTCTTGGGCTGAGGGCAGACACTGGTTTTGAAGTTCGCAAGTGGGGTTACCTCATCACGTGACCATGATTGACTCATATCCAGTACGGAAGCAGGGCTAGGTAACACCAACATCTTTTAGGGAGCAGTAATGAGGTGACCAATAATGGTTGCAATGGAGATCAGCTGTGCGGGTGGATTTAGCGGAGATTGATGGTTTAACTTCTTGACGCACCCATCTCTTTAGCGGGATCATTTTCATCAACACCCGCTGAATTGCAGAGCGCCAAATTCAAATTAAATTACTAAAAATATTTACTTTTCATGAAATCACAAGTGCAATATATCAAAACACAGCTTAGCTTGTTGTTAATCCACCTGGCGTGTCAGATTTCAATACAGCATAACAAGCGTTTATGTAAGAACATCTCTCTCAGTAGACAAAATATTGCAAACAGTAGCAGCCAAGTAGATTGGTTACGAAAGTCAGAAAAGCAATAGATTAAATCGCTTACTTTTGATGATCTTTGGATGTTTGCACTCACGAGACTCCCAGTTACACAATAAATGTTCCTTTTGTTCCATAAAGATTATTTTAATATCCAAAATACCTCCATTCGTTTGGCGCGTTATGTTCAGAAATCCACAGGCTCGAGCGGTCACGACATCGCAGACCAAAATTCCAAATAGTATCCGTAATGTCCACAGAAACATGTCAAATGTTTTTTATAATCAATCCTCAGGTTGCTTTTAAAATATATAATCGATCAAAGGTAAACAATTCATTTGATTGCTTTTCTGATTTTCGTGACCTAGCTACTTAATGCTTAGTGTACATAATGTTTTGTTATGCTATCGATAAATGTACACAAACGCTTGGATTGCTTTCGCTGTAAAGCATCATTTCAAAATCTGAGACGACAGGTGGATTAACAAAAGGCTATACTGTGTTTTGCAATATTGCACTTGTGATTTCATGAATATGAATATTTTTTAGGATTATTATTTGACTGTGGCGCTATGCTATTCAGCGGTTGCTGATGACAATTATGCAGCTTAAGGGATGGGTAGCGTCAAGAAGTTAATGTAGGGCTCATAAAAAGTATTTAATGTATGGTTAATCAGGCTCAGGTAACATCAGATTTGAATTTTCATATTTCTATGTTTTATAATGCTTTTGAATGACACTTCCGTTTTTTTGCGAGGAAATTCCTTGGTTAACCGGGAGAAAAGTGATGTATTCTCAGGATAGACCATTTGTAAAATCCAGAGAAAATATTAAACACACCCACCCATCCACCTTCAACCTCCCTTCAACAATACGTTCATTCCATTATCATACCAATCTGTCCAATTTAACCTCCTTTAATCCCTCTGTCCATTAGGACTTTTATCCCTGTATCCTTACTTTATTTATCTATCCAGTCATAAGATCATTTTTTATAGCTGTATTTTTTTATTAAGAAATAAATGTTTGGTTGAAGTAAGGGATAAACACTTTGGATAAAATAATGTTTTAGATGTATTTTCAACTTCAACTATGCCTCATTGTCTTTTGTGCTCAATTATTACAGTTTGCATACAGTGGGGCAAAAAAGTATTTAGTCAGCCACCAATTGTGCAAGTTCTCCCACTTAAAAAGATGAGAGAGGCCTGTAATTTTCATCATAGGTACACTTCAACTATGACAGACAAAATGAGAAAAAAAATCCAGAAAATCACATTGTAGGATTTTTAATGAATTTATTTGCAAATTATGGTGGAAAATAAGTATAATGAGAAACAGAAAAGCAACCTAATTGAACAGGTTTCACTGTCAGTCCGACCATTAATGCAAAGAGTGGAAAAGAGTGGTTGACTTGACCACCACTATTCCCAGGTGCAATATATCAACCTGCCCGATCCCATCAAATCAAGAGTTTTGCTGTGTCTAAAATTAGAAACAAGAAAAGACAACAGTGTCTGTCTCATACAGTATAGATAGTATTTCACAATTCAGTGCCAAGTGTGCTTATGTTTCTGAAAAGTTTACAAAGTAGGAAGGAAGTTATTGGGCTATATTTTTACATTCATAGTGAATTAGCTCCATCGTATTATACAGTACTGAAATACCAATATTTTTAATATACTGTAGTCCCAGTCTGGAATATGTTCCGTGATTCTTCCAATGGCATTGAGGAGTGCACCACATCAGTCACTGGCTTCATCAATAAGTGCATTGATGACGTCGTCCCCACAGTGACCGTACGTACATACCCCAACCAGAAGCCATAGATTACAGGCAACATCCGCACTGAGCTAAAGGTTAGATCTGCTGCTTTCAAGGAGCGGGACACTAACCCGGATGCTTATGAGAAATCCAGCAATGCACTATGTCAATACAGGACTAAGATTGAATAGTACTACACCGGCTCCGACGCTCGTTCGGATGTGTCAGGGCTTGCAAACTATTACAGACTACAAAGGGAAGCCCAGTGACGCAAGCCTACCAGAGAAGCTCAATTACTTCTATGCTCGCTTCGAGGCAAGCAACACTGAAGCATGCATGAGAGCATCAACTTTTCCGGACGATTGTGTGATCACGCTCTCCACAGCCGATGTGAGTAAGACCTATAAATAGGTCAACATTCCCAAGCACGTGGGGCCAGACCCATTACCTGGATGTGTACTCCGAGCATGCACTGACCAACTGGCAAGTGTCTTCATTGACATTTTCAACCTGTCCCTGACTGAGTCTGTAATACCAACATGTTTCAAGCAGACCACCATTGTCTCTGTGCCCAAGAACACTAAGGTAACCTGACTAAATGACGAACGACCCGTAGCACTCACGTCTGTAGCCATGAAGTGCTTTGAAAGGCTGGTCATGGCTCACATTAACACCATTATCACAGAAACCCTAGACCCACTCCAATTTTCATACCACCCCAACAGATCCACAGTTGATGCAATCTCTATTGCACTCCACACTGCCCTTTCCCACCTGGACAAAAGGAACACATACGTCAGAGTGCTATTCATTGACTACAGCTCAGCGTACAACACCATAGTGCCCTCAAAGCTCATCACCAAGCTAAGGACCCTGGGACTAAACACCTCCATCTGCAACTGGATCTTGGACTTCCTGTCGGGCCTGCCCCCAGGTGGTAAGGGTAGGTAACAACACATCTGCCACGCTGATCCTCAACACCGGGGCCCCTCAGCGAAGCATGCTCAGTCCCCTCCTGTACCCCCTGTTCACTCATGACTGCATGGCCAGGCACGACTCCAACACCATCATTCATTTTGCCAATGGCACAACAGTGAAAGTTACTGATCACCGACAATGATGAGACAGCCTATAGGGAGGAGGTCAGAGACTTGGCTGTGTGGCGCAAGGATAACAACCTCTGCCTCAACGTGATCAAGACAAAGGAGATGATTGTGGACTACACAAACAAACTAACATGGTCCAAACACATGGCATGGCTGTGTGCTTGATTGTATACACCTGTCAGAAATAGCCAAATCCACTAATTTGAAGGGGTGTCCATATGCTTTTGTGTATATATAGTGTTTGTTATATTTTTGCTGTTGGGAAGAGAACAGGATGTTATGCAGAAAAATATGTTGGTAGGACACGGCTCTGTATGTTTGTGCACATGGAAGTCAGCTATTTATGTTTACTATAGATTAATGAGGCAATACATACGTGATGTGACTAAAATAAAAATACATTTAGTTGACTAAAATGGCCCACTGTTTTCATTTAGACAATAACTAGACTAAATGTTTATTGAAATGACAAAAATGTGACTAAGACTTGATTACTTTTTAGTAAAAATAACCAGGTTTCTATCCAACCATTTAATGGGGACGAATTACCTGATGCATGAAAAAAGTAACGACCGGGCTGATGGAAACAGGATATGCCGCTACAAATGTACAAATGCAGATAGACAATTTGTTTGTTCGACATAGTCAGACCTTTTTGTGTCAGTTAAATTAATTATGCGAGAAATGGCGTTGATAAGGAAGTATTGATATAATAACCATCATATCGAAGTAAACTTGGAGTCATGCAACGATATGTTGTGTGGTCCTCCCACTATCACTTGTGGAAAGCATGCAGTTTATTAGGCTACAGATGAAATGAATTATGATGAACTTCACAGGGCGGTGAAAGTCCATGGTGATGCGCTTGATGCTCCTTTCCAATAAATATCCAGGGTCTTATTCTGGTGACCGGATGAATGATACTTAGCTTCCGTTTGACAAATAAAAATAATCTCACTCTTATCCATAATAATCTCATCACGTAGGTAGCCTACCCACACCGTAGCTGCAAGCTGTTGGCTAGAGCGCTTATGAAAATGCTATCAAAACTTTTATTTTTCATTCGGTACATAGGAATTTAACTGCAAAAGTTATTTTTATGTGCACTACGTCGTTTACGCACAGTCTTTTATCCGCAATAAATCAGTTTTATGGAAGCACATCTCTGGTGAGAAAACGCACATATTGTTTTACACAGATTTTAGAATATTCACATTAAAATCTGTTTTAGTACTAGGGCCCTGGTTCTCTGCTGTCCACAGTCCCCTGCACCGCCTCTAAGTTTGCTGCTCTGTCAGGCCATAGGTATCCCACCCAGCCCTGCTCGGATCGTGGCCTCCTGGATTATCGGGTATACAGCTCCCTATCCCGCCAGGCTAGGCCCTAAATTAGTTGCCCCGTTTTTGCAGGTCTGCAGTCTCTTGCCCTGCTCAGATCTCAGCCCTCTGCAATAGTTGGTAGGCAGTTTCCTAGCCCGACAGATTTAGGGCCTCCTGCCCTACTAGGCCCAGAGTTTGCTGTACTAGACTCACTGTCTCCAGACATAGTAAACATGCAGCCCCTAGCCTGCCAGGCTTTCAGCCTCCTGCTCTACTAGGAATGTTGCATGTGCTAGGTTCTCAGTCCTCAGCCCTCTTTGGCCCTTGGTTCCTAGAACTAGGTCCTCAGTCTCCAGCTATACTAGGTCTGCTGTCTCCAGCACTAAGCGTCCCTCAGTCCCTAGTCCAGGTGGGTCCTGCCCGGCTAGGCTCAGAGTTACCAGTTCCTCCTGTAGGCCCAGAGCTCTACCACTCTACTAACTCTCAGCCAGTTTCTCTGTCAGGCCCAGAGACAGTTTCCCTGTCAGGTCCAGAGTCATTCTCCCTCTCAGGTTCACAGTCAGTTTCCCTGTCAGGTTCAGAGTCGCTTTCCTGTCAGGCCCTAAGTTATCAGCACTAGGCTCCCAGCCCTCAGCCGTTCTATACTGAACAAAATTATAAATGCAACAATTTCAAAGATTTGACTGAGTTACAGTTCATATAAGGAAATCAGTCAATTTAAATAAATTCATTATGGCCTAATCTATGATTTGGGAATGCAGATTGTCACACCCTGATCTGTTTCACCTGTCTTTGTGCATGTCTCCACCCCCCTCCAGGTGTCGCCCATCTCCCCATTATCCTCAGTGTATTTATACCTGTGTTTTCTGTTTATCTGTTGCCAGTTCGTTTTGTTTTGTTTTGTCAAGCCTACCAGTGGTTTTTTCCCCATGCACCTGTCTATCTCTAGTTCCTGTTTTCCTGGTTTTGACCATTCTGCCTGCCCTGATCCTGCCTACCGTTCTGTACCATGTCACACCACCCTGGATTACTGACCCCTGCCTGCCCTGACCTTGAGCCTGCCTGCCATTCTGTACATTTCGGACTCTGCTCTGGATGACTGACAACTGCCTGCCTTTGACCTGTCGTTTGCCTGCACCCGCTTTTGTAATAAACTTGTGTTACTTAGAAACTGTCTGCTTCTGGGTCTGCTCCTGAGCCTTGACACAGATATTCATCTGTTGAAACATGAGGTGAAGGCAGCGGATGAATGGCACAACAATGGGCCTCAGTATCTCGTCACGGTATCTTTGTGCATTCAAATGGCCTTTGTTAAAAAGCAATTGTGTTCGTTGTTCGTAGTGTATATGTCTGCCCATAACAAACCCAACCGCCACCGTGTTCACAATGTTGATATCACAGGAGGCTATACTAGCGCTGGGCTACAAGTTCCCTGCTCAGCTAGGTTTTCGGCAACCCGCCATACCTGGCTTGCAGTCCTCAGCCTTAGTAGTAGGTTCCAAGTCCCCTGCCCAGCTCTTGGCTTCCTGCACTGGTAGGCCCTCAGCCCCCTGACCTGGGGGACCCACTGTCTTCAGTTCTGGGGGGCCGCCCGCCTCCTGCACTCCAGCTCTTGCACCTGGGGAACCACCTGACCTCGTCTCTGGGCCCCAGCCGGCCCCTGCCTCCAGAACTCTGATGAGCCTCGCCCAGGGGTCCCCATCTGCACCACCATGGGAACCATCGCTTTCAGCAGTGGTGAATGAGTCACCAACCTCAGCAGCAGCCAATGAACTGCTAACGAAAGTTGTGGCCGGCATGCCACAATCCTCCACCACAGCATGCGAGCGACCACCTCTAGCCTTGGCCATCCTCCGGCGTCGTACTCATCGCCCCACTGGCCCTACACTGAGTTTGAGAATAATCTGCCACCCCCGTGGCATGTTTTTTAATTAATACATTTTTTATTTAACTAGGCAAGTCAGTTAAGAACAAATTATTATTTGCAATGACAGGCTACCCCGGCTAAACCCTCCCTTAACCCGGATGATGCTGGGCTAATTGTGCGCCGCCCTATGGGCCTCCTGATCACAGCCCAGGATCAAACCTGAGTCTGTAGTGACGCCTCTAGCACTGTGATATAGTGCCTTAGACTGCTGCGCCACTCTTTCCCACAAAAAATGGGGCGGCCCAGGACTGCTGGTCCCATCGCTGCTCTGCCGATCTGTCCTGTCTGTCCTGCCGGATAGGACTAGGCGCTAGGGGTGTGATGGTAATTGAATAACCATGTAACTGACGATTATTGGTGAAGACCGTCATGAATATACAATAACTGTCAAAACTGTTTAAATAGGCACATGTTCAAAGTGGATGGCCTTTGATAATGTCCCGATTTCAATATCTGGGGAATAATCTGATTTTCCCAAGCACATGAATCTTTCACCTGAATCGCCACCATCCTTTACGGTCCGTCATATCTTGTCCATTTTCCGACCAGTACATTAGCAGCATGAGAGAAGTTTGTACGGGATCTCTCTCCATGCTCACTCCATGTGGACTCATGTTGCACTCCTGAGAGAAATGGCATGAGAGAAAAGTCAGTTGATAGTTTGGACTGGATGCTGTGTACAGGTTAATGGCTCGGACTCAGGTTTGAGGGCGTGAGGCTCAAACTGTTCTTGGTCAAATGAACCCTTCCATGCATCTAGATACCATCTGTGGTCACCTTCGCCATAACCTCGAGAGAGGACAGACCAGAACAGTTGAGTTAATGGCATTTCTGATTCAGGAAATCCAGACAAATGATTCACTGTATGACAAACTATTACTCTACCAATATTCTTAGTACAGATTTGTAAGACAAACATCAAAGAGAATAACAAGACACAGTTGAAACCATTTTTTTTATTGGCTAATACTCCCCTATCATCTTGGCGGTCTCACCGCAGAGTTACAGGGTCAGGAAGTTAGAGGGCTAATCCTTAGGGAGAAATTCCGACCATCCAGCAGACCCAATCTGGTGAGATTTGTATTGAAGCAAGACAATAACAAAATAAAACAACAACAGCATTACACTTCTTCATATAGAACTCCTTATCCTCCTTTGGGACACATGACTCACATCATGATTCATGCGTTACAAAAACAAACAAAAAAACTTCTGATTAAATAAATAATAAACAAATCAGAATAACAAATAAACCCTTAAATCCATAAGGAAATAGACTAGAGACAGATGTCCCTCATTCAGGGGCAGAGCTCTCTCTGTCCTTCTCGTGGTCCGAATCACAGATAGGACTATTGATCAATTATAAACTTCTAATTATTAGTGTTTACATTTAAATCTCACCCAATGTCTCTAGCCTTTCTAGTGAGGATGATCAGGCTTCACCAGAAAGTCAGAACAGAGGCCAGGGGTCATTCAACCCCATTAAGTGAGTATATTTCCCTTTTCTTTCCCTGTAACGCAGACATTATTTGAAGATTTTTTATCAAGAGAATTTACATATGTGCAGCCAACACTTGTACAATATATACTTCAGAAAATGTCATTTGTGTAGCCTTGAAGGTGCCTCCTTTCTAACCCGTGAAAAACTCACTAAAACCAAAATAAAAGACCCCACACAATAAATCAAACACAGTATTAATGCCACAAACAAATACTCATAACAGGTGGGTTGTGTGTGGGTGCTGGCGTGTGAGGTAAAACATATGGTAAAATGGCCAGGCCTTACTTAATTTGGGCGCTCCCTTAACAGCCGGGAACCTTTATAGTGTATAGTATACAGTCTCAATAACTGCTCTCCTAAGGCACCTGCCTCAGGAAGCCTTTCAAAGGGAGAGATACAGAATCATTGGTAAACATGTAAAGAATAACTTGTTAGCGGACATTCCATCAGTCCTGGAAGAAAGAAAATAAACATGTACTTAGTTTTCACTATGCTACATTTTAGTCAGTCCCAAAAAATTTATAATTCTCAAAATTACTGCATCTTGGGCAGGAAGCCTCGATAAAACCATGCACATCCAGAATCATACTTGAGACACATCAGATAGATAAACCTCTCTGGGATAGGCGTCCCGCTGGACAACTTCCGGTGAAACTGGAGGGTGCGCAATTCAAATAAATCATCATAAAAAATATGGATATTAAACATTTAGGAACATACAAGTGTCTTATATCAGTTAAAAAATTAAATTCTAGGAGGCAGTTCACTCTGGGCACGCTATTTATCCAAAAGTGAAAATGCTGCCCCCTATCCCAAAAAGGTTAAGGATTCACATGTGAGGTCATGTGCTAAACAGTGAGTAGTAAAGATTAAGACTAAAAGTGGTTAAAGTAGTAGCCTACAATCAGGAAAAATTCCAGGTAAACAGCAAGTGTCCAGATAAAAATATTTAATAAATATTAGATGACGCTTCCCCAAATACACTTATAACGATATCAGTGATAGATGAGTGTAACGGAGACGCTGTGAGTCGAGAAGCAGGTGAAACATTTAATAACACAACAAACATGAAACAAGACAACATAACAGTGGCGTTTGCGCATGAACACAGGAAAAATACTGACTGAGGAAGGAACCCAAGGGAGTGACAGAAATAGGGGAGAAAATCAGGAAGGTAATGGAGTCCAGTTGAGTATCATGATGATCTGCAGGTGCACGTAATGATGGATGCCATGTGTGCGTAATGATGGATATAAGGACCTGTGGTTAGTATACCGGTGATGTCGAATGCCAGAGGAGAGGAGCAGGAGTAGACGTGACCGACACGCAGCTCCTGCCACAGGACGACACCAGCCAGAGGGACAACCCCGAGGATGAGGAGCAGCCCGGTCTGTGCGGCGAAGGTGGAAATCATAGATAATGTTGGGATCCAGAATATCCTCCACCGGAACACAAGCACTGCGGTGGCGTTCTGCCTGTTCCTTTTGATGGTGGACGGCTTGCTGGATTCTCATGTGACCATCGCTCCACACTTCTTCTGCTTGCCGGAACCACTCATCAACCAGTCGGTTTGGTCCGGGGTCCACAGTGCCAGGGCCAGGGCCCAGAACACACTGCAAGGGGATCAACCCAGTGGAGGAGTGACATAGCGAGTTCTGGGCGTACTCTGCCCATGGAAGGAATCGTGCCCACTCTCCCTGCCGGTCCTGACAGTGACTCCTCAGGAACCTCCCCAGCTCCAGGTTCATCCTCGCCACCTGCCCATTGGACTGAGGCCGGTGCCCGGAAGTGAGGCTGACCATGACACAGAGCTTCTCCATGAAGGCACTCCATACCCGTGATGTGAATTGGGGGCCACGGTCAGAGACAATGTCCTCCGGGAAGGCCATAATGCTGGAAGACCTGCTGGAAGAGTGCCTCAGTGACCTGGAGAGCAGTAGGAAGACCAGTAAGAGTGATTAAACGACATGATTTTGAAAATCTATCCACAACCACCAAAATGGTGGTGAAACCATCAGAGGAGGGGAGATCAGTAACAAAGTCAATGGATAGATGGGACCAGGGATGCTGAGGTGCAGGAAGGGGAAGGAGCCTCCCTGCTGGAGCGTTCCTGGGGGATTTGGTTTGGGCACATATGGAACAGGAGTTGACGCAGCAAGTGACATCCTGTGCTAAGGTGAGCCACCAGTATTTCCCAGAGATGGATTGGGTAGTGCGAGAAATACATGTATGTCCAGCGACAACAGCTGTGTTCGCCCACAGCCCACAGCCGGACCCTCATCAGCCGGACCCTTATCCCTGTAGGAATGTAAATGCGCTCGGGAGGACAGTTGGATGCGGGCCCCCTCTCCAGAGCCTGGCAGATGTCCACATCTTCATCCCAGGCCACAGGAGCTACAACTCGGGAGGATGGGATTATAGGCGCATTCTGGACAGGACCATCTCCCGAATTGTAGAGGCGGGACAGGGCATCGGCCTTGGTGTTCTTTGAACCTGGGTGATAGGTCAGCGTGAAGTCAAACCTTGTGAAGAAAAGGGCCCACCTTGCTTGGTGTGGATTCAGCCTTCTCGCTGTCCGTATGTCCTCCAGGTTCTGATGGTCAGTGTGAATGACAAATGGTTCCTTGGTGCCCTCCAGCCAGTGTCTCCACTCCTCTAATGCCATCTTCACCGCCAGGAGCTCACGATCACCGACGTCATAATTCCTCTCTTCAGGGGACAGTTTCTTAGAGTAAAAAGCACACAGGTACAACTTCTATGGATTACCCTGTCGTCGAGACAGAACTACCCACACGCCTACCTCTGAAGCGTCCACCTCCACCACAAAGGATATCGTTGTATCTGGATGTTTGAGCAATGGGGCGGAGATGGAACATCCCTTGAGTAGACAGAAGTCCTCCTCGGCTGCTGGGCTCCACAACAACCTACGGGGGCCTCCCTTAAGGAGAGAGGACTGGCAACAGAGCTGAAGTTCCTGATGAAATGGCGGTAGAAGTTGGCAAACCCCAAAAACCATTGTAACCCCTTTATGGTATTTGGGACTGGCCATGACCTGACCGCATCTACCTTCTTGTCGTCCATCCTCATTCCCTGGGGGGCTGATTTGGTAGCCTAAGAAGGGGACAGCCCTCTGATGAAATTGGCACTTCTCAGCCTTGACCTACAAGTGGTTAGCCAGGAGGCATTCCAGGACAGCTTGAACGTGAGTGATGTGATCCTCCAGGGTAGACGAGTAGATCAAGATGTCTTCAATATACATGACCACCTGGAGTCCGAGCATGTTCCTGAACACCTTGTTAACTTCACTAGGGTAGGGGGCAGCATTTGGAATTTTGGATGAAAAGCGTGCCCAAAATAAACTGCCTGCTACTCAGGCCCAGAAGCTAGATAAGATATGCATATAATTAGCAGATTTGGATAGAGAACACTCTAAAGTTTCCAAAACTGTCAAAATAATGTCTGTGAGTATAACAGAACTGATATGGCAGGCGAAAATCCATCCAGGCTGTTTTTCCATTGAAAGCCTATCCACCATACAAAGACGTAGGACCCCGTTCACGATCTCTATGGCTTCCTCTACATGTGGCCAGTCTTTAGGCAATGTTTCAGGCTTTTACTCAGAAGAATTAGAGAGATACAGCACTTTCAATGAGTGGACAGTGGAAATTTCCAGACATGAGCCAAGCGCGTGATCGGGAGTGCGCCTTTCTTGTTTCTCCTTTCTCCTTATTGATGAAGCTTTTGTCCGGTTGAAATATTATTGATTATTTATGACAAAAACAACCATGAGGATTGATTTTAAACATTGTTTGACATGTTTCTACGAACATTTATTGTACTTTTTAAAAACTTTTTGTCTGTATGTTGAGAGCGCGCTTTGTGCCTTTGGATTACTGAACTAAACGCACCAACAAAACTGAGGTTTTTGGACATAAAGAGGGACATTATCGAGAAAAACAAACATTTATTGTCTAACATGACCTGGGAGTGCCACCAGATGAAGATCATCAAAGGTAAGTGATTAATTTAATCTCTATTTCTGACTTTTATGAGCCCTCTCCTTGGCTGGAAAATGGCTGTATGGTTTTCTCTGACTAGGTGCTGACCTAACATAATCGCATGGTGTGCTTTCGCTGTAAAGCCTTTTTGGATTTACAAGAAGTTTATCTTTAAAATGGTGTTTGAGGAATTTTCATTATGGGATTTCTGTTGTTTTAAATTTGGCGCCCTGCAATTTCACTTGGTGTTGTCGAGGTGGGACGCTACTCTCCCACTGGTGCCAGACAGGTTAATGAATGCCTGGAACACTGACAGAGCATTGGCTAAGCCAAATGGCATCACCAAGTACTCGTAGTGACACATCGTGCTAAACGCAGTCTTCCACTCATCGCCCTCCCGGATACGGATGAGATTGTAAGCACACCGCAGGTCCAGTTTGGTAATAAACCGGGTCCCGGGAACTGTCTGATGGCTGCTGGCAACAACCGGAGAGGGTACCGATACATTGTGATAATCTAATTGAGTTCACTGTCGTCAATGCATGGCCACGAAGAAGAAACCAGCTGACACAGGAGAAGTGGTCGTGCGGATAAAACCTTTTTGGAGCCCCTTTTGGATGTAATCCTCCATGGCATGGGTCTCAGCCACCAACAGAGGGTAGATGCGTCAGACAAGGGGTGCTGAACCTGCAAGCAGGTCGATGACACAGTCCCAGGGGCAATGAGGAGGAAGACAGGTGGCACAGGTCTTTGAGAATACCTCCCGCAGGTCTTGGTATATCTCCAGGATGTTGGGCTGAAGGGAAACCACAGGACTCTCAACCGACGTGGAACCACATGGGACAGGGAAGCAGGTGTTCCGGCATTCGGGTGACCAGTCTGTGATTCTCATACTTGACCATAAGATGGTAGGGGTTATGGCGTTGAAGCCAAGGGAGGCTAAGGATGATATTGTGAACTGGTGCACTGGTAATGCAGAAGGGGATGTTCTCCTGATGAATGGACTCCACGGTGAGGGTGAGTGGTTGGGTGATGTGTGTGATTTGTTCCAGATCCAAATGGTCAACTATCGAGGACTTGAACCGGAAAAGGAGAGGAGAGTGGGTATGAGATGATATTAAGAGAGGAGACAAGGGTCTGGTCAATAAAGTTTGCCGCGTCTCCCTGGAATCCACTAATGCTGTAGACATAGTACATAAGGGACAGTCAACTAGTGTGAAGGACACCAAAAAGAGCCTAGCAGAAAGTGATTCAAATGGAATACACAGTGCTGCCCCAGGGGGTGGAAGATCACGTGACCGTCCCTCTGGTCTTGTGGATCCCAGAATCGGAAGTGCCGGACACCCTCCTTACCCACAGTACAGACAGAGCCCCAGCTGTATCTGTCTGCGGTGGTCCGCCGCGGGGAAGCGTGTGACCCCTACCTCCATGGGTTCAGGCTCTGATCCCGAGTGTTCGCTGAGGGAGGGAGAGATGTGATGAAAGTACTAACACTCACAAAGTGGGTTATCCAGACGGATGACCATCACAATGAGTTTGTTTCAAAGTGAGGTTGTTGTCTCGACAGGCCAGTTCGGTCTGGATCTCCTCACGCAGACCTCTTCTGAATAGCATATGAAGCACCAGCTCATTTCATCCACTGGAATGCTGCCACTGTCTGGAAGGTGAGCGCATTCTCGGGTCTGGTGCCCCTGCCGTAATTGAAGTAGACGCTCACCCCCCCTCTCTGCCCTCCGGGGGATGATCGAAGATACATTTAAATAGAGCCATGAACCCCTCATAGGATTCTAGCTCCTCCTCTCTCCCATACGACCGTAGCCCATTCCAACACCCGCCCAGTCATCAGAGAAATAACCGTGACAACCTTGGTCCTCTCGGTGGTGGGAGCTCCCATCTGATGTGTAAAGAAGAGGGAGCATATGAAGTAGGAAGCCACGGCATTTGGATGAGGTACTGTCATATTTATCTGGGAGGGACAAACGGGCATCGCTGATCTGAGCGGGTTGCTGAATGGGCTGTTGTGCTGGCTCACTGGGTCGGCTGGTTGTAGAGTATGCTCCGTTAGTTGAAGGCAAGACCTCCCGGGTGTGTTTCGAAACATTGCAAACTGCGAAGAACCTCTTCCATATTCATCCCCAGTTGTGCCTGCTGGTCATGGTGTTGATGTAGAAGGTAAACCTGCTCGTCGACCATCTGAGAGATATTCGGTTTTCCTGCAGCTTCCATTGTTTGAGTCAGCATTCTGTAACAGAGATGCTGTGAGTCGAGAAGCAGGTGCAGGAGAAACGTTTAATAAAACAACAAACATGAAACGAGACAACATAACAGTGGCGTTAACACATGAACACAGGAACAATACTTACTGGGGAAGAAACCCAAGGGAGTGACAGATATAGGGGAAAGTAATGGAGTCCAGGTGAGTATCTTGATGGAACCCAGGACCGGTAGTTAGTATACCGGTGAAGTTGAACGCCGGAGGAGAAGAGCGGAGAAGAGCGGAGTAGGCGTGACAATGAGGTAGATATATGCAGGATCAAATTATAATAATAGTAACAGCAACATATGGCGTGTGTGTTAGGAGAGAGTCATTTGAATAGAGGCAATGCAGATAGCGCTGATGACTGGGAACGCGCCCAGTTTGGACTCATCAGACCAAAGGACAGACCATTAGGACCACCGGTCTAATATACATTGCTTGTGTTTCTTGACCCAAGCAAGTCTTTTCTTCTCATTGGTGTCCTTTAGTAGTGGTTTATTTGTATCAATTCGACCAACTCAGTGAAGCATTTATTTGGGCTGCAATTTCTGAGGCTGGTAACTCTAATGAATTTATCCTCTGCAACATAACTAATTCTGGTACTTCCTTTCCTGTGGCGGTCCTCATGAGAGCCAGTTTCATCATAGCGCTTGATGTTTTTTTGCGACTGCACTTGAAGAAGCTTTCAAAGTTCTTGAAATTTTCCTCATTGAATGACCTTCATGTCTTAAAGTAATGATGGACTGTCATTTCTATTTGCTTATTTGAGCTGTTCTTACCATAATATGGACTTGGTCTTTTACCAAATAGCGCATTCTTCTGTATGCCACCCCTACCTTGTCACAACACAACTGATTGGCTCAAATGCATTAAGAAGGAAATAAATTCCCCAAATTTACTTTTAACAAGGCACATCTGTTAATTGGATCGATATGACAACAGCCAGTGAAAGTGCAGGGTGCCAAATTCAAAACAACAGAAATCCCATAATTAAAATTCCTCAAATATACAAGCATTTCACACCATTTTAAAGATACACTTCTTGTTTCATTCACCAGTGTCCGATTTCAAATAGGCTTTACGGCGAAAGCACCACAAACGATTATGTTAGGTCAGAGCCAAGTCACAGAAAAACACAGCCATTTTTCCAGCCAAAGAGAGGAGTCGCAAAAATCAGAAATAGAGATAGAATTCATCACTAACCTTTGATGATCTTCATCAGATGACACTCATACGACTTCATGTTACACAATACTGTATGTTTGTTCGATAAAGTTCATATTTATATAAAACAATCTCAGTATACATTGGCACGTTATGTTCACTAGTTCCAGATTTCAAAAAAGCTTTACGGAAAAAGCAAACCATGCAATAATCTGAGTACGGCGCTCAGAGCCCAAATAAGCCAAAAAGATATCCGCCATATTGTGCAGTCAACAGAAGTCAAAAATAACATTAGAAATATTCACTTACCTTTGATGATCTTCATCAGATTGCACTCCCAGGAATCCCTGTTCCACAATAAATGTTTGTTTTGTTCGATAATGTCCATCATTTATGTCCAAATAGCTCCTTTTGTTAGCACGTTTGGTACACAAATCCAAACTCACGAACCGCGTTCACTAGGAGCAGATGAAAATCAAAAAGTTCCGTTACAGTCCTTGGAAACATGTCAAACGAAGTACAGAATCAACCTTTAGGATGTTTTTAATAAAAATATTCAATAATGGTCCAACCAGAGAATTCCTTTGCCTGTAGAAATGCAATGGAACAGAGCTCGCTCTTACGTGAACGAGCGTCACGAGCACGAGCTCAAGGCATTCTGGCAAACCTCTTACTCATTCCTCTCTCATTTGCCCCACCTCACAGTAGAAGCATCAAACAAGGTTCTAAAGACTTTTGACATCCAGTGGAAGCCTTAGAAAGTGCAGCATGACCAATATCCCACTGTATCTTCAATAGGGAATGAGTTGAAAAACGACCAACCTCAGATTTCCCACTTCCTGGTTGGATTTTTCTCAGGTTTTTGCCTGCCGTATGAGTTCTGTTATACTCCCAGACATCATTCAAACAGTTTTAGAAACTTCAGAGTGTTTTCTATCCATATACTAATAATATGCATATATTAGCAACTGGGACTGAGTAGCAGGCAGTTTACTCTGGGCACCTCTGGGCACCTTATTCATCCAAGCTACTCAATACTGCCCCCCAGCGATAAGAAGTTGAAATGCATTCCAGGTGATTACCTCATGAAGCTGGTTAAGAGAACGCCAAGGGTGTGCAAAGGGTGGCTACTTTGAAGAATCTCAAATATAAAATATATTTTGATTTGTTTAACAACTCTTAAGGATTAGCCCCCTTTTTAACATTTTTGCCTAAAATGACATACCCAAATCTAACTGCCTGTAGCTCAGGCCCTGAAGCAAGGATATGCATATTCTTAGTACCATTTGAAATGAAACATTTTGGAGTTTTTTGAAATGTGAAAGGAATGTAGTAGAATATAACACAATAGATCTAGTAAAAGATAATACAAAGAAAAAAAACACCTGTTCTTTTGTATTTTTTTGTACCATCATCTTTCAAATGCAAGAGAAAGGCCATAATGTATTATTCCAGCCCAGGTGCAATTTAGATTTTGGACACTAGATGGCATCAGTCTATGTGCAAATTTTTACACTGATCCAATGAACCATTGTATTTCTGTTCAAAGTTTTTTTTTATCAAGACTGCCCTATGTGCCTTATTTGTTTATTAAGAACTTTTCATGTTCAAAATTGTGCAGTCTCCTCAAACAATAGCATGGTATTCTTTCATTGTAATAGCTACTGTAAATTGGACAGTGCAGTTAGATTAACAAGAATTGAAGCTTTCTGCCAATATCAGATATGTCTATGTCCTGGGAAATGTTCTTGTTACTTACAACCTCATGCTAATCGCATTAGCCTACGTTAGCTCAACCGTCCCGTGGAAGGGACACCGATCCCGAAGAAGTTTCACACTTTTTTGGTCACTACATGATTCCATATGTTATTTCATAGTTTTGATGTCTTCACTATTATTCTACAATGTAAAACATTTATAAAAAAAGGAAGAAAAAACCCTTGAATGAGTAGCCGTGTCCAAACTTTTGACTGGTACTGTATGTGCACAGGAGGCAACAGCTTAGACAGCTAGATCGTCCTAGGCCTCTACTGTGTGGTTTTATACTTGTTTTTGATTCCCAAATGTTCACTGACAAATATTCCTTTGTGTTCTTTCCACAGAGCAGTGACCGTGCTGCTGTACCAGTGTCCTGAGAATACCAATACGGGCAATACCACTAACCCTCTCTAGCTTGATCATTCGACAACCACTCACGCAAGATTTCCTGACGGATATAATCCAATTCATCCCTCCATATTTTGGATATTCCGATCGAAACAATAGTGGCACAGACAAATTTGAAAATGGTTCCAGCTCCCTGTCCACTTGTGTATGTTTTCTGTTTACGCACTTTACACATCACAGGGACTTTCAAAACCAGTAGGTTCTCTCAGTAAATTGTTGGAATGGTTTTGTCATTGGAAACTCATCTGCAGATCTGAATTTGTACCAAATCTGCAGACAGACATTGTATGTGCAGGGTAACCATGAGAGTAATGCATTCTATGATAGCAGTAGATAACTGCAAAAGAAGCCCTCTGATCCGGAGTCTGCCTGCACTACGTTAGGGTAGGGACCAGTCCAAACCTGTCTTCCCCAATCCTATGCCCTCAAACACTAATTTAGCACTATACTGTACATCGTTGTGAAAGTAAAACCAATCAGCATGCTCAACTGTACGAACTCAGTTATTCAGGGTATTCAGGACCAGACAAAAATATATATCAGGGCCTGATTGTTCTCTTTGCAACGTAGGTGTCAATATTTGCGAAGTAATACCGTATGTGAATGTATTTTTACTGTGAAAAGGTGTAAAAAAAACTATATTTGTGCCATCATATCAGTGTCTTAAATCATTATTTTTACCCCACTTCTTGTGAGCTATAATGTGGACAATAACAAATAACAGTCTAAAAATAAGATTCACTATCTTCACACTTGAGAAAAAATCATACAAGTCTTGAATTTGGGACAAAACTATACCGGGCAGCTGCGGTTGAATCAGTGCAGGGTGACGCCTTGGAAAATTTAGACTCACCATTCCTGGCTAGCGCTTCTGCATCAGCATCTGCATTCCTGGCAATCTGGGCATTCCGCCCTCCCTTGCCTCTCTCAGGATGAACCAGAAGTTGGAGAAGTTGGACTTGGAGACGGACCAGCGCTGCCAGCCTCTGGTCTACACCGTGGAGGAGCTGGAGTGCAAGATTTGCTATAACCGCTACGACACGCGCTCCCGCAAGCCCAAGGTGCTGGGCTGCCTCCACCGCGTCTGCACCAAATGCCTGAAGAAGATTGTGGAGAACTCGTCCCCCAGCATCGTCAGCTGCCCCTTCTGTCGGCACGAGACGCATGTGCCCTATGAGGAGATCTGGCTGCTGCAGGACGACAGCAACATCCTGGCCATCCTCACCTATCAGGACCGGGCCAGGAAGAGTGGCGGTTCCATCACCCCTGGCGGGGAGGTACTGCTGACCCCAAGCAGCCTGAGCGGAGGTGGAGGGGACGGCTGTGGTGGTGATTCTGGGGGTGACTGCGTCACAACCGGCGAACAGTCGCATAGCTCCTCCGACTGCCTGGTCATCACCATCATGGAGGTGCCGGGCGAATCGCAGTCATTGGACTCCATGAGCATGCTCAATATGGTGCGCCTGTACCGGCCCGCAAGCCTGGCCTCGCTGCCCTGCAACATGCCCTTGCAGAAGTGCGGCGCTTGGACCTCGCGCAACTTTCCCAGCTTCCTAATCGGTGTCCTGTGTCTGGTCTTCTTCTCGTCGCTGCCGCTGGGCATCTACCTGCTGATGATCCAGCAGCTCACCCTGGGCGTCATCCTGGTCAGCCTGGTGCCCTCCACCCTAGTTCTGTGTGTGTTCTACGGCTTCTGTCAATGCCTTTGCCATGAGATCATGCAGTCCATAGCTACATAGTCACGTCCCCACTTTACTCCCCTCCCCTACTCAACCCCATAATACCAATGTATGTCTACCTGTGGACATGACATAGCGAGACTTGTAATAGACCAAACCAAATCACAGATGCATATCTACAGTGCCGTGAAAAAGTATTTTCTCCCTTTCTGATTTAACCCTACTTTTGCATATTTTTGATACTGAATGTTATCAGATCTACAACCAAAACCTAACATTACATAAAGGGAACCTGAGTGAACAAATAACACAACAATTACATATTTATTTCATAAACAAAGTAATTGCCCCTTTACACTCAATAACTGGTCGTGCCACCTTTAGCAGCAATGATTCCAACCAAACGCCTCCTGTAGTTGTTGATCAGTTTCTCACATCGCTGTGGATGAATTTTGGCCCACTCTTCCATGCAGAACTGCTGTAACTCAGCAACATATGTGGGTTTCTAGCATGAACTGCTCTTTCCAAGTCCTGCCACATCTCAATTGGGATTAGGTCTGGGCTTTGACTAGGTCATTCCAAAACTTCAAATGTATTGCTTTTAGCCATTTTCATGTAGATTTTCATGTGTGTTTTGGATCATTGTCTTGCCCCATGGCCCAGCTGTTCTTCAGCTTCAGCTCACAGACAGATGGCCTGACATTATCCTGTAGAATGATCTGATACAGAACATAATTCATGGTTCCTTCTTTTAAGGCCAGGTCCTGACGCAGCAAAGCATCCCCAAACCATCACACTAACACTAGCATGCTTGGCCATTGGTATGAGGTTCTTACGGTGGAATGCAGTGTTTGGACCCATGTCGTCCAAATAGTTGACTCAAGTTTGCCAAAAAGCACCTGGAAGCACTTGGATGATCAAGACTCTTGGAATAATGTTCTATGGACAGATGATTCAAAAGTGTAAGGGGGCAAATACTTTTTCACTGCACTGTATATCCCCTCTCCTTTGTAAAATACACCTCTCCCCACCACTTTCTTTCTTATTTCCCACTTCAGATAATACCAGCACTAAAACAAAAAAATTCCGAGTGACCACTTGGATTTGGATGTAGGGCTTTCCACTGGAACATTCGAGACAAGCCAACCTGTGCAACGCCCACGGCCTGATGAATGGTTTTCTAATTACACAGCTCAACCTGCATCAGATTGCTGTTGTTTGTGTGTATACGGCTCACCAGAATGGGCTTTAGTTATTGTGACGATCACTAAACTGTATTGTTAAAAAATAATACGACCCTCTCATGTTCTACTATGGCAATGACTGCACAGACACTGTTAACCTTATTGTGGTAGAATGGGCAACGGACTATGAAAACCCATAGTTTTAAGGATGTATTCAGACATACAGCACAGTCTCCATGTATACTGTTGAAGTTCCTAGTTGCCTTTGTAAGGCATGTCTGTCTGTGACCCTGCAGTAACTTATCGTTGTAATTTGAACTTGTCTGTGTTATTGCATTTGGAATGGACAAACCGCCTAATGCCTAAACTGTTACTAGATATTTCAATAAAGACTCAAGACACTTTTGTAATCTTTGCCATTCTTTTTTACATTTCTCCCATAGCCCACACTTCATGGGCAACTATTCAATCTGCAGTTTTAATAGGCTACAATCACATTCCTTGTACTTCAAAATGAAAATGGAATAAGTATTATGTAAAAAGCACCAAAACAATTATCCAATGTATGTTGGTTCTTGCTTCATTTATTTAGACATGGAAGACGACATACATTGCTTTAATTAAACTACCATCAGGAGACTGGAGAAATCCAAATATTATCCCACAATATATGTAGCTGTTTATGCAGAAGAATTACCCCCAGTGAAAAGTGTACCATTTGGGGATGTGTGAAACACTGGATTCAGTTCTAGCCCCACAGACACATTTTGCTAAATTCCTGACATTTTGCAAAACTCAATGAGCTAATTTTTGTGACCTTGCCAAATGGAAACACCCCTGTGGCATCGATGGACCTCAGCTCTTCAAAGCTTTTAGTTAGCTATCACTGGAGCGCAACTTGAAGCAATACCTGTCTGGCACGATCAAATGATAAGAAACCTCACAAAGCATTAGAACTTAGAAATAGCTTTAATCAACCACCATAAAAATGTTAGCTAGAACCACACAATTTGTACTGAACCCGTGGGCTAGTGTTAACACTCCCAGGCTTTTAGATTATGTCAACCTTGGAGACCGGGGTTCATTCTCCGTGTCCATCCTTTCTACTCTCCCATCTTGATCTTTCTACCTTTACGTTACACCTTTTACTGTTTCAATTAAACACTTTCCAAAAACACAATTTTAGATTTGATTAGGGAAGCATAATGAACCTCTGTCAAAAGTTGAGGCAAACAGACGAAGAGTTTCATTCCACGCTATGTATCCGTTTTTCAGAAATGTTGGTAAATTAGCTATTTTTAGTTAAAGATTGGTGTTTTTTTACTATCTAATCATGGCATGGTAGACATGTTCAATGACAGACATGTATTTGTTTAAAATCTATGACTTGATGGTTTAATTTCAGAGAAACAAATAACCATGTTGTTTATTGCAAAATGCTATATATCCGCCTCACTCAGTGAAATAAGTAGTACTGCTGGTAAGTAAGCGCATTCATCTTAAGATAGCTTGTTGAGAGATAACCACATATCACAGTCCAATATACAGGATACGAACATTCCATTCCAGCTTAACAATGGCTTGCAAAAGTATTCAGAACCCTTGGATTTCTTCAAATTTTTTTGTGTTACAAAGTATGATTAAAATGGATTTAATTGTACATTTTTTGTCAACAATCTATACAAAATACTCAGTAATGTCAAAGTGGAAGAAATCGTTTTTTATTAGTATTAACATACATTTAATAAATAAAATATAATTGTTGCCTATGTATTCACACCCCAGACACCATACATGTTAAAAACCAAATTTAACAGCAATTACAGCTGATAAACTTCTTGGTTAAGTGTAAGACCTTTGCACACCTGGATTGTGAAATATTTTACTTTTATTCTTGAAAAAGTCTTCAAGCTCTGTCATATTTCAAGCCGATTTAAGTCAAAACTGTAACTTGGCCACTTAGGAACATTCACTGTCTTCTTGGTAAGCAACTCCAGTGCTGAAGGGTGAATTCCTCTTCCAGTGTCTGGTTTAAAGCAGATTGAAGAAGGTTTTGCTCTAGGATTTTGCCTGTGCCCATTTCTTTTTATCCTGAAAACTCCCCAGTAATTTTCCAATGTCAAGCATATCCATACCATGATGCAACCACCACCATTCTTGAAAATAAGGAAGCAGTTACTCAGTGTTGTGTTGGATTTTCTACAAACATAGGGCTTTGCACTTAGACCAAGTGTATTCCTTTGACATGTTTTTTTTTTGCGTTATTACTTTAGTGCCTTGTTGTTTTGGAATATTTGTATTTTCACTCCAATGATGTTGATCCATCCTCAGTTCTCTTCCATCACAATCATTGAACCATGTAGCTGTTTTAAAATCAACAATGGCCTCATGGTAACATCCCTGAGAAGTTTCATTCCTGTCCTGCAGCTCAGTTCAGGAGGATGACTGTATCTTTGGGGTGTCTGGGTGGTTTAATAGATAATGCACAGCATAATTATTAACTAGACCATGCTTTAAGAGATATAAAATGTCTGATTTGTTATCGTTACCCATCTACCAATCACTGCCCTTTTTTATGAGACTTTTAAAAAGCTCCCAGGTCTTTGTAGTTTAATCTGTCATTGAAATTCAGTACTGAGGGACCTTACAGAGGTTGTATGTATGCGGGATATAAGAAGGGTTAGTCAGCCTAGTGGTTAGAGCGTTGGGCCAGTAACCGAAAGGTTTCTGGGTTGAATCTCTGAGCTGGCAAGGTAAAAATATGTTGTTCTGCCCCTGAGCAAGGCAGTTTCCCTTTCATTTAAAGGATGTCAGCCCCAATTATTTCACACTGAGTGAGTCCATGTAACTTGTTATGTTATTTGTTAAGCCAAATTTTACTCCTGAAATAATTTGCCTAAACAAAGAGGCTGAATACTTATGCAACGACTATATTTTAGTTACTTAATTTCTTATGCAACTTTTTTTTAAATCACATTTTTCTTCCACTTTGACATCACAGATTATCATTGACAAAAAAATTTACAATTAAATCAATTTGAATCCCACTTTGTAACACAATAAAATTGGAAGAAATCCAAGGGGTCAGAAAACTTTTGCAAGGCACTGCACTATATAGCAATTTGCAAAAACAACAAGATTTTCATATACATTTGAAATCTACAGTATGAATTAAACATCTTAGAACTGTAACATTTTACACACACATGAAGTACCCACAGCAATAATTTCTGATTAAAAAATACAAATGGAAGAATTGGTGGATAAAGCATTTTGGAAATAAACTATTCAGTTGTTGTCTGTCCCCAATTGATGTAAACTACTTTTATTTTGGAAGAAGAGCAAGAGCCCAAATGGTTCCATGGGCCTGAGCTGCTTGGGTTGGCCTAATTAAAAAGTGTTTCCCTGAAGACCAGTTCCTGCCAGTGCCAGCGAGGAAAGACTAAGCAGGGGGGTGTGGAGGAGGAGCCGAGTACTGAGGGTTAATCCTGAAGTTCCTCAGTTGTATTCAGTCTTGTGTCGAAGGCTTTCAACTTACCCATAGGCTATAAGGAAGCATGAGACCCTGAGTAGTCTTCAAAACGGAGGTGGGTTAGCTATTTGTCTGTTGACGTTTGGTGATTGGTAAATTGGTACGTACCTAATAACTCTTGATTCCAAATTCCTGTATTTTGTGTTCATGTGGTCATGATAAAGTTGGTGGAAATTTGTGGAGTTATTAGTGGTGGCACAGTATAGATTTGGATTGTAGATTCTGGAATACTGATAGTAGTGCTAAGAATAATTTTGTTTTGAAATATAAAGGGAGAGGATGAGTGATATTTGCTGTCTAGCCTTGAAGCTAGACAGCAAACTTCCTGATACTTCCTGATACTTTTAAAATGAACCTTAAATGCCAATCATCATAATCATCAGAGATTACTATCAATATTCAGGGCTATATTGGTTTTATAATAACAATACATTCCCCTGGTTTAGTGAAGTTGTGGGATTTTTAAAATTATTTGTATTTATTACTGTCATTTATTTAGTCTGTACCATGAATAGGCTATGGCTTGATAGCCTTAAAGGTTAGAGATGTGAGCCGGGAACCAGAGGGTTGCCTGATTTTATCCCAAAGATGCTTGGTAGGGATCCTACAGGAAGTGAGCTGGCAGCTGGAGGGTTAACGGCTTCAGTATCCCATATAATACCTAATTTTGTGCACTTGAGATGTGTGTAACCGATCTGAAATGGCTAGTTAGCGGTGGTGCGCACTAATAGCGTTTCAATCGGTGACGTCGTTAACTCTGAGAACTTGAAGTAGTTGTTCCCCTTGCTCTGCAAGAGCCGTGGCTTTTGTGGAGTGATGGGTAATGATCCCTCATGGGTGACTGTTGTTGATGTGTGCAGAGTCCCTGGTTCGAGCCCAGGTAGGGGCGAGGAGAGGGACGGAAGCAATACTGTTACATAAGGTTGGGTAATGAGACAGCAAAAAATTATGTCTGTGTAAATGGACCAATTATGGAAGTATTGTATTACATTTTGTTGTATGGTTTCTCTGTGCAGGTTCAGATCACAGGTTCTTTTTTTGGGGGTGACGGACTTGTGATAATGGCTGGAGCGGAAGAGGTGGAAGGGTATCAAATACACCACACACACATGGTTTCCATGTGTTTGATGCCATTCCATTTGCTCCGTTCAAGACATTATGAGCTGTCCTCCCCTCAGCATCCTCCACTGGTTCAGATGAATCATGGCGGAAGTCAGTGGATGAGCTCCAGGCTAGGAAGCAGCAGGTCACAGAGTTTGAGGTTGTCCAGCAGGCCCTGAACAAGGTGACTGGCTGTTTCCAAATGGCCACCTCTTTCGGAAGCAACTCGGACGGCAGATTTCTGAGATGGACGAGACCAGAGTACTGGCTTACAGAATCTGCACAGGTAAGGCCACTGCAATGCTGTTGAATGCTTAATGGACCTCAAGATCTGAACCCTTCCATTCAAATTCAGGTTATATCTTTTGAAGTGCAACATTTTCAGCCCGTTGGTGTCTATAAAGTGTACAATAATGTAATTGAAAGGACTGTCATTTCAACAGATCAATTACATCTGGAACTGAAACTGCAAGAATTTGTGTACTTTGGAATTGCATTTAATAGTGTGTGCATCATATGCAAATTCCACTCTGTGATTCATGTGTATGTTGTCTCATGATCCAGGTTTGCAGACAGCTGGTACCTCTGACAGAGAGAGAATCTGGACAAGAAAAATCAAGAACAGGGGGGGGGGGGTTTGACGGGGTGTAATCTTGAGCACTTGGTTACTGAATGTCAGTGATGCAGAGATAAACACATGCAGGCATAAGTCATCTGGCTAATAAAATGACTGGTGGACAATTGTCTTTAGGTAGTCAAAGCTGCATAACACCAGTGTTACACTTAAGGGAAATTGCTTCCATAGCTAGGGCTGACAGTGACTTGTGAAGACCAGAATGGTCAAAAGTTGGTTTGTGAGATGTTAAAGTTTAAAATTACATCTTGAAAAGTACCAGTGGCTTGGCTTTGGCCCCAAGTGTGAGGAAGTCTACCGGAGCCATGGCCCAGTGAGACACGTGTCAGGCCGCATAGATGGGGGAAGAGAAAAGGCACCTTTGTGTAGAGTACTGGTAAATCCAATCTAAATGTACAAGCAGACTTTGAAGGCATTATGAACTATGCAGAGGATAGATGTTTATGGTCATTATCTCAGTCTTAGTGATATGTCATAAGTTTAAGTTAGTAATTGAAAAATATATCCAAATTAAATAAAGCCAAATGTTGAGTGGAAAGTAACCAATAGAGCCACAATTAACATACCTAGACATCTTTATTCACATAGAGGTCATACAAACAAAAATATTGTAGAGACATACCCAGTATTGAAATGTACATAATTAGAAGCATAGAAAAACACAGAAATAAAACACATGGCAGGATTGTAGGAGCTTGAGTCAGTTCTTGTAGGTTGTGTTCAAATGGGCTTTGAAGGCTAAAAATAAAAAAATCCTTTGTTTAATACAGTGCAAGTTTGTTTATCATACAACTTGACTCATGACACGAGTATTAACAGGGTGGGTCCCAAATGACATATGGGCCCTGGTCAGAAGAAGTGCACCATGTTGGGACACAGACGTGTCCATATACTAACCTTCCTGGTTATCCCAAAGCTCAGCAGCAGCAGTGTTCAATGGACTCTCAATGTTGGGCTCTGAAGACAGAGTGTAGTACAAAGTTAACAAATTGGACAGTGGCACACAAACAATAAATCAAACGGGTGACAACTTGGACAGTGATTTGATCGCAGAGCACTGTTAAACCTAGTTGGTTGGGTGAGTTCCAGTCAACTTGATGAACTGAGTGCCATTTATAAATTTCTGTGGGAAGTGCCTTACCTCCTAATAAACTCTGGATGGACAGAAGAATGGACCGTACGTCGTACAGGGCTGACCATTTGTCTTTCAAGATATCCAGACAGATGAAGCCCTGATCATCGACGTTAGGGTGAAAACATGGCGTGATGAACTTCACTCGGGGGGCTTTGTACGGGTAGCCACTGGGGAACTCCAACGACAGCTTGTACCTCAGGCCTTCGTAAACCTAAGAGAATGAGCGATGGAAGATTTGTTATACTGTTTTTGTGCAAAAGCATTTCACAGCAAGTGTTTGAATGTTCAAAGGAGTTAAACCGTAGACCTTGTTCATATGGTATAGGGTTACTGTTCTTAAAATCTGAGCAACTACTGAGGCTGTACTTTTCATGCTGGAGTAGAAAGTAAACACAACCTACTGTTCCCTGAGCTCCGTCTATCGTTCCTATCCACTTAAAAAGGTTGTCAGACTCCGGGAAAGCAGAGATCCCTTTATCTCCAGACATCTACATGAAGAAATAAACAGATCTAAAGGAAATAGCAATTTTACAAAATATGTTTATATATCCAATTGTGATTATAAAGAGATGGTCCTACATGGGGAACACTTACCATTAGTGTCATCAGTTCTTGTTGAAGTCTAGGGTGTAAAAAACGAAGATTCAGAAATGCCCAAACTTCGTACCCCGACTAGCCTAAGCCCAAATAGTGGCACCAAACAAATTACATAATACTGTTTGGCTCCTTCACTTACATGTTAACGTTACTTTCCTACTAAAGCTGGGAACTAAGATAAGCTTAAATCTAGATGAACAAAACTAAAGGTCAAACCTCTTCGTGACTGAGCCCTTTGCTGCACTCCCACCGGTCTCAGTGCCTTTCAGAGCTGCTGTGGACGAGGCGGCTGCAGGGTCCATATTTTGAGAGGCCATACTTCTACTGGAAGAACAATCGAGAGGACGATAATTAGTTAACGTTGGAAACTAAACTACCTTGCTAGTAAACAAATATTAGCTACTTAAACACTCAAGTGCACGGCATTTTGCGTCGCGCCTGCAAGCAACTAACCAGGGTGTTGTCATGACGTTAGTTAGCCATCTAACGTTAGCTGGTTTTTTAATGTGCCTAGTTATCCATTTCATCTAGCAGGGCACAGCTAACGTTAGAAATGTTTGCATTGGCTAACGTAGCCCACATATATCCTGGGCTAGGCATAACACAATTTGCCACGGTTAACTAATAACACATGAGGATGTTTGCTAATAATGTTAGCTAGCTAGTTAAACATTGTTACAGCGCAAATTCAAGCTACATTAGCTAGCCAGCTAACGGTTAGCGGAGTGAGTGTTCTTGTTGCAGCATAACAGTGCTAACAGGTTGAATGACTTCTTTAGCCAGCTAACGTTAGCTAAATAACCAACTTAAAACAACCAGCCCACCTGCCTCCAACAAAAATAAGACTCAAATGTTGCCATAATGTAACTTGCCTTATGTGTCTGTTCTGTCTTCACCAACTCAGTTTTTCTGCTACTGAGATTTTCAAACTGTGTAGTGATCCCGCCCCCGTTTAAATGTTTTTTCTCAAAACCGTGTCACCGCTCTGTTTGCGAACATGACCAATCGCAACTTCGTGTTTAAAACAAAGCAAATCCGTAGCAACCATTTGAAAGAATGCGCCTACTAAATACTTCGATGTGATTGGGTGAAAGATCATTCGGAAGTGACAGATTTGCCAAATGGTTGGTCCGAATTCATTTGTACAGATCTGTGCTATTCGGAATCCTTGGGACTAACCTAATCTTAACCTCTGTCTACCCACTGGTATATCGTACAGGGGGGCCATGCGCCTGTCACCGATGTCAAATTGTTTTAAATTAATAATTCATTTAATTTAATAGTTCATGACAGTAACCCTTTTTTTTTTCATAAACCTTTTTTAGATTCCATAGATGTATTATTAAGCTAAGTGTTTGTTTATTGGGCTTCATAGTATGTCTAAGCCTACCAGCGTTTTTTCCCTGCTTTGGCTTTTCTCCTTTTTCTAGTGCTCCTGGTTTTGACCCTTGCCTGTTCTGGACTCTGTACCCGCCTGCCTGACCATTCTGCCTGCCCGAGTCTCATGATAGCAGCTCGGAGGGGGTTTTGCCACATGAACTTTATCATTATTCCATTTAGATCTAGGATCCAAATTCACAGTGTGTTTGCCTTGATGTTCTTGAAACTCCATGGACCCCTCTTGCACAGTGGAACCCAGAATGATATGCGACCACACTATTCTGCCAGGGACATCCAAACCTGAGTGGCCACCGCAAAGCCCAAGGAGCCTGACTCTCTCTGGAAGTTGCTGTTGCCCTGCTTGGGATATTTAGCCTTTATTGACTATTGCTTGAGAAGCAGGGCCCGTTCTACAGTAGCTTAGAATGTCAGGGTGGGGCAAGATTTATGTTAACTTTTTTCAATGTTCAATTGATTTGATAACAGGTTTTATGCAAATAAATTATATGAATTGATAGTTCCTCTGTTTTCTTTTATTCTGTAATAGGGTATATTGCAACCATGTGTTTAAGCGAATCAAATCAGTGTATTTATGATACACTACGCTGTAAGCTACACAATACAATGAAATACCTGCTAGCATGTGCAACTAAAGCACTCCTCGCAAACAGTATAATGATATTAAGCTATAAGTATTTGTATTTACATTAGACTATAGCCAACAAATAGCTATACCACGTAGTAGTAGGCCTATTAGACTATACTGCAAATTGTTGTTTGTTCTTGAACTGGCTGAATGGCAGAGCTATCATTCAGCTGTCCTTCAGCACCACAGGCTGGTTCAACTGATTTAACATCATTGCACGATCCTCTGTCACTTATAATTATTACAAATAGAATATTATCACTTCTCACAATGATGCTGGTGCTCATATAGTAAAGTTGGAACAAAGGTGAATCAATGTCTTGCAAGATAACAATGATTAATTAGCATTTTACATAACAGAACCCGAATATAATAGCATACCATAGTAGGCCTATAACGTTACTGTTCCACCAAAAACACAATTTCTAATGAGATTTTAAGGAGGGTTAGCTGAAGCAGAATAGTGGCTTTTTCCCCCCTCATGCACCAAAACTCAAGAGCGTGCCACTAGGCAGGATATATGTTTTGATTGGTTGTTTATGGATTTAATCGAATCTAATACAATGATCTGGAAGTTGGAAGCATATTCCCAACTGATTGAGATCGATCAAATGATTGGCATGCAGATGCAGTTTGGACGTTTCACCTGGAAAACATCAATAATTATCATTCATGATTGACAGTGATGGCCTTTTTTGAAATGAGGTATGCCTAAACTGGTGTTTGATGATATGGAAAATATACGATTTTCTTGAGACAGTATATGTGAGCAAGCATCCGTAGACGTCGCAATTGGAGGATGCAGTTTATGCATTCTATAATGACAGGCTATTCAATAGTCTACATCTGTCGACACAAAATTTGAGATGAACTGGTGATGTCATTTACATATTTGTTGGTGCTTCCTAACCTAAAAAAAAAATAGTACTACACCACTGGACAGGAGTAGGCTGAAATTTGCGTGAAGTTGGCCAGAAAACCCGGGTAAGCTACTGCGTGAGTGTCTACACCGCTAGCTGCAATATTCATAGATAATCATTATCTAGCTAGCTACGGTAGCTAAATGTCTGTCGTATGTAAGCAAGCAGGATCGTGGCATGTGTCAGAAACAACGCATCTTGGCTAGCTAGCTCACATTAGATCACAATAGCTAGTTTGCAAGCTAGCTAATACATACAGATGTAACTGTGGTGAAGCCTACTTTCTGAATTAAGCGAAATACTTTATACTAATAAAATAGGCTGCCATTTAGCTAGCTAGCTACTTAGGCTAATCACTATATTTGAAGCAGTTTGGCTGCAATAACTCTCAATCACAGCTAAGTTATCGACGGCGCTGTAGTGAAGCGGGTTGAGAGTTTCAAGCTCCTCGGTATCCAAATCACTAAGGATTTAAAATGGTCCACACACGCGCACAGTCAGGAGGATGGAAAGGTTAGTCATGGGCCCCCAAATCCTGAAGAAGTTATATAGCTAAATCATTGAGATCATCTTGACTGGCTGCATCACTGTTTGGTATGGCAACAGAACCGCCCTCGATTGCATGGCACTACAGAGGGTGGTGCAGCCAGCCCAGTACATCACTGGGGCCTAACTCCCTGCCATCCAGGACCTCTATATCAGGCGATGTGAAAGGAAGGCCAGGAAAATGATTAAAGACTCCAGCCACCCAAGCCATACACCGTTCTCTCTGCTTCCACACAGCAAACGGTGCATGAAGTCATCTACAAAGATACAGTTGAAGTCAGAAGTTTACATACACTTAGGTTAGAGTAATTTAAACTAGTTTTTCAACCACTCCACAAATGTCTTGTTAACAAACCATAGTTTTGGCAAGTCGGTATGGACATCTACTTTGTGGATCACACAGTAATTTTTCTAACAATTGTTAACAGATTATTTCACTGTATCACAATTCCAGTGGGTCAGAAGTTTACATACACTAAGTTGACTGTGCCTTTAATCAGCTTGAAAAATGTCATGGCTTTAGAAGCTTGATAAGGCTAATTGACATAATTTGAGTCAATTGGAGGTGTACTTGTGGATGTATATCAAGGCCTACCTTCAAACTCAGTGCCTCTTTGCTTGACATCATGGAAAAATCAAAAGAACTCAGCCAAGACCAAAGAAAAAAAATTGTAGACCTCCACAAGTCTGGTTCATCCTTGGGAGCAATTTCCAAACGCCTGAAGGTACCGCGTTCATCTGTACAAACAATAGTATGCAAGTATAAACATCATGGGACCACACAGCTGTCATACCGCTCAGAAAGGAGACGCGTTCTGTCTCCTAGAGATGAACGTACTTTGGTGCGAAAAGTGCAAATTAATCCCAGAACAGCAGCAAAGGACCCTGTGAAGATGCTGGAGGAAACAGGCACAAAAGTATCTATATCCACAGTAAAACAAGTTCTATAGCGACATAACCTGAGAGGTCACTCAGCAAGGAAGAAGCCACTGCTCCGAAACCGCATTAAAAAGTCAGACTACAGTTTGCAACTGCACATGGGGACAAAGATCATACTTTTTGGAGAAATGTCCTCTGGTCTGATGAAACAAAAATCAAACCGTTTGGCCTTAATGACCATCGTTATGTTTGGAGGAAAAAGGGGGAGGCTTGCAAGCCGAAGAACACCATCCCAACCGTGAAGCACAGGGGTGGCAGCATCATGAGGAAGGAACATTATGTGGATATATTGAAGCAACATCAAGACATCAGTCAGGAAGTTAAAGCTTGGTCGCAAATGGGTCTTCCAAATGAACCCAAGTATACATCCAAAGTTGTGTCAAAATGGCTCAAGGACAACAAAGTCAAGGTATTGGAGTGGCCATCACAAAGCCCTGACCTCAATCCTATAGAACATTTGTGGGCAGAACTGAGTGTGCTAGCAAGGAGGCCTACAAACCTGACACCCTTACACCAGCTGTCAGGAGGAATGGGCTAAAATTCACCCAACTTATTGTGGGAAGCTTGTGGAAGGCTACCTGAAACGTTTGACCCAAGTTAAACAATTTAAAGGCAATGCTACCAAAAACTAATTGAGTGTATGTAAACGTTTGACCCACCGGGAATGTGATGAAAGAAATGAAAGCTGAAATAAATCATTCTCTACTATTATTCTGACATTTTACATTCTTAAAATCAAGTGGTGATCCTAACTGACCTAAGAAGGGGAATTTTTACTAGGATTTAATGTCAGGAATTGTGAAAAACTAAGTAAATGCATTTTGCTCTGCTAAACTTCTGACTTCAACTGTATATTACGTGATGGTTGATTCACGATTTTGATAGATAAAAAGGACATGATCTATGCCATGACCAAAACACTAAACAAAAAATAGCTGTAGTCATTAAAACATTTATTTTGCATAGAAATGACTAACAAATTGATCATCAAGCACCCATATCCTTTTTAAAATCATAGTCAACTAATCCGAAAAGACAAAATTAAATACATTCTGCTCTTGAAAGTTTGTAGTAAAAAATAAAATCACAGCAAATGACAAACAAAAGCAACTGACATTGTATAAAATTGAGATTACAGTCTAGTAAATGGGAAAACAAAATCACTGTACAAGAACAATGGAAACTCCTTATATATTCATTATGGGGGGAATACACCCTCACCCCCAAGAACCGTTCTATTACCAAGGGGCCATAGCCTGCCATAGAGCCCCTTTTAACGTTACAGTACAGTAAGGATACAAATAGAAAAAGGGGCACATTTCTTTATCAAAGAACACTGTTCAGTAGTTGTATACAATGACACTGCATCCAAAGCTACACAGGCAGAAAATACATTGGCACTCTTGTCCAGTCTCTCGTGATTTGAAATGACAGGAATTCTTTCTGTTCTGTGGTTTTCTAGGACTGCATCCCAAATGGCACCCTATTCCCTATGTCGTGCACTACTTTTGACCATGGCCTACAGTATATTGCTCTGGTCAAAAGTTGTGCACTATATGTGGAATATGGTGCCATAGCGACGCAAAATATGATTTTATTCCTTCCCTGCACACAAAGTACAATTTTATTCCTTCCCCGAACTCTGGACCTCCATGGCTTTCTGCATCTTCTCAATCATCCACCCAGGAACAGTAAAAGGCTTTAATTCAATTGGGGTCATTTTTAGGTCGGGGCAATCTCTGGAAAAAATATCAAATAAACAATACACAACAGAATCATAATCTCATCATGACACCAGTGTAACACCCATTGGGCTTGATTTAGCCTGTTTGAGCTGTAGGCTATGGCCAACTCATCTGGGGCGACCAGGTGAGGTGTGCCTGGTTTAAGAAGTGAATAGCCATCGGAGATACTCAGTTCAATGACAGATTGACACTTACTGGATAACATGGGGACCAACAAAATGTTTTCCTTACTTGTAATCGTCACTCAGAGAAAGGTCCTGGACATCCTCTTCAATAAGGAGATAGGCCTATAAAATCATAAAATGTTCAGATTAGCTTACATTTGTTAATACATTTAGCAAATCAAACTTGTTTTTAAACTTACAATATGTAGAAATCGCTCCGCCATTACCTGGTTGCTATATACTCTCATGTTCACCTAATTTCAGTTTGTGACTAAATAAGCAACACTGTAGAGAATCATACAAATCTAAACAACAAATAACGTTTCAATAAGTAAAAATATTGTTTGAAGCTAGTGCTTACAAAGCAGAAAAGTGAAGCTTAAAATAACTGTTCTGTGAAAATCTCACTTTTAAATGTTCATATTCTGTTAACACATACCCAAATGTTGTTGATTCATGCTATACTCATGCAGCCAATTAATTAATAAAAAATTAAAAAATATATATATATATATATATTTTTTTTAAAACTTAAATAACCCCACTTCAAACTTGTATCTCACAGACCGTTTAAAAAAATGCTTGCCATTTCCTCATAGAGAATGATGACATACTCCTGAGGAGGATGAGCTGGCCAATCAGCGCTCTAGAGGAGGATGATTGGGCCAACCAGCAGTCTGCTCATATTCATATTTGTAATGACCAGTATAAGTCCACAGCATTCGGTTGTGTATACGCCCACATCATTCCAGTACAGAAAAGCATCTTAACATACTAAATTACTATAAACCCAGCAGTGTTGCAGTTCTTGACACACTCAAACCAGTGCACCTACTACCATATCCTGGAAGTAGGTCCCAAATCCCAAATTGCTCTTCCAAGCATTGGAGGTGAGCAGTCATTACTCGAGTGGGACACTTACTGATGCTGTTTTCTGTTAGAAACATGCACAGCCAAGGGAAGGTGGCATAGTTCGCCTTCTCCAATAATAATTATTTCCTGTGACTGATTTGGTCACATATGTAAATTGCTTGCATTAAGTTCGTTCAGTTTCCCAAATACCTGTATGTCTTATAGTCAATGAGACATTCTTTTCATTATACAGAAAGTCAACCAAGTCTGTTTTTTGTGTGTTTTTTTTAAACATCTGTAATTAACTTTTGTTTGTGCTTTTCTTATTAACACATTTCTGTGTTCTATTCATGTGCTGTTCTATAAACCAATTTCTGTGTTCATGCAAGTGGCTGACTGTACAAATCCTCACTATCAGTAGCTGCAATTTGGCAGTACGCCCTGACCTTGTTTTGAGAAAGAACAAAATAAATCTCAGTTTCAATGTCTCAGCTTAGAGAGAAGAAGCATCGTGAGATATTTGTCTGTCACACGAATGAAACAAAATGTTAATGATTCATGAATTATGCTAAATCATACAAATGTAACTTTTCTGTATACAAGACAACTGCTGGGACTGCCCCGGCAGAGCTCCTGATAGACATATGTACTATGGTGCATCGAGTTGGTTAGAACCTCTCCAGCACGCTGACAAATAAAGGATGATACATTTAAGTTTGACTTTGAGTGTCCCTGTGTAAGAATTTCCACGGCACATCCATTGTGAATGATAACAGTTCCTCTATCAATGTGAAACATCTTTCCAACGCTCCCCCTCGATAACCACCAAGCCTCGGGGTGAAACAGAACATTGTCATGCTCTGATCCCATATCTCCATGTGGTTTTGTGAACAGGCGTTCACGCAGTGTATGTGGTTTGATGTAACTTACAATCGAAGTTACCTGCTGCAGTATATAGTTCTGTGCTCAGCTCTTTTGCCATCAGTTGCTCTCTGTGTATTATACAACACGTCCATATGGCAAAGGGAGACACATTCATAACTAGATTGCAGAGGACTGCCTGCCAACCTGCCATAAAAGCCCCATTTGTGCAAAAGCCCACCATTCAATCCCATAGAACCAGGTTTTGGTCAATATAGCCACACAGCACACTGAACATCCCCTGTGCCATTTCATGCTCGGGAATCGCGAAAAAGAACAATATGACTTTGTGAAAAGAATTCCCCAACATGTATAGCGAACAAAAGTCAATGCAATGGGCATCTCAGCCCTCACAGCTAACGTGCATTTGGAGAGCTTAAGCTGGGGAGTTTGAGTCATTCATTCAGTTTCCTCTTGATTGCTAGCAATAGCATAAATTCTTTGATTAACAGTGTTATCTGACAAAGGAATTAATGTGAGTTTCTGTGCCTCCCTACACATTGTTTTCACCATATCAATTGCAGCCGGTAATGTCAAAGTCTCTGCAATAGTGTGTGGTTTCATAGCGCAGGAATAATTCAAGTGCAATGGTCAACTGCGGCCTTTTCCTATGATCACTCTGGTTGAAATGGATCTTTTAGAGTTGAATCATTTTCAAAAAGGGTCACGACCTCTAGTTTGGGAACCGCTGGTCTTGCCCATTCACCCTCAATGACACACATACACAATCCATGTCTCAAAGCTTAAAAATCTTTCTTTAACCCGTCTCCTCCCCTTCATCTTACACCGATTGTAGTAGATTTAACTGGTGACGTCAACAAGGGATAATAGCCTTCACCTGGATTGACCTGGTCGGTGTGTCATAGAAAGAGCAGGTCCTTAATGGTTTGTACACACAGTGTATAACTCACATTTGGATGTGAATTTGGTAGGGTAGTCCACAAAGCCCTGTTTGTCCTTCAGCCAACTTTGCATGACAAAGAACATGACAGAGGAGTTTGGCTAAAGCACAAAGATATCTGCAACCAGGTTAGAGTTTTTGTACAGAGCTCTTACCATCTTTCCACCTGTGGCTCTCATATGCTGTCTCTCTGCCAACCAGTGTTTGTCCTGAGCATCAGCCGCATACTGAAAAAAACACACAGTATTATTACTTTATGTAAGCTTTGTGATGGTTTATGGGTAGGGGATACTGGTTGTCTCACTCACAGGTTGGTTAGCATAACAGAGCAGTGATGCAACCGTCGTCGCACATTCCTGTTCCATATCTTTGACTTTTAGATGTTATTGTATGTGCTACTGCAATTCAGTTTTTTAGCTCCCAATGTACACATGAATCAAGAGGTCATCCACTTGGTCAATTCATGTCAGCGTCACAAAACCTTGAAGCCAGGGTAATTTTTATAGGAGGTTCTAATAGGTGAACATTTTTGTTAGTACTAAAGATAGGCATAAAGGACGAGAGCGAGGTTGAGATCATAGCAATAGAATGTTGAGGCATGATTAGAATGTTGATTACTTTCTATGATGACATAGATCATAGAAATTCTGCTCGTCGTTCCAATTTATCCCAAAGTTGTTTGATGGGGTTGAGGTCTGGGCTCTGTGCAGGCCAGTCAAGTGCTTCCACACAGATTCCCCCCCCCCCAAAAAAAAATCTGTATGGACCTCGCTTTGTGCACGGGGGCATTATCATGCTGAAACAGTAAAGGACCTTCAAACGATTGCCACAAAGTTGGAAGCACAGAATCGTCTAAAATTAATTGTATGCTGTTAAGATTTCCCTTCACTGGAACTAAGGGGCCAACCTCGAACCATGGAAAATCGCCCCAGACCATTATTTCTCATCCACCAAACTTTACAGTTGGCACTACGCAGTTGGTCAGGTAGAGCTCTCCTGGCATCCGCCAAACCCAGATTCATCCGTCGGACTGCCAGACGGTGAAGCGTGATTCATCATTACAGAGAACATGTTTCCACTGCTCCAGAGTCCAATAGCGGCAAGCTTTACACCACTCCAGCCGACACTTGGCATGAAGCTCTGACGAACAGTTATTGTGCCGATGTTGCTTCCAGAGGCAGTTTGGAACTCGGTAGTGAGTGTTGCAACCAAGGACAGATGATTTTTACACACTTCAGCACTCTGCAGTCCCGTTCTGTGAGGCCTACCACTTCACGGCTGAGCCGTTGTTGCTCCAAGATGTTTCCACTTCACAATAACAGCAATTACATTAGACCGGGCCAGCTCTAGCAGGGAATACATTTGACCAGCTGGCTTGTTGGAAAGGTGGCATCCTATGACGGTGCCACATTGAAAGTCACTGAGCTCTTCAGTAAGGCCAGTCTACTGCCAATGTTTGTCTATGGAGATTGCATGGCTGTATAAGCAAACAGCAAAATGTATAAACAAACAGCTGGTGGCAGGGCTTTCACCTATAGAGCTCAATTTTTATGGAACGGTCTGCCGATCCATGTGAGACTCAGACTCAATCTTTACTAAAGACTCATCTCTTCAGTAGGTCCTATGATTGAGTGTAGTCTGGCCCAAGGGTGCGAATGTGAACGGCAAGGCACTGTAGTGACGAACCACCCTTGTGGTCTCTGCCTGGCCGGCTCCCCTCTCTCATTCTCGGACCCTATGACGGGGGTTGAGTCACTGGCTTGCCAGTGCTCTCCCATGCCGTCCCTAGGAGGGGTGCATCACGTCGTGCCAGGCTTTTCGCTATACTCGACATGACATGATGTTTCTGTCTGGTTTTGCATCCTCTCGGGCTTGTGTGGTGGGGGAGATCCTCGTGGGCTATACTCCACCTTGTCTCAGGGTAGTAAGTTGGTGGTTTGTTGATATCCCTCTAGTGGTGTGGGGGCTGTGCTTTGGAAAAGTGGATGGGGTTATATCCTGCCTAGTTGGCCCTGTCTGGGGGTATCGTTGAACAGGGCCACAGTGTCCCCTGACCTCCCCTGTGTCGTGTAGGGTTGCACATTTTGGGGAATATTCAGAGGTTGAACATTTCTGTGGGAATATTTGAAAATGAATACCATATAAAATGTAGATTTTTTTGCATTGGATATATTTACCATATCATATGGAGACAAACACACATTTTACCTTGTCATAAGTAGACAATTGTAAATGATTAAATCCTTCCAATAGAAATAAAAAAAATATTTAGTTACAAATTGAACTTTAATTAAATGAGTTGACTTTTCACATTGGATGATTTCAGTGAACAACAAAAAAATGAGAATATTGAATAATCACCAATGATCCATCACATCTCCCAAAAATGTTTTCAACATACATCTGTAAAATGATAGTCTAGAAACTGAAGCTTTGGTTGTCATCCTCTCAGGCTTCCATGTCTTCTCCCTGGACCTCCTCAATGGCCACCTCTTGAACATCAGACTGAGGCCTCATTTTCACTGTCACATTCCAACCTTGTTGAGGATGGCTTGTTGTCAGCCTCAAAAGCCTCAAATTTGCCTGGATGGCCACCAATTTTTCAAACCTTGTATTGGTCAGCCTGTTGCGTGCTTTGATGTGTGTGTTCCCAAACAAGGACCAGTTGCGCTCCGAGGCGGCTGATGTTGGTGGGATTTGGAGGAGGATGGAGGCAACAGGGGAAAGAGCCTCAGATCCACAAAGTCCCTTCCACCAGGTGGCTGATGAGATATGTTGGCACGACTGCCATATTGCATCTCCTTCCCAAAGCCCTTGCTTGGAAGTGTACTTCTCCAGGCTGCCAAGAACCTTGCCCTCATCCAGGCCAAGGTGGCGAGACACGGGAGTGATGACACCATATGCCTTGTTGATCTCTGCATCAGACAGGATGCTACTGCCAGCATACTTGGGGTCTAACATGTACGCTGCTGCGTGTATGGGCTTCAGGCAGAAGTCTTCACGCTTTTTGATGTATTTCAGAATTGCAGTTTCCTGCTTGGAGCAACAGTGAAAAGGGGACGTTTCAATCTTGACATGACCCTCCAGCATGACAACGCCACCAGTCATACTGTTTGTTCTGTGTGTGATTTCCTGCAAGACAGGAATGTCAGTGTTCTGCCTTGGCTAGCAAAGAGCCCGGATCTCAATCCCATTAAGCACGTCTGGGACCTGTTGGTTCAGATGTTGTGGGCTAGGGCCATTCCCCCCAAAAATGTCTGGGAACTTGCAGGTGCCTTGGTGGAAGAGTGGGGTAACATCTCACAGCAAGAACTGGCATATCTGTCACAGTCCATGAGGAGGACATGCACTGCAGTACTTAACGCAGCTGGTGGCCACACCAGATACTGACTGTTACTTTTGATCCTACCCTTTGTTCAGGGACACATTATTCAATTTCTGTTAGTCACATGTCTGTGGAACTTGTTCAGTTTATGTCTCAGTTGTTGAATCGTACGTTCATACAAATATTTACAAGTTAAGTTTGCTGAAAATAAACAATTGACAATGAGGACATTTCTTTTTTTGCTGAGTTTAGTCTATGTGCTGGGGGCTAAGGTCAGTCTGTCCTACCTGGTGTAATTATCCTGTCTTATCTGGTGTCCTGTGTGATCTTAAGTATGCTCCCTCAAATTCTCCCACATCTCTCTTACTTTCTCCCCTCTCGAAAGACCTGAGCCCTAGGGCCATGCCTCAGGACTATCTGGCCTGATGACTCCTGGCTGTCCCCATCCCACCTGCTCGTGCTGCTGATCCAGTTTCTGCTGTTTTGCCTGAGGCTATGGAACCCTGACCTGTTCACTGGACATGCTACCTTATCCCAGACCTGCTGTTTCAACCCAGCCTCTCCCTCTACTCCCGCACCCGCAGTCTTGACCTCTGAATGCTCAGCTATGAAAAGACAACTGACATTTACTCCTGAGGTCAGGCTGACCTGTTTTTTTATTTATTTTACCTTTATTTAACTAGGCAAGTTAAGAACACATTTTTATTTTCAATGACGGCCTAGGAACAGTTGGTTAACTGCCTTGTTCAGGGGCAGAAGGACAGATTTGTACCTTGTCAGCTCGGGGATTCGATCGTGCAACCTTTCGGTTACTAGTCCAACGCTCTAACCACTAGGCTACCTCCCGACCCTGTTGCACCCTCTATAGTCATTGTGATTATTATTGGACCCTGTTGGTCATCTAAGAACATCTTGGCCATGTACTGTTATAATGTCCACCCGGCACAGCCAGAAGAGGACTGACCACCCCCTCAGAGCCTGGTTCCTCTAGGTTTCTTCCTAGGTTCCTACCCTTCTAGTGAGTTTTTCCTAGCCACCATGCTTCTACATCTGTATTGCTTGCACTTTGAGGTTTTAGGCTGGGTTTCTGTATCAGCACTTTGTGACATCTGCTGATGTAAAAAGTGCTTTATAAATACATTTGATTGATCAATTGAAAATAGTGACATGAGGAATAAATAGTGAATAAAAATAACATGGCTATCCACAGGGAATACCAGTACCGAGTTGATGTGCAGGGGTACGAGGTAATTGAGGTAGCTATGTAGTGCCAGTAGGGTGTAGAGTAGGGTGACGACGCAACAGGATAGATAATAGAATGAGCTGTAGCAGCAGCGTATGTGGCAAGTGTTAAAAACTGTGTGGTTTCAGTATAGATGAGTGGGTGTATGTAATGTGTGCTGTGGTGTCATTGTAAATATGTGTGAGTGTTTGGGTAGAGACCTGTGTGGGTGCATAGTCAGAAAAAAAAACCTTGTCACTTGAATCTTGCGCCAAACAAAGACTTGTCTATTACTAAACTGTATTGAAATACCTGTAACTGAAGTAAACAACCTGTTGCCATATCCAAGGACATCAGTTATTATTCGTAAAACTATGCAAGAACTGTCTTCTTGCTTTCCTGATAACTTAGTTTTCACTACAACCAACAAATTTAAGATAAATAGTTTTTACCCAACCTCTATAACATTTTGTGACTGTCCAAATATAACAACAAATGATGCTTTGATGAATCCCAGATTATCCTGATTTACAAGGGAATGGGGCACATTCTGAAACGCATTAATGTGGACAACCCCGATGAGTGATGTTATTTTACATTTAATCTTGAATTTGAAGAGTTTCATAAACCAGTTGTGATCAAAAACTACTCAAGACTCTGCCCCAAAGTCCATGACTCCTTAAGGGATGAGAAAGACTTGGCAAACACTCCCTTTGAGGGAGAGACTGTTGTAGATGTTGAGTCTGCCTTAGTGGAACAAACTCAAAAAAAAAGCCAGGGCTTCTGTTCCACTGAATCCATTTCTGATGCATTGACCAATGAAAGCAGCAAAGAGGATAACGTAACTGTTGAGGTCAGTAAAAGTTTCTGTTCAATGCACAGCCATCCTATGGATCCCGGAGGAGACTACCATGCAACAGACCGCTGCTGTTGCATGGTAGTGTGCTTATGAAGTGCAATGTAGTGTGCTTATGAAGAAGAGAACACCTTTCCTCTGACCAATACCAAATCATGGTCCAACTACATAACCCATCAAGCAAGAGAGATAGTAGACCTTGTCTTGCTGGATGGCCTTTTTTCATTTGATTAGGACCACTGCCCAGATGTCCAAAGGGTGGTTTCTGAGTTATATGCCATAGGAGATCTGTAATGGGATCCCTTAGTACATAAAAAAAAGGGAGGATCCTGCCAATATACATAGATTTTGATTCTAGACAGAGAACATATTTATCATAACATTTTTAAATATGTCATGTTCTCTGAATGTATTATAAATAAACAGTCTGGAAAATATTTTAGTTGATGCTTCTTTCATTGCTCTTATTTTGTCCCAAAATACATTTGGGATCATGCAGTAGGTTAGCTTTGGAGCCAGATCTGTATGTTTGATATACAACCAAATGTACATCACGAGAGAGAGAGATTTACCTTGAAGAGTTCAGCATGTTTGATATAAATCCTTCCTCTGGTGCCGCCCATTCCTAAAGCCCTACAGATAAGCAGGGATTTTGATATGCATTAGAAACAATGCAGGCAAATATACAGTTGGACATTCAGCCCACACTCCATGTAACTCAATGTCATCATCTTTCTATTTTTTTGTGAGTCAATTGAACATCGTTAATACTCCCCTTAATTTCCACTTACTTGTTTGCCCTGGACCCAAGAACAAATGTGCTTCCTTCATTCAGTCTGGAAGGGTCCCACTGTAGAATATAAAACGTATTGTATAGAGAAAATGAATTATACTCAAATTCATGGGACATAACGCAAACAAACGACATACTTTTCATCTTAATGTCATCCAAAAAAGGACAGTGCTTTTGAAATATTAGAATGCACGAGGGAAAATAGTTATAGTTTCACGGTAATCGATCGATGACTATTGTATTTAGCCATTATCACGTAATAAATAAATGCAATAAACTCACCTTTGGTCCCTCACGCTTTACGGACTCCAATGTCTTGGGCTTGGGCCTACAGAGGGGGGGGGGGACACTGGGTGAACGTGCATATGAATCATGGCATTTTACAGCATAAATGTTTGAATATTCATTTTAAGCTAGATTTACATTGCTGAGATCCAGGGCGACAGGTAGCCTAGAGGTTAGCGCATTGGGTCAGTAACCGAAAGGTTGCTAGATCGAATCCCCAAGCTGACAAGGTAAAAATCTACTGTTCTGCCCTTGAACAAGGTAGTTAACCCACTGTTCCTAGGCCGTCATTGTAAATAAGAATTTGTCTTACCTGACTTGCCTAGTTAAATAAAAGGTTAAATAAAAACACAAAATTACCATCACTATTATGTGAATTTGAGTATGAGCATTCATGAACCAGTGCTTTAACTTGTATTTTGCATAGGTTTTGACAAAGAAAACACCTTCACTGGCAGCAAGGTGAAATCATGTCTTGTCGAACAGGAGCACATACTCACACATTGCTATATGTAACAGGTTTGTCGTAAGAACCGACAGGAGCGGTTGGGCGTCCTTTCCGCTGTAAAAAAAATAATTTCCATATTGTCAGTTACTCTGGGTTTTGGGTATGTTTATTATTTTTAATGAAGTCTAAAAGTTTATTTCAACAAGGGCAGACTAGTTGACCTTTTTTGGAACAGGGCTGGCCCTCTGGCTGGACTCATCCTCCAGTTTCACCCGCTGTAAGAAAATAGACATTGTTGCTGAGATGAAAGTGACAGCGTTCTCTCTACTTTCCTTCCAAGAACTCTATTTATGATTTTGGAGCAATAAGACTAATGCAATGAGTAAATCACTCATTCATACTTCCAGTCAGCATCCTCACTTTCAAATAACAACATAACTGTTTAGAAGCGTGAATCAGTGTATCATGTTCACATTAAAACAACTTAATTTATATGAGACTTGGGCTCCATCTAGATGGAGTATCTGCAATATCTCGCATCTAGTCTCCTCGCCTCCTTTCAACCATATTAGAAGAGAAGTTTCAAGGCCCTCCCCTCAGTCCTTCTCCTCTAATGCACTTTGAGGTGAGAAATCGAGGAAAGATGGATGGAGAAAAAGCCATCGTTCTCTAGACTCATTTAAAATCTTCCTTTACCTTGAATGGAAGCTCATGCCCTGGTCTTGCCACTGCCGCTTTCTCCCCATCTGAGAAGATCTGTTTGGCCTGACAAGGGACAGGAAATGAATATTACTCATAGATGTCTCTGTGTGTTAAACACAATCTACACAGAGATACTTCTTAAATACATTTAGCTGATTTCTTACATTTTCTAGGCAGTTTCTGCAGGCTTCTCGGATCAGCTGGTCAGTCTGCACGTCGTCTCCAACGTTCTCCTTGACATTGCTGGCTGCTTTCTCAAAGAACTGCGGTAAAGAAAGTCAAACTACGAAGACTGCTCTCAACAGAAGAAAGTAGTCACATTTCAGAGACAAATAAATGCCAAAGTATGAGCATATCAAAGGCAAAGTAGTGACAATTTGTTTACATTTCAGATTTGTTTGGGGTGTAAAACCATTCCGTGCTCTCGTTAAATCATATGAAAAGGTACTATGAAAAATGCCTAATAAAAAGCATGTTCAATTTGTAAGCTGTGTTGAGTAAGGATTTCAAATTTGATTAAATCCCTCGAGAGTATTACGATAGTTGAAGTTATGAGTAAACAAATGCATGTCCTGGGAGTATGCACTGTGTGGAGATATTCACATAGCAATGCGATAATCGCCATTTAAAATGCATGGAATTTGGAAGAAAATATATCCAGCAGACTTACCTTCATGTATTTTCTGAAGACTCCCATAATGTCCTCGTTGAAGCTGGGCTGCAGAACCGTTCGGAGGAGGTCCATGGATATAACAGGATCTGTGTAGCTAGATGAACAATGATAGTGAATAGATTAGCTATATTACATCTTTTGGAAAATCTGTCTGGAAAGTCATTCTCACAAAACAAATCAGTTTTAGCTCTGTACTAAAAATGCTATATCTTAAACTTGACTGCTGACATGTACAATACTTGGTATTGTATTACTATTAAAAGTGGACTAATTAACAAAATACTCAGATGTGTTTGAGTGAACTATCCCTTTAACAGTCAGTCAACTTACCTCACGGTCATCTGTGAGCGTCTGCCCCTGCGATGGACCTGTCTGTGTTTTATCATGACGTTCCATGGATTCTGGAAGAAGAGGCAAAGGATGCACAGAGTCAGCAATAAAACACCAGAATAGAGACATTTTAATTGAGTGAGGCGTCAAAGAGGACAACTGTCCCGCCCGGCTTCAGTTATGTTATAATTCAAAAACACTGAACTCTAATTAAGCAATAAGGCACCTCAGACGTTTGTGGTATATCCCCGAGGTGCCTTATTGCTTAATTAGAACAGCCCTTAGCTGTGGTATATTCGCAATATACCACAAACCCCTGTTGTGCCTTATCGCTATTATAAACTGGTTACAATGTAATTAGAGCAGTAAAAAAAATCAAATGTTTTGTCATACCGGTGGTATATAGTCTATTATAAACTGGGTGGTTCGAACCCTGAATGCTGATTGGCTGACAGCCATGGTATATCAGACTGTATACCAAGGGGTATGACAAAACATAATTTTTACTGCTCTAATTACATTGGTAACCAGTTTATAACAGCAACAAGGCACGCGTTACGTCGTGACTCAGAACAGCCACACCCCCTTGTGCCTTATTGCTTAAATATACAACAGCTTTCAGACAATCAGCATTCAGGGCTTGAACGCCCAGTTTATAAATACATTTGACAACTACTGCAAAACTTCTGATGTGCACACACTACACGACTTAAAATCTTAACTTTGACGTGCTCACATTTTCTGATTTCCTTCACCCAAATCTTTCATTCCGTCCACTCTCAACCACAGGACGTGGGTGCTAACGTTACACGATTATTAATTCCCTCGTTGTTCCTGCCCTGAGTTTGTTGGTCGTCGTAAGGAAAAATATGCCGACACTGAAACAGTGAGCTGCATTATGTGCAGATGTATACTTTTTGTAAAAAAATAAGAAAAAGAGACGCAGAATATGGACTTAATATGAAATAATCTTTTTGGTTTATGTCATGGCAGGACGCTACACCTGTAGGCCAATATTGAAAGATTTAGTTTAGCATAGCCCGAGTGAGGACAGATTTCACCAATGAAATGGTCTAAACAAAAACAACGATCCGCTCGACAGGGGCACCGGGCCATGTAAAACGAACTTGCACATTGCGAAGGCAGCCGCGTTCTCTCCACAACTCCACCCACGTTGATGCCTTCCTCTTCGCCATCATTGTTTTGGTCTCACATGCGGAATGCTCATTGCCTAATTCTACAGTAGTCCTTTCCCAATCGCTTCGTAGCACTGCTCATACTACAAGATGCACGACCAACATTTCTGAAATGTCAGAAAATTATCGGGACATCCGACAGGGGTCTGGAGAACGGAACACTCATCATTGGTGCGTCCCTGACCCGCTCAAAACTACGCTAGTCCCGATGTACTGATCCTAGCCCAAATTCATAGGATTTCACCCAGATTATTAAATTTCGTCTGGGACGGCAAAAACGTATGGCGTACGCCCGGCCTATAGACTGTTGAAATGACAATCGCAAAACACAATTGCCTCGCTTCAACGCAAAAATTAAGGAATGAGATCAAACTGTCAATCTGCGATAGCTAGCTGTCATTGACAGATGAGAGATGCTAATTTAAGGACTATCAGTTGTCCACTTTCACTGACAAATACAAAACTATTTAAAAGGACTATCAGTTGTGCACTTTATCGTAACATGACTGTGTAATCACAGTTCGTAAGAAAGTAATAATGTTATGGAATTTGTAGATGCGTAGCGCTCACCATAGTTTGTATGGGCGGCTGTTCAACAGCATCTTGTTGAAGCCAATCCCTCCGTCCCTCACTTCGATGAGCACCCATTTAGCAAGTATTAATTTGAAGACAACAGTCTGGGGTGTGATGATTGAATAGATCCTCGCGGTAGCTCGCGACCAGGAAAACTATTTTCCGTCTCGACGCTTTTGCAGAAGTGGGCAATTGTCAAATTGCGAATAGATCTTAAATATATTTGTACAAAATAAGACTTGGTTTTCTAAATGCGTGCTGTCAAATTACATCCTTGAGTAACTTTACAGAATATACCAGCAATCAAAAGCAACAGTCTCATTTTCTAACCACACAATTGTTCTTTGACAGACGATGTTGTTTCTAGAAACCAAAACGAACATATGACTGCCATCTATTGTACGGGAGGTACCAAAATGTATTCAGCGCACGCGTAAAAGCGTGTCCGTGTGACGAAAGGTTATGAACCATTGCAGCCGCCATCTTTGTAGGGGCTTTCAACAGCAATTTGACTATCACCAAACATTGGAATATACTGACTATTCCGCGCTGCTATCAGCATACTGGCTTGTAGTTACTAGCATGACAGTATACGTTTTTATTCCCCCAAAGTAATATCACAGAATGTTTCCCCGGATATATAAATATGAAGCATCCCTTTGGCGTTTCCACTCACCACCAAATATGGTGATGAGAGGAAGCCCGGTGGCCGGCAGTGGGAGAAGATCGCGCGAGATGGATTTTGGCCGACACTATGCACATTTTCTCATCTTTGAATCTCAATACAATTTTCTGTTCCTAAAACTAAAATTTGACTTTACCCTTAGCCAACGTGTAAAAATTGCGTTGTTTAGGAGTATAAGGCCAGATTGAGTTATTGCACTTATTCCACTGCATGAGGCATCACTACAGACCCTGGTTCGATTTCAGGCTTTCAGGCTGTATCTCAACCGTTCGTGATTGGGAGCATACATAACATACATGGTTTGACACATTTTACTGGGAGCAAATGTGATTCGGTGCATCTCTATGCTGGTTCCAATGGAGATCATGTCACAACATTGATCATTTACTCAGAGGGAACTAGGAAAAAGAATGAATTCAGCATTTACATTCTCCTGATTCTTGCCCATAGGAATCACATTGAGAAAAACATTTATGGTATTAGATGCTCTACAGACAATAAATGACTATAAGGGTAAACCGATAGGGATAAATTCATGTATTCATACTCATCCTTTATGTAAAAAGTCTATGGACGGATTTAAGAATAGAAATATATTTCTTATGATTTAAGGCGTCAGAAATGTCACGCAAAATCAATTCCAAACATAAAATATGCTCTTTACCAGAAGAAAAAAAGAGAATTATAAAAATAAAACTCTAGTAATTTTGTTGGTTACACCTTAAGCATTAATAATGCAATCATAGACACGTCTACTTTTACATACAATATATATATTTCTTTTAATAACACTTTGGTTTAGTTTAAAACAATTTATATGTAATAAACTGTATAATATAAACAGATTTCTTAAATTATGTTAAATTAACTCAAATAAAAAAATAATGGATAAACAGCTATCAGAGTTCAATACAATTGTGTAGCAGAGAAAAATAACATACTTCATACCAATTTTCTGTACAATATCTATACTTTGTTTTGCTGGTGACAGAAACATACTTGGATCGGGGTATGTGACTGGTGCTTGACGCTCAAATGACAAAGAATGAATGGCTAGTTTGTCTCCAGGTTCTTGGGCACGATGCCAGACTTACTGTAGTAAGTATTATGTTCAAAGAGAAAGACAACCATCATACATTTGCAACAGCATAAACAGAACCTTGCCTTAACCTCCAGCCCCATGCCTAATTAATTCTCTATAAAAAAACAAAATCCTAAGTATATACAAATGGGGCAAAGGCAAGTGAAGATTTCTAGTAAGAAACTTATGCCTAAACCCATTGTACAAGCATTCAGGCTATAGATAAGAATATATGCTGAGATGGCATAGTAGTGCGTGAGGATCATAGTTTACAAGGACAGAGACAATTAGTCATATAATGACGAATTGTATAATAAACATTTGTATCTTCTCGTTTATTTCTCCATATATTCTCTCGGCTAGATGACTGAGGCCGAGGTGAGTCGCTTTGGTTGCATCCCTAATGGCATTGCTTTGGATGCATCCCTAAATGGCACCGTATTCCCTATATAGTGCACTACTTTTGACCAGAACCCTATAAGCCCTAGTCAAAAGTAGTGCACTACATAGGGAAGATAGATGCGTCCCACATGGCACTGAGACCTTCTGTTTTGTCATTTAAAAATGTACATTCATTGTGCTGCCCAGTGATGCGTTCTAATGTCATACTGGTGTAAACATATAAAAATTGAGATTGGAGGGGTTAAAAACAACATAACTATTTTATGTTTCCATGCCATACCACGCACTACAATGTGAAAATAACGCAACCAGGTTGAACACAATCACAGAATATGTTTAACGAGGGTATAATTTACATCAGGTATTATTACATTTAGTACTTTACCATATTTTAGAGACGTGGATAGGGTTATAAGCAAAGGGACGTACTGTATTTTGCTCAACAAGCCAGGTCAACAAACACAGCGCAGGGGGAAAGGCATAGTAATTCAGCTGTTGCTCGAGCCAACGCTTACCAATGGTTTACAACATTTTGCCATTGTAAGATGTATTAATGGCCTGTATTTGCATGTATTGATTTTTGTATTTATTTACTTTTTACAAAATTCCTCTAACTGCAGAAATGGTGTATTGGCCTATATGCAACTACTACTCTGTGGTATGTGTGACCTGCATAAAAATTGTCCACAAAGAAATGCAATGTCTTCAAAGCCCTCAATCTCTCTCGTTCAGTACCCTGAGGGTTCTCCAAACACGATCCTGGGGCCCCCCTCGGTGCCCATTTTAGTTTTCCCCCTAGCACTACACAGCTGATTTAAAACATCCAACTCCTCATCATGCTTTGGTTATTTGAATCACTGTGTACTGCTAGGGCAAAAACCTAGCTTGGGAAACCCTGCTCTAACTTACTGATGGCTGTCCTATGTACAATGATTGCCTCTAAATTATTTGTAGGCTTAAGGGAGTTAGAAACATAGCTGCCTTATCACCCAATGACACATCTCTCTTCTGTACCTATTCAGGGATAGAGAGGATTTTGGACAAACAAAACAAAAATCTTTTCCAAGGACCCACTTTTCAAATCCACACGTCAAAACCGACAACCAAATCCTGCTGTCCGGGAGCAGATCACAATGTATGTCCCAAATGGCACCCTATTCTCAGGGTGCCATTTTGGACGCACTCTACAGCAAAAGGCCAATGAACAAGGTATAGAATTACCCAATAATTACTGACAATGACAGCAACAATGATGGAAAAATAAATCCTAGTAAACCGCTACCACTAGCTACATTGATAAAAAGCAACGAGAGATACTATAGTAAATAACGACCAGAATCATAAAAACCTAGTAGAACTAATATTAAATAGTCGAGGCAGAGAAAGTAAACCTATTTTAGGGGAGAGGCCCTCCTTCGTAGGCTACCCAAGCCCCCCGAGTAGTCCAGGGCCAAATCCTCACCCCACACTCTCTCAGCACCAGTTGTAGGGTCCCCATCCCCAAAACGCACCTTACTCTCACCCATGTCCCCTCCCTTGCATTTAAAGGCTGGCTGCCTCGGAAGGTGGTGTAGTATTTTCCAGAGGACTACAAGAACTACTGCTGTTTTCCTGGCTAGCGGGTGATGTGTCCAAACTGGCCGATCGCTCAGGTGCCGTCTTGGCGGCAGTAGAGTCTTTGCTGCCCGACAACTCCGCACTGGCTGGGGAGGGCATAGTGGGCGCAGAGGAGGTGGAGGAGGGAACTGGGGAGCCCAATGTTCTCTGGGAGACCTGATAGGCTGCCAGCAGCTCCTGGATGCGCTCCGGCGTGGGCTCCCACTTGGTGAAGCCGGAGTCATTTTGCAGGAAGATGATCACCGTGCCGTGAACTGCCTTGTAGTACATCTCCCTGAGAGAGGAAGTGAGAAAGACATTTAAACTCCCTTCATAAAGTGCAATTAGACAGCAACTATGCTAGTGTCCTATTCAGGGTGCATCCGGGAGAGTCCTTTTCGAAAGGGTACTTGGGCAGTGCCAAGTATAAAATGTGACCCATCTACCCAGCACAGGACAACGATTTAAGATCAAAGGCCTGATTACCTGCATGTCCACCAATGTTCTTTACATGTTGAAATGTCCCCGCGGTCTGTGTTACATAGGGAATACCCGTCGAAGCCTTAAGACCCGGATCAGTGAGCACTGCAGCAATATACGGACAGGTGAGACACAAAATCTGGTTGATTTAAAAATACACTGCTCAAAAAAATAAAGAGAACACTAAAATAACACATCCTAGATCTGAATGTGTGGCCTCCACGTGCCTGTATGACCTGCCTACAACGCCTGGGCATGCTCCTGATGAGGTGGCGGATGGTCTCCTGAGGGATCTCCTCCCAGACCTGGATAAAGCATCCGCCAACTCGTGGACAGTCTGTGGTGCAACATGGCGTTGGTGGATGGAGCGAGACATGATGTCCCAGATGTGCTCAATTGGATTCAGGTCTGGGGAACGGGCGGGCCAGTCCATAGCATCAATGCCTTCCTCTTGCAGGAACTGCTGACACACTCCAGCCACATGAGGTCTAGCATTGTCTTGCATTAGGAGGAACCCAGGGCCAACCGCACCAGCATATGGTCTCACAAGGGGTCTGAGGATCTCATCTCGGTACCTAATGGCAGTCAGGCTACCTCTGGTGAGCGCATGGATGACTGACCCACCGCCAAACCGGTCATGCTGGAGGATGTTGCAGGCAGCAGAACGTTCTCCACGGCGTCTCCAGACTGTCACGTCTGTCACATATGCTCAGTGTGAACCTGCTTTCATCTGTGAAGAGCACAGGGCGCCAGTGGCGAATTTGCCAATCTTGGTGTTCTCTGGCAAATGCCAAACGTCCTGCACGGTGTTGGGCTGTAAGCACAACCCCCACCTGTGGACGTCAGGCACTCATACCACCCTCATTGAGTCTGTTTCTGACCATTTGAGCAGACACATGCACATTTGTGGCCTGCTGGAGGTCATTTTGCAGGGCTCTGGCAGTGCTCCTCCTTGCACAAAGGCAGAGGTAGCGGTCCTGCTGCTGGGTTGTTGCCCTCCTACGGCCTACGGCCTACTCCACATCTCCTGATGTCCTGGCCTGTCTCCTGGTAGCGCCTCCATGCTCTGGACACTACGCTGACAGACACAGCAAACCTTCTTGCCACAGCTCGCATTGATGTGCCATCCTGGATGAGCTGCACTACCTGAGCCACTTGTGTGGGTTGTAGACTCCGTCTCATGCTACCACTAGAGTGAAAGCACCGCCAGCATTCAAAAGTGACCAAAACATCAGCCAGGAAGCATAGGAACTGAGAAGTGGTCTGTGGTCACCACCTGCAGAACCACTCCTTTATAGGGGGTGTCTTGCTAATTGCCTATAATTTCCACCTGTTGTCTATTCCATTTGCACAACAGCATGTGAAATTTATTGTCAATCAGTGTTGCTTCCTAAGTGGACAGTTTGATTTCACAGAAGTGTGATTGACTTGGAGTTACCTTGTGTTGTTTAAGTGTTCCCTTTATTTTTTTAAGCAGTGTATGTACACACACACACACACACACACACACACACACACACAGTTGAAGTCGGAAGGTTACATACACCACATTCTTTTGGAGAGATTGGAAACCCAAATGGTTCTACACGGACAAGTTCTGGCCTGATTTAGATCTTATCGGTCGGAAAGATATCAGTTTGTCTCTGTGAATGGTTTGTCCTCTGACAAATCAACTGTAAATTTCGGTGTTCTTCAAGGTTCCGTTTTAGGACCACTATTGTTTTCCCTATATATTTTATCTCTTGGGGATGTCATTCGAAAACATAATGTTAACTTTCACTGCTATGCGGATGACACACAGCTGTACATTTCAATGAAACATGGTGAAGCCCCAAAATTGCCCTCGCTAGAAGCATGTGTTTCAGACATAAGGAAGTGGATGGCTGCAAACTTTCTACTTTTAAACTCGGACAAAACAGAGATGCCTGTTCTAGGTCCCAAGAAACAAAGAGATCTTCTGTTGAATCTGACAATTAATCTTAATGGTTGTACAGTCGTCTCAAATAAAACTGAAGGACCTCGGCGTTACTCTGGACCCTGATCTCTCTTTTGACGAACATATCAAGACTGTTTCAAGGACAGCTTTTTTTTTTCATCTACGTAACATTGCAAAAATCTGAAACTTTCTGTCCAAAAATGATGCATAATAATTCACCCATGCTTTTGTCACTTCTAGGTTAGACTACTGCAATGCTCTACTTTCCAGATACCCGGATAAAGCACTAAATAAACTTCAGTTAGTGCTAAATACGGCTGATAGAATCCTGACTAGAACCCAAAAATTAAATCATATTACTCCAGTGCTAGCCTCCCTACACTGGCTTCCTGTCAAGGCAAGGGCTGATTTCAAGGTTTTACTGCTAACCTTCAAAGCATTACATGGGCATGCTCCTACCTATCTCTCTGATTTGGTCCTGCCGTACATACCTACACGTACGCTACGGTCACAAGACCCAGGCCTCCTAATTGTCCCTAGAATTTCTAAGCAAACAGCTGGAGGCAGGGCTTTCTCCTATAGAGCTCCATTTTTATGGAATGGTCTGCCTACCCATGTGAGAGATGCAAACTCGGTCTCAACCTTTAAGTCTTTACTGAAGACTCATCTCTTCAGTGGGTCATATGATTGAGTGCAGTCTGTCCCAGGAGTGTGAAGGTGAACGGAAAGGCTCTGGAGAAACGAACCGCCCTTGCTGTCTCTGCCTGGCCGGTTCCCTTCTTTCCACTGGGATTCTCTGCCTCTAACCCTATTACAGGGGCTGAGTCACTGTCTTACTAGGGCTCTTTCATACCGTCCCTAGGAGGGGTGCGTCACTTGAGTGGGTTGAGTCACTGATGCGATCTTCCTGTCTGGGTTGGCGTCCTCCCCTTGGGTTGTGCCGTGGCGGAGATCTTTGTGGGCTATACTCGGCCTCGTCTCAGGATGGTAAGTTGGTGGTTGAAGATATCCCTCTAGTGGTGTGGGGGCTGTGCTTAGGCAAAGTGGGTGGGGTTATATCCTTCCTGTTTGGCCCTGTCTGGGGGTGTCATCGGATGGGGCCACAGTGTCTACTGACCCCTCCCGTCTCAGCCTTCAGTATTTATGCTGCAGTATTTTATGTGTCGGGGGGATAGGGTCAGTTTGTTATATCTGGAGTACTTCTCCTGTCCTATCCGGTGTCCTGTGTGAATTTAAGTATGCTCTCTCTAATTCTCTCTTTCTCTCAGAGGACCTGAGCCCTAGGACCATGCCTCAGGACTACCTGGCATGATGACTCCTTGCTGTCCCCAGTCCACCTGGCCGTGCTGCTGCTCCTGTTCCAACTGTTCTGTCTGTGATTATTATTATTTGACCATGCTGGTCATTTATGAACATTTGAAAATCTTGGCCATGTTCTGTTATAATCTCCACCCACACAGCCAGAAGAGGACTGGCCACCCCACATAGCCTGGTTCCTCTCTAGGTTTCTTCCTAGGTTTTGGCCTTTCTAGGGCGTTTTTCCTAGCCACCGTGCTTCTACACCTGCATTGCTTGCTGTTTGGGGTTTTAGGCTGGGTTTCTGTAAGGCATTTTGAGATATCAGCTGATGTACGAAGGGCTATATAAATAAATTTGATTTGACCTTCGCCAAATATATTTAAACTCAGTTTCACAATTCCTGACATTTAATCCTAGTTCAAATTCAGGTCAGTCTCAGGTCAGTTAGGATCACTTCATTTTAAGAATGTGAAATGTCAATAATAGTAGCGGGAATAGGCCTCCCGGGTGGCGCAGTGGTTAAGGGCGCTGTACTGCAGCGCCAGCTGTGCCATCAGAGTCCCTGGGTTCGCGCCCAGGCTCTGCCGCGACCGGGAGGTCCGTGGGGCGACGCACAATTGGCCTAGCGTCGCCCGTGTTAGGGAGGGCTTGGTCGGTAGGGGTGTCCTTGTCTCATCGCGCACCCGCGACTCCTGTGGCGGGCTGGGCGCAGTGTGCGCTAACCAAGGTGGCCAGGTGCACTGTGTTTCCTCCGGCGCATTGGTGCGGCTGGCTTCCGGGTTGGATGCACGCTGTGTTAAGAAGCAGTGCGGCTTGGTTGGGTTGTGTATCGGAGGACGCATGACTTTCAACCTTCGTCTCTCCCGAGCCCGTACGGGAGTTGTAGCGATGAGACAAGATAGTAGCTACTACAACAATTGGATACCATGAAATTGGGGAGAAAAAGGGGTCAAATTCAAAAAAATATATATATATTTCAGCTTTTATTTCTTTCATCACATTCCCAGTGGGTAAGAAGTTTACATACACTCAATTAGTATTTGGTAGCATTGCCTTTAAATTGTTTAACTTGGGTCAAACATTTTGGCTAGCCTTCCACAAGCTTCCCACAATAAGTTGTGTGAATTTTGTCTCATTCCTTCTGACAGAGCTGGTGTAACTGAGTCAGGTTTGTTGGCCTCCTTGCTCTCACACTTTTTCAGTTCTGCCCACAATTTTTCTATAGGATTGAGGTCAGGGCTTTGTGATGGCCACTCCAATACATTGACTTTGTTGTCCTAAAGCCATTTTGCCCACAACTGTGGAAGTATGCTTGTCCATTTGGAAGACCCATTTGCGACCATGCCTTAACTTCCTGACCGATGTCTTGAGATATTGCTTCAATATATCCACAATTTTCCTTCCTCGTGTAATCTATTTTGTGAAGTGTACCAGTCCCTGCTGCAGCAAAGCACCCCCACAACATGATGCTTCCACCCCCATGCATCACGGTTGGGATGTTGTTCTTCAGTTTGCAAGCCTCACCCTTTTCAACCAAACATAACGATCATTATGGCCAAACAGTTCTATTTTTGTTTCATCAGACCAGAGGACATTTCTCCAAATGTGCAGTTGAAAACTATAGTCTGGCTTTTTTAATGGCGGTTTTGGACCAGTGGCTTCTTCCTTGCTGAGTGACCTTTCATGTTATGTCGATATAGGACTCGTTTTACTGTGGATATAGATACTTTTGTACCGGTTTCCTCCCGCATCTTCACAAGGTCCTTTGCTGTTGTTCTGGGATTGATTTGCACTTTTCACACCAAAGTACATTCATCTCTAGGAGACAGAACACGTCTCCTTCCTGAGCAGTATGACGGCTGCGTGGTCCCATGGTGTTTATACTTGCATACTATTGTTTGTACAGATGAACGTGGTACCTTCAGGCGTTTGGAATTTGCTCCCAAGGATGAACAATTTTTTTACTGCGTTCTTAGCCGATTTATTTGGATTTTCCCATGATGTCAAGCAAAGAGGCACCGAGTTTGAAGGTAGGCCTTGAAATACATCCACAGGTATACCTCCAACTGAGTCAAATGATGTCAATTAGAAGCTTCTAAAGCCATTACATAATTTTCTGGAATTTTCCAAGCTGTTTAAAGGCACTTAGTGAATGTAAACTTCTGACCCACTGGAATTGTGATACAGTGAATTATAAGTGAAATAATCTGTCTGTAAACAATTGTTGGAAAAATTACTTGTGTCATGCACAAAGTAGATGTCCTAACCGACTTGCCAAAACTATAGTTTGTTAACAAGAAATTTTTGGAGTGGTTGAAAAACAAGTTTTAATGACTCTAACCTAAGTGTATGTAAACTTCCAACTTCTACTGTATATTAGGACCTTCCCCCCGACTGGGATATGGATGCCTGATGAAGACCTGAAGGTCGAAATGTTGTTATAATAAAATCACGTGGCCGCATGACCAGCAGTGTGCAGCATTTTCCTTTTATTTGTATAAATTCACCTACAATTCCAGCACCTGCAAAAAGTACCTGGATGTGCGCATGTTCTTAAGCTTATGTATCACAATACAACCATACTTGATTTTCCATGGCATAGACAACACCATTTGGTTCTTTGTCAAATACTGTGTGCTATAGGTTGGAAAATAAACTAACGTGACAACACAAGACTTTGTTTCCAGCATAAGGACGGTTTTCATCAAGAAATTAAGTCTGCTTCATATTTTGTTTCCTTGCCATGATACTTCTAAGTAGCACGTTACTGGTATCTTGACAACCTTAGTCAGAACAATGGAAGTGACTCTACGGTGTTGGACACTCACTTCTTGCAGATGTGCTGCGAGCCGCTGCGGTACTCGTGCTCAAAGGCGGGCACCGACATATGATGGCGGAGGAAGGCGCTGGTCTCCATGCGGTTGAGGGCCGGGGTCAGCGGATCTCGCCACTCCGGGACAAAGATGATGAAGGACAGGGGCTCACTGGACTTCTCCAGTAGTTCCTACAGGACACAGTACATTATTCAATAAAAAATCCCTGGTATTCAAAAGGAAACTGGAAGTCCTGCAGATTTTCTCCTTATACATAGTGGGATCTAAACAGATGGCGTGGTTCATGGACTCAGACCACTTTTGAAGTACAAACATATTGGAAAACTTTGAGTGGTGAATGTTCACTTTAAATGCGTTTCAAGTTCTAATGTCACATGCACAAGCACAGTGAAATAGCTTTCTTACAAGCGCTAACTTCAACAATGCAGCATTCAATAACAATGTAATACTACATAAAACAAGGTGGAACAAAAAATACACAAGCTAAAAATAAGAACAAGATCATGTCAGGTCAAGACCCTTGTGAGGACAATGAGCATGCAGAAGAGCTTCCCTGAGACGGTTTCTGGGAGTTTGCGTAAAAATTGTTAAGTTTGCAAACCCACAGTTTCATCAGCTGTCCAGGTGGCTGGTCTCAGATGATCCCGCAGGTGAAGAAGCCAGATGGAGGTCCTGGGCTGGCATGGTTAAATGTGGTCTGCGGTTATGAGGCCGGTTGGAAATACTGCCAAATTCTTTTAAACGATGTTGGAGGCAGCATATGGTAGAGAAATGAACATAAAATTCTCTGGCAACAGCTCTGGTGGACCTTCCTGCAGTCAGCATGCCAACTCCACGCTCCCTCAAAACTTGAGTCATCTGTGGCATTGTGTTGTGTGACAAAACTGCACATTTTAGAGTGGCCTTTTATTGTCCCCAGCACAAGGTGCACCTGTGTAATTATCGTGTGCAGGGACCTGTGAGTGTGCATGGAGACAGTGCAAAAATAAGACTAAAACACAAAAGGTCAACTCAGATAGCCAATGTATACATTTTGTTAGCTATTTAGCAATATTATGGCATGGGGATAAAAAAGCTGTTCAGGAGCCTGTTGTCAGACTTGATGCACAGGTACCGCTTGCTGTGTGGAAGTAGAGGGTACAGTCTATGGCTTGGGTGGTTGGAGTCTAACGATTTTCTGGGCTTTCCTTCCACACAGCCTGATATAAAGGTCCTGGATGGCAGGGAGCTCAGCCACAGTGATGCAATCGAGGGCAGTGCTATTGCCATACCAAGCAGTGATGCAGCTAGTCAAGATGGTACAGCTGTAGAACTTTGAGGGCCCATGGCAAACCTTTTCAACCTCCTGAGGGAGTTGACTGTGCGAGTGGGCCATTTTAAGTTCTTAGCGATTTGGACAGAGGAACTTAAAGCTTTCGACTTGCTCCACTGCAGTCCCGTCGATGTGGTAGAAGCGTGCTCGCCCCCCCCTTTCCTGTAGTCCACGATCAGCTCCTTGGTCTTACTGATGTTGAGGGAGAGGTTGTTGTTACGGATCCACACTGCCAGGTCACTGACCACCTCTCTGTAGGTTGTATCGTCGGCGCCAGTCACAAAACCGGTGATTGTCAAGCAAATAACCGTCGGTCTCAGAGTAATTGACCGTCAATTAAATACATTTAGCATCTCCTGGCTTCCACACAGCCTACAAACCACTGATGCAGACCTTTGGAACATCTACATTTTAAAGTCTAATACATCCATATAATATAGCCTACACCTTCACAATAAATCCATTATTTATTTTAGACCGGTCTAAAGAAGCATGATATGAAGAAAATGTAGTCTATTTCAGAAGAACAGAATAGCATAATCTGAGTTGTCCTTATGTTAGGTCCTGAACTGGCTATGCCATATGGCTGTGGACTACACTAGTTCATTTAACAGACACGATTTGGTTAGAATTCCGTGGCATTATTTTATAGTATGAAGAACACAATTGAACAAATATTGAAAATATAAAATAGAAAGGATATTTTCTCCAAAGGAAATGAGGGAGTGTGCACATACGGCTATTCTGTGTTGAGCGGTTAACAAAGAAAAAGCTATTACTATATACTCAATTTAGAGTTATTAATGTAACTTTAGTTGTTCTTCAACTGTTGGACTATATGTTTGGATTTTTAATACATTGTAAGGCTGCATGATGCGACTGAATTTTTGAAAAAAGTTGCTTGAAAAGGTATGAGCTATGCTTTGTTTTTTACGCAGGCTGTACACACTACATCAGGCCGTAATGCACCCTAAGAAAAGTGACCAGTGGCCGTTGTGCCCTTCTCTCAGAGTGCTCCTAATCACCTCTCACTCACATGGCTCTCCACCATGGGATCGAGTCAGCCAACAAGATGAGTAGGCCTACTGAACAGCAAAGCACTTGCCTATGTCAATCTACTATCCCCCATAGTACAAAAGTCAACCTATTCTATTCTGTGCGAGAAATAAATATTCCAAACATAGTCTGGGACAGTTGTGGGATGCGATAGATCCAAAATGAATACAACCACTTGCATCAAAATACCTTTTTTACGCAATGTGGCTGACGCAACAGATCAGCACGTTTAGCTTAAAATGTTGATAAACTATTAGGCTATTTCTTCAAATTATAATTGCAGCATTGTGCACATGGCAGTAGGCTAAGAGCGCAAATGTTCCACTGACGGAAAACATCATTATCAAAAGTTACTGCAAATGCAATCATGCATGTGCAGTGGTTGCTCCACTAAAAGATTTGTGATTATGCTGCGGGACTTAGACGTAATTTGTGGTTTAGTACGGTACCCTGCGTCACAACTTCATTACTCCAGACCAGCGTAAGGGGGAGTTAGAGCACTGACTATACTTTTGGATCCTACTGTGTCTCTGACAACGAATGGGCGACATGCATTTAAATAGAAACTGATAATTGTGCATGACTTCAGTATTACTTACTAAAACGGTTGTTACACTAAGTTAAAAAATATATATATTTTGTTAGGATTATTCTGCTCTTACTGTAGTATTGTAGCCCACCCCCGACCGGTCACGTTGTACAGCGCCTGAGTGGTGCAACGGTCCAAGACACAGCATCACAGTGCAAGCTGTGTTGCTACAGATAATGGTTCAATAACAGTGCCGGTCTCGACTTGGAGACCCATGAGATGCCTGTAGGTTTTGGATTCTCTCCCTCTAAAAACCAAAATAAATAATTCTAAATAACAAACTGGCTATATTTAGAAATTAGTAACAATGTCTCACCCAATGTTCAATAATTGCCTTTTCCTCGCTCATTTAACATAATTTGAAAACAAAATAACGAGGAAAAAGAACTCCGTACCACCTATACTCCACACACATATGCATCCAAAACTCTCCCTCGCCCTGCATTTGTCAAATCTGACCATAATTCCATCCTCCTGATTCCTGCTTACAAGCAAAAATGAAAGCAGGAAGCACCAGTGACTAGATCAATAAAAAAGTGGTCAGATGAAGCAGCTGCTAAGCCACAGGACTGTTTTGCTAGCACAGACTGGAATATGTTCCGGGATTCCTCCAATGACATTGAGGAGTACACCACATCGGTCATTGGCTTCATCAATAAGTGCATTGATGATGTCGTCCCCACAGTGACCATACGTACTTACCCCAACCAGAAGCCATGGATTACAGGCAACATCCGCACTGAGCTAAAGGCTAGAGCTGCCACTTTCAAGGAGAGGGACTCTAACCCAAGAGCTTATAAGAAATCCATCAAACAGGCAAAGCATCAATACAGGACTAAAACTGAGACGTACTACACCGGCTCTGATGCCCGTCGGATGTGGCAGGGCCTGCAAACCATTACAGACTACAGAGGGAAGCACAGCCGAGAGCTGCCCAGTGACACGAGCCTACCAGACGAGCTAAACTACTTCTATGCTCGCGTCGAGGCAAATAACACTGAAACAGGCATGACAGCACCAGCTGTTCCGGAAGACTGCGGAGAGCATGATCACACAGCTGATGTGAGTAAGACCTTTAGACAGGTCAACATTCACAAGGCCACAGGGCAAGACGGATTACCAGGACATGTACTGCGAGCATGCGCTGACCAACTAGCAAGTGTCTTCACTGACATTTTCAACCTCTCCCTGTCCGAGTCTGTAATACCAACATGTTTAAAGCAGACCACCATAGTGCCTGTGCCCAAGAACACTAAGGTAACCTGTCTAAATGACTACCGACCCATAACACTCACGTCTGTAGCCTGAAGTGCTTTGAAAGGCTGGTCATGGCTCACATCAATACCATCATCCCAGAAACAAGCAGGTTGAGAGCTTCAAGTTACTTGGTGTCCACATCACCAACATGGTGCAAGCACACCATGACAGTCATGAAGTGGGCACGACAAAACCTATTCCCCCTCAGGAGACAATATTTGGCATCGGTCCTCAGATCCTCAAAAGATTCTACAGCTGCACCATCGAGAACCTGACTGGTTGCATCACTGCCTGGTATGGCAACTGCTCGGCCTCCGACCGCAAAAGCTCTACAGAGGGTAGTGCAAACGGCCAAGCTTCCTGCCATCCAGGATCTCTATACCAGGCGGTGTCAGAGAAAGGCCCTACAAATTGTCAAAAGACTCCAGCCACCCTAGTCATAGACTGCTCTCCCTGCTACCATGCGGCAAGCGGTACCGGAGCGCCAGGTCTAGGTCCAAGAGGCTTCCAAACAGCATCTATCCCCAAGCCATAAGACTCATGAACATCTAATCTAATGGCTACCCAGACAATTTGCATTGCTGCCCCCACCCCCTCCACACCACTCTCAGTTGTCATCTATGCACAGGCACTTTAATTAACTCTACCTGCATGTACATACTACCTTAACTAACCTGTGCCTCCGCACATTGACTCTGTACCGGCACCCCCCTGCATATGTTGTAATTTTTTACTGCTGCTCTTTAATTGCTTGTTACTTGTATCTATTATTCTTATCCATTTTTTGAAACTGCACTGTCGGTTAGGGGCTCGTAAGTAGGCATTTCACTGTAAGGGCTACACCTGTTGTATTCGGCGCATGTGACTAATAAGATTTTATTTTATTTCTCCAAAATGTTATTTTTTAAACAAAGAGATTATTATTAGAATTATATAAAAGCCCCTTGGATATTGTCACAATAAGTGACTCCCCAAACATATGGAAGAAGGTACTCAGGTCAGATGAGACTAAAATTTAGCTTTTTGGCCATCAAAGAAAACGCAGTGTCTGGCGCAAAAACCTCTCATCACCCCGAGAATACCATCCCCAGTGAAGCATGGTGGTCGCAGCATCATGCTGTGTGGATGTTTTTCCATCGGCAGGGACTGGGAAACTGGTCAGAATAGAAGGAATGATGGATGGCGATAAATACAGGAACATTCTTGAGGGAAACCTGTTTCAGTCTTCAAGAGATTTGAGACTGGGATGGAGGTTCACCCTCCAGCAGGACAATGATCCTAAGCATACTGCTAAAGCAACACTCGAGTGGTTTAAGGGGAAACATTTAAATGTCTTGGAATGGCCTAGTCAAAGCCCAGACCTCAATCCAATTGAACATTTGTGGTATGACTTAAAGATTGCTGTAAACCAGCGGAACCCATCCAACTTGAAGGAGCTGGAGCAGTTTTGTCTTGAAGAATGGGCAAAAATCCCAGTGGCTAGATGTGCCAAGCTTATAGAGACATATTCCAAGAGACGTGCAGCTGTAATTGCTGTAAAAGGTGGCTCTACAAAGTATTGACTTTGGGGGGGGATGAATAGTTATGCACGCTCAAGTTTGTCTTATTTCTTGTTTGTACCACAAAAATAAATGTTGTGTAAATCAAATCATACAAATCCCCCCCAAAAACATTTTTATTCCAGGTTGTTAGGTAACAAAATAGGAAAAATAACCGGGGGGTTGGGGGGGGGGGGGTGAATACTTTCGCAAGCCACTGTATGTGTGATATTTGTTTTGATTTAGATAGGACCATTATCATGCACCTGTAACAGGGAAACCTCAAAACAGGGGCATCGGGAAAAAATACATGTCATCTATGCACTTAAATAGCGAATGGAGGGCGCTTTTCGTGTCATTCATTTTCATGCCAGCCAGTTTGGCTATACTCCTGTTGTAAATACACTGTTCAAAACAATAAAGGGAACACAATGTAACTCCAAGTCAATCACACTTCTGTGAAATCAAACTGTCCACTTAGGAAGCAACACTGATTGACAATACATTTCACATGATATTGTGCAAATGGAATAGACAACAGGTGGAAATTATAGGCAATTAGCAAGACACCCCCTATAAAGGAGTGGTTCTGCAGGTGGTGACCACAGACCACTTCTCAGTTCCTATGCTTCCTGGCTGATGTTTTGGTCACTTTTGAATGCTGGCGGTGCTTTCACTCTAGTGGTAGCATGAGACGGAGTCTACAACCCACACAATTGGCTCAGGTAGTGCAGCTCATCCAGGATGACACATCAATGCGAGCTGTGGCAAGAAGGTTTGCTGTGTCTGTCAGCGTAGTGTCCAGAGCATGGAGGCGCTACCAGGAGACAGGCCAGGACATCAGGAGACGTGGAGTAGGCCGTAGGAGGGCAACAACCCAGAAGCAGGACCGCTACCTCCGCCTTTGTGCAAGGAGGAGCACCACCAGAGCCCTGCAAAATGACCTCCAGCAGGCCACAAATGTGCATGTGTCTGCTCAGAAACAGACTCCATGAGGGTGGTATGAGGGCCCGACGTTCACAGGTGGGGGTTGTGCTTACAGCCCAACACCGTGCAGGACGTTTGGCATTTGCCAGAGAACACCAAGATTGGCAAATTCGCCACTGGCGCCCTGTGCTCTTCACAGATGAAAGCAGGTTCACACTGAGCACGTGACAGACGTGAGAGTCTGGAGACGCCGTGGAGAACGTTCTGCTACCTGCAACATCCTCCAGCATGACCGTGGGTCAGTCATGGTGTGGGGTGGTATTTCTTTGGGGGGCCGCACAGCCCTTCATGTGCTCGCCAGAGGTAGCCTGACCCATTAGGTACCGAGATGAGATCCTCAGACCCCTTGTGAGACCATATGTTGGCCCTGGGTTCCTCCTAATGCAAGACAATGCTAGACCTCATGTGGCTGTAGTGTGTCAGCAGTTCCAGCAAGAGGAAGGCATTGATGCTATGGACTGGCCCGCCCGTTCCCCAGACTTGAATCCAATTGAGCACATCTGGGACATCATGTCTCGCTCCATCCACCAACGCCACGTTGCACCACAGACTGTCCAGGAGTTGGCGGATGCTTTAGTCCAGGTCTGGGAGGAGATCCCTCAGGAGACCATCCGCCACCTCATCAAGAGCATGCCTAGGCGTGGTAGGGAGGTCATACAGGCACGTGGAGGCCACACACACTACTGAGCCTCATTTTGACTTATTTTAAGGACGTTACATCAAAGTTGGATCAACCTGTAGTGTGGTTTTCCACTTTAAATTTTGAGTGTGTTTCCAAATCCAGACCTCCATGGGTTGATACATTTGATTTCCCTTGATCATTTTTGTGTGATTTTGTTGTCAGCAACATTCAACTATGTAAAGAAAAAAGTATTTAATAAGAATATTTCATTCATTCAGATCTAGGATGTGTTATTTTAGTGTTCCCTTTATTTTTTTGAGCAGTGTATAAGCAATGTGCTTAATATTAGGAACATTGAGAAATAAATATAGTAGGCCTAGCCTATAGAAAGCAGATGGGATTGTCCTCGTTAATGGATACCATCACTGTTTTCTTGCGCAATTGCATAGCCTATAGAAATGCTGCGCAACATGAGCTCATAGGCTCTCATGAAGTGTTTGATTAGATTTTCGATAACATTTGCATTTATGTCAGAGTGACTAGAGTGACAAAGTGCTGAGTACCATGCACGTTTGGCAGACTACTAATGACCAGCAGCAGAATCAGACCTTAGAAATGTCTAGTTACCGTGACTAAACGGTCACGTGGAATTTGACTGCCTTCATGACCGCCGGTGTGGCGGTAATACAGTCACCACAACAGCCCTAGGGTGAACAGGGAGTACAGGAGAGGACTAAGCACACACCCCTCTGGGGACCCTGTGTCAAGGGTCAGCGAGGCAGAGGGGATGTTGTCTACCCTCACACCTGGGGTTGGCCCATCAGGAAGTCCAATTTGGAGGGGGAAAAGGTGTTGAACGCTGAGCTGTAGTAAATAAACAGCATTTTCACAAAGGTATTCCTCTTATCTAGGTGGGTGAGGGCTGTGTGGAATGCAATTGAGATTGCGTCGTCTTTGGATCGGTTGGGGCGGTATGCAAAATGGAGTAGGTCTTGGGGCCTGGGATGATGTGTGCTATAACCAGACTCTCAAAGCACTTCACGATTACAGATGCGAGTGCTACAGGCTGGTAGTTATTGTGGCATGAAGAATTAAGAGTTCTTGGGAACAGGAATTATGGTAAAAAAAAAAACGTGGGGATCAGACTGGAACAAGGAGAGGTTTAAAATACTGTGAATATACCTGATGGCTGTTCTGCTCTAAGAACGGGCCCTGGAATACCATCAGTCCATTGTTTTTATTTTATTTTCTGCTCTTTTGCATACCAGTATTTCTACTTGCACATCATCATCTGCACATTTACAGTTGAAGTCGGAGGTTTACATACACTTAGGTTGGAGTCATTAAAACACGTTTTTCAACCACTCCACAAATTTCTTGTTAACAAACTATAGTTTTTGGCAAGTCTGTTAGGACATCTACTTTGTGCATGACACAAGTAATTTTTCTAACAATTGTTTAAAGACAGATTATTTCACTGTATCACAATTCCAGTGGGTCAGAAGTTTACATATACTAAGTTGACTGTGCCTTTAAACAGCTTGGAAAATTCTAGAAAATGATGTCATGGCTTTAGAAGCTTCTGATAGGTAAATTAGCCTAACATCATTTGACTCAATTAGAGGTGTACCTGTGGATGTATTTCAAGGCCTATCTTCAAACTCAGTGCCTCTTTGCTTGACATCATGGGAAAATCATGGGAAAATCATCAAACTGTAGACCTCCCCAAGTCTGGTTCATCCTTGGGAGCAATTTCCTAACACCTGAAGATACCACGTTCATCTGTACAAACAATAGTGCGCAAGTATAAACAACAAGGGACCACGCAGCCGTCATACCACTCAGGAAGGAGACGCGTTCTGTCTCCTAGAGATGAACAAACTTTTGTGAGAAAAGTGCAAATCAATCCCAGAACAACAAAGGACCTTGTGAAGATGCTGAAGGAAACAGGTACAAATGTATCTCTATCCACAGTAAAAACGAGTCCTATATCGACATAACCTGAAAGGCCGCTCAGCAAGGAAGAAGCCAATGCTCAAAACCGCCATAAAAAATGCCAGGCTACGGGTTGCAACTGCACATGGGGTCAACGATTGTACTTTTTAGATAAATGTCCTCTGGTCTGATTAAACAAAAATAGAACTGTTTGGCCATAATGACCATCGTTATGTTTGGAGAAAAAAGGAGGAGGCTTGCATGCCGAAGAACACCATCCCAACCGTGAAGCATGGTGGTGGCAGCATCATGTTGCGGGGATGTTTTGCTGCAGGAGGGCATGGTGTATTTAAAAAAATAGATGCCATCGTGCGACAGGAAAATTATGTGGACATATTGTGGCCATCACAAAGCCCTGACCTCAATCCCATAGAAAATTTGTGGGCAGAACTGAAAAAGCGTGTGCGAGCAAGGATGCCTACAAATCTGACTCAGTTACACCAGCTCTGTCAAGAGGAATGGGCCAAAATTCACCCAACTTATTGTGGGAAGCTTGTGGAAGGCTACCCGAAACATTTGACCTAAGTCAAATAATTTAAAGGCAATGCTACCAAATACTAATTGAGTGTATGTGTTAATTTGCTAAATTGTAATTATTTCGCTATTTTGTCCTATTTATTGCCTTACCTCCATTTGCACATTTTCTTTTTCTATTGTGTTATTGACGCTTGTTTATTTAATGTGTAATCTGTGTTGTTGTCTGTTACACTGCTTTGCTTTGCCAGGTCGCAGTTGTAAACTTGTTAAGAACTTGTTTTCAACTAGCCTACCTGGTTAAATATAGGTGAAATAAAAAATAAAAAGGCCCCTAGGCCTTGACCTGATTAAAGACTTTATTTACATAGGCCTCCGCGAGTAAGATCACTGAATCTTCTGTGTTGTTGGCAGCCCTCACACCCGGCAGAATGTTATTGTCAAAGCGTGCATAAAATGCATAGAGTTCATCTGGTAGTGAGTGATGCATCTTTGGGGAGATCACTGCTGTGTCTCCCTTTGTAATCCATAATGAACGGTAGCCCCTGCTACATGCAGCGTGTGTCGGAGCCTGTGTAACATGACACCTTATTCATATATTGTCCTTTTGCTTGTTTGGTCATAGCGGGACTTATTGCACTTGTTCCTGTCCTCAGCCGTAGCCTCAGGGTTGTTTGCGGTAGCCCTATTCTTTACTTTAGTGCCAACCTCGGTGTTAATTCAGGGCATTTGATTGGGGAAGCAGCGAACCATAACTGTGAAAACATCAAAGATGCATTTCCTTATAAAGCCGGTGACGGAGGTGGTTAGCTTGTTGATGTTATCAGCGGAGTACCAGAACATATTCCAGTCTGTAGCATAGACTCTGATTCTGGAGACCATTTTCTCAGAGCGAGCCAATGGTAATTCCTATTAGAGCTTCTGCTTGTAAATGTATGGATTTAAGTTTTTCTGCTTGGCTATAGCCTAGTACAGTTTGTTAAGTGCCAGGTTGTTATTTTTCTAGTCCTGAGGTGGAATGTATACAACAGTCAAAATAACAGCAGAAATCTCCCTCAGGAGGCAAAGGGGTCAGCATTTGACCATCAGGTATTCCAAGACGAGTGAACAATGGGTTGAGACTTCTACCGCGGTCGAGTCAGCACACCAGTTGTTGTTTATGAAGAGGCTAACCTCTTCCCCCCCTCGATTTCCCAACTCCACTGTCCTGTCGGCACAGTGAATGGAGAACATTTGTCCGAGAGCCATGTTTCAGAGAAGCTGAAAATATTGCAGTTTTGAGAGTCCCGTTGCTAGCAAAGCAGCGATCGGAGGTAATCCATCTTATTATCAAGTAGAATGGAGGGAAGAGGTGGTCGGTTCTCCCTTCACCTTTATCTCGCCAGGATCCCCCTTCTCTTGCCTCTAATGTCAGCATTTCCTCTTGGGTAGCCCAAAAATTTTGTCAGATTTACAGAAGGAGCCCAGGGCAGATGAGTCGAGGTAAAGCGGGAATTGAGATAAGTAACTGCCGATCAGCTGTTCAAAAGTTATAGTCGGTTGTAAGAAATGATAGCGGATACATTAAGTAAATTAAGTAAAAACAAATAAAAAATTGCCATGTTAGGTCGGAGATCCAGTACGGCGCCATCTTTTCAACTAGTGATGAGGAAAAAATTACTAAGGAGGGGCACCTCAAAGTGTGTCACCATGGCATCCATCAGCTCCTCACAGAAGGGAGGGTTGGCCTCGAAGGAGCCACTAGCCGGTGAGAAGTTCAGGAAGGGCCTTGGAGGCAAAGAGAATATTTTAGGACAGAGTCAAACTAGAAACCCATAGATTAACAAATTACTAAAAGTAAACGGCCCATGCCTCGGTGGTCTCTGTTAAGTTGAGATGAGGTAGACCAGTGTTTCTCAATCCTTTTTTGTGTCAGGAACTGGTATGCTATAGGGTCAGGGACCTTATATTGAAACAAGCATTGTAAATCTGACCGAATTAGACTCTCTGGGAATGTTCAGCAACATGCCACGGACCGGTGCAGGACCATGGACTGGAGGTTGAGAAACACTGGCGTAGACCACATATAATGTATTGTTTGTGATGAGAAGTAAACCTAAACCTACCCCCTGGACCCAAAGAAGCCGTCGGTGTCAGGGAAAGCCGAGCAGAACTGCTTGAAGTAGGAGTTGAGCGGCGAGGCGAAACACTCAAAGCTCACCCCAAACTGTTTGTTGAGTACCTCGAAGACAGGCACAGGGAGGGCCCCCTGTAAGCCCATCCCCTCATTCACCCCAGCGCCAAACATCACCTGAACAAAAAACAGTGACATCATCAGCATAACAAACATCAGATGTAGCCAGACATAGCCAGAAAAGATGCAGAGGAAAGAGCAACAAGAAGTTGAAGGGGATGGTGGACTATAAGAGCATTGCCTCCCAACAGATTCATAACAATGTTACTACTTTGGCAGTGAAAACAGAGGATAAGACAAAGAAAAATAGAAAGAGGAGTCGTAGAAAGAGGGGGAGGGGGGAGTCCGATTTACCTGGTATCTCTTGATAAGGCACCATATTCGTGACAGGAACTTTTCGAACCTGGGATCATCGATGCAGCTGTATCGGTATAAGAGCTCCTGGATAGACAGGTGAGTAATTAAGCAGAGATGCTAGTCAATTATATCCACCACACCTTCCAGGATTAGTTCCTGGCAGTTTCTCAGACAGTGCAAGTATCAACGCACCTAAAAATGGTATGAGTTTGAGTGTATACTTAACGTCTCGGGACATTTTACTGATATCGATTATTACGATATGTAGAATACATTAAAGAAATGTGAAGTTTGAAATGAAATAATGCTGCTAATATGGGCAAATTCTAACGGGGAAATCTATAGCTACAACGTTCAAAGTAATAGTAGTAGTTTTAAGGGTAATGTAAAAAAGTAACTTGTCATGACATTTCCCTGTTGGTGAGGTTTATGACCTCCATAAATACCTTTGCCTCTTTACACTCTCTACTCTACAGATTGGACTCTTAGAGAGAGTCTGGTAACATCAAAAGGTTGGGGAACGGAACCATATTTCGGTAATTCAACCAGTTGAAAATATCCGTTGGTTCTTAAACAATTTGTCAGATCAGTTATCGTCTGAGACATTATTACTGATGATAGGATGACAAACTGTATCTTGGAAAGTCTACACATCCTAGTTATCAGATTCACATGGAATTGTTGTGCAATTTAAATGTTTAAATATAAAACTATTTGTGAAAAGATTAAATATAATTTTAGCTTCTATATGAGAGAATTATTTTCATAAGTGAACTATGCTCACTCAGTGGCCCCACCCAAGTGAAACGACATTGGTTGTGAACTATGAAACACGCCCTTCTCTACACCACCACAAAAGCCCATTGACGAAAGTCAACCTTGTGTTCCCGATGACGTGAGGACTGCTGTCCATACGTTTAAAAGGGATAATATCAACTACAGAACTAAGCCAACCTCAGTGTGAGCTCTGGTTGCGAAAGGTTGTAGTCAGTCAACCAAACGAAATTAACATTGTGTTCCCGGTGACGTGAGGACTGATGTCCATACATTTAGATTGGAGAATTTAAACTTGGAGGTGACAATCGACACGCTGGAAGGATGCATTTCGACGATACCAGCCAGAATATAGCATAAGCTTATAGAATGGCAACTTAGTGAATAAGAGTTCAAAGTCCATACCAAGGAAGTGATACATCCTAGACGTTTACAGCTGCTGCTAACTCGACGTGGGCTAGGAAAAGACGGACAATCTCTTCAGAAAGACAGGGTACCACAGCGTTATTACAACGTACCCGTTCTACGACGAGAAATATTCTTCAAAGGACCAGGGAGATCTCTGCTGGGCAACCCAGCCTTCCATCTACAACCAATCTATCGAAGCACAGCTCAGAGTAAATATTTCTTGCATTTTCCTTTTCCAAATGGGCGGTTATTTAGAATGCATAAGATTCTGTATTTACTATAGCATAGCGTCATAAGGTCCGATAGAGACCCAATCCTTTTGTTCCTCAGTCTTCCCGCGCTTTCATTCAAACCCAACCCCCTTTCTTTGTGTAACCAGCCGTCAAATCGGTTCCGTCCGCTAGGGACGTTTTCCTCTATGACATAATCAATGTAATCAATGTATGATTCATCCTGTGTATATGTAATTCTGTGTGATTATTTTGGTATTTAATAAATAAATAATTAAACCAAATGTTATATTGCTGATTCAACTTGTTAGCCAAGGTTCGTGAAGATAACCAAGAATTTTACCGCGTTCAGATGAGACTGAAAAATGTGCCGATTAATAATTGATATAAAAGATTCTTTAAGAGTTTATTTAAGACGTCTTTAAGAGTTTATTCAGAAGACGATAAACATTCTTCCGTGGTGCCGACTTTCTAGTTAATTACATTTATATGATTAGTTTATTCAGGTAATATTAATAAGATAAATTATTTTATAAACTAGCATGTCATATCACTTAATCCGGCATGGCAAAGACACGACAAACTGATGCACATTAATGTTATACATTTATCCTTAAACTTTTTTGACCATATTGCCCAGCTCTACCCACTACACAGAACCGATTTCATGTAATATAGTTATTACATTCAGGGGCACAATCAATGACACCCCATTGCACCAACATATATTGGTATTTATAATACTATACTACACATAATATCACTGCTACAACATATTCCTCACCAGCTTGGCGAAGTAGCCGCGGTTGACCTTGACCATCTCTCCCTTGTAGCGTAAGCAGGAGATGTCATTCTCAAAGTGCAGCTCAATGCGGGGCTGGTTCGGTGAGGGTAGGGCCAGCCGGATGGGGTAGCAGTATACCAGCCTGTCCTGCACCTCGGCTGCCTCTGGGTCTGAGAAGGGAGGGGGAAAACAAGGGGTAACCGTAAAATAAAAGTAAGAAAAAACAACATATGGCTTTAATTTGGGTAAAATCAAAAATAATTTTGGATATTCAAGTAACGAAATTTGTTGGGCACAGATATAGAATGACAAGAACAGACATTCCCATTCAGAGTCAATATATATTTCTATGTTTGAGCACCAAAAATAAAGACTAGGTAGCATTGCCTTTAAATTGTTTAACTTGGGTCAAACGTTTCAGGTAGCCTTCCACAAGCTTCCCACAATAAATTGGGTGAATTTTGGCCCATTCCTCCTGACAGAGCTGGTGTAACGGAGTCAGGTTCGTGGGCTTTCTTGCTTTCACATGCTTTTTCAGTTCTGCCCACAAATCTCCTATATGATTGAGGTCAGGGCTTTGTGATGACCACTCCCATACCTTGACTTTGTTGTCCTTAAGCCATTTTTCCACAACTTTGAAAATATGCTTGGGGTCATTGTCCATTTGGAAGACCCATTTGCGACCAAGCCTTAACTTACTGATGTTTTGAGATGTTGCTTCAATATGTCCATATAATGTTCCTTCCTCATGTCATCTATTTTGTGAAGTGCACCAGTCCCTCCTGCAGCAAAGCACCCCCACAACATGATGCTGCCACCCCCATGCTTCACAGTTTGGATGGTGTTCTTCAGCTTGCAAGCATCCCTGTTTTTTCTCCAAACATAATGATGGTCATTATAGCCAAACAGTGATATTTTTGTTTCATCCGCCCAGAGAACATTTCTCCAAAAAGTACAATCTTTGTCCCCATGTGCAGTTGCAAACCGTAGTCTGGCTTTTATATGGCGGTTTTGGAGCAGTGACTTCTTCCTTGCTGAGCGGCCATTCAGGTTATGTCGATATAGGACTCATTTTACTCTGGATATAGATACTTTTGTTTCCTCCAGCATCTTCACAAGGTCCTTTGCTGTTGTTCTGGGATTCATTTGCACTTTTCGCACGTTCATCTCTAGGAGACAGAACGCGTCTCCTTCCTGAGTAGTATGACAGCTGTGTGGTCCCATGGTGTTTATACTTGCGTACTATTGTTTGTACAGATGAACGTGGTACCTTCAGGCGTTTGGAAATTGCTCTTAAGGATGAACCAGACTTGTGGAGGTCCACAATTTTTTTCTGAGGTCTTGGCTGATTTCTTTTGATTTTCCAATGATGTCAAGCAAAGAGGCACTGAGTTTGAAGGTAGGCCTTGAAATACATCCACAGCTACAACTTCAATTGACTCAAATTAGGTAAATTAGCCTATCAGAAGCTTCGAAAGCCATTACATCATTTTCTGGAATTTTCCAAGCAGTTTAAAAGCACAGTCAACTTAGTATATTTAAACGTCTGACCCACTGGAATTTTGATCCAGTGAATTATAAGTTAAATAATCTGTCTAAACAATTGCTGGAAAAATTACTTGTGTCATGCACAAAGTAGATGTCCTAACCAACTTGCCAAAACTATAGTTTGTTAACAAGACATTTGTGGAGTGGTTGAAAAACAAGTTAATGACTCCAACCTAAGTGTATGTAAACTTCCGACTTCAACTGTATTTAGATACAGTGCCTTCGTAAAGTATTCAGACCCCTTGACCTGAAATTTTATTTTATTCAGCAATCGACACACAATACGCCATAATGACGAAGCAAAAACAGGTTGACATTTTTGCAAATGCATTAAAAATAAAAAACGGAAAAACCTTATTTACACAAGTATTCAGACCCTCTGCTATGAGACTCGAAATTGAACTCCGGTGCATCTTGGTTTCCATTGATCATCCTTGAGATGTTTCTACAACTTGGAGTCCACCTGTGGACATGATTTGGAAAGGCACACACCTGTCTATATAAGGTCCCATCGTTGTAACTTTCTGAAGGCACTGTAAATGGGCTCAGACACGGTATGTTTTAGTTTAAAACAATGCGATTCTGTGCGATGCGATTCAATGCACTAACATTTGTTGCATTAACACATACATTTTCTATTCAAAATTTAAATCTGCTGGTGATGGAGCTCATGAGCTGGGACTCTGAGCTGGATCTGTCTGAGCTGACTTCTGTGTGGGTGTGTTGTGTCGTGACATTGAGTTTGACTGTTATTTTATCAAATAATTACAAACCATGTCCTATTATTACACGATTAAATTAAACATAACTATTAATTAAGTGGAAATCTGGGGCACCACGGGAAATGTTGTTAGTATTGAACCCTTTTTCCAATTTTCGCCTAAAATGAAATACCCAAATCTAACTGCCTGTAGCTCTGTACCTGAAGCAAGGATATGCATATTCTTGACACCATTTGAAAGGAAAGTTTGTGGAAATGTCTAGTCTACTGATATTGCCTGGGGTTGTTCAGCATGCAAAATTAATGACTGTCAATGTAGTTCGATACTGAAGGAGAGGAGGTATCAGTTTTCAGAAAAGATTAAATGTATTTTCGGAAGGTAAAAAAAATTGAAAATGAACAAAACAATGTAGTGAACAGGCGATTCGTAATGTTTGAATCTTTTTTCTGACAGGCGAATACTACATTTGGATCAGTTTGGGGTCCGCGGACCAATGCACTTGTATAAGTGAATCGTTACAAAGCTATAGATTATACTTTCATATTCACCCCCTGCATTTTTTAAAATATCATGTCACAGAGACCGTGGGTGGGGCTAAATGGATGGCGTCTAGCCTAGTGTGCAGAGTCTAAGGCGATTTAGCTAGCTAGCACGTCTCACCCGTGATGTTGCAGTCCTTCAGCAGGGTCTGGTGGGCCTGGCGAATACGTCGCACGTACTCTACTGAGATGTGGTAGATCTTTGTACAAATTCCCTCCACGGAGTCTTTGGCTACTGCCGTTACATGGGGACCACACTGTTTCCGCAAGTGCTCCAGACGATCCTGAGGGAAAATTCGTTTTAGGATCAGCTTTTCAACAGATACATGTCAGTGTACTTTCCATTGAGGTGAATTTATACAGCAATGGATTTTCTTTGTTGCCACAAACATACAGTTCGCCACACTTCTAAACCACACAATCTACTACTCAACTACACACACACACAAACTCTACTCCTTGACCACACACATACACACATATACCATGTAGTCTTCTTTACTGGCTGAGTGGTCTCTCCGTAGCCAGTTCATGGTGTCCTCCGCATTCCATTTCACAACCTTCCGGCTGTCTGGTGTGGCATTTCTAACAGGACATAAAACACACTGTTCATTCTCCAAGCAAGACAAAGCATTTCAAACAAAAGAGACACTCAACTAGCCCAATCAATCTTCCATTTAAATGCTTTATTTCCTCTTCAGTTTTTCTCCAATCTATCCAAGCTGCCACTCAGTCAAGACAGTTGGGGAAAGAGAAAGGACGGTTTTGGTTTAGCATTCAAGTGCAAACCCAGAAGCTGCGGGTTTCTGCTTCAGGTCTATAAAAGCTTTCTATGTAGGATGCCGAAATACTGAGACATTGTGTTGCTTTTCATGTTATAAGCTGAATCTAGCAGTCAAAGCAGTGGTTTAAAAAAAATGCTGAGCCATCACTTGAGTTATATAACGTATCGGCTATATAGAGTACATTCTAAATTGTCATGGTGCTTCATGTAGCGGTGTGCCAGAACATATTAGTGGCTCGAATTCTTTAAGACAGCTTCTATAATGTCATACTTGGGAGCGACATCAAAGAATATCAGGCCATATAAAAAGGGAATTTGTAAAATGAATTCTAGTGTGCCAGAAACACCTACCTCGAGTCAATCATTTTCTTGGCAGCTTCAGCGTATTTGAATAAGAGCTTTCGGGCCTCCTCTTTGTACTTGATGCGGGACAACCTGGCATAAGAAATGACAAAATAGTAGTAAATGAAAAAGTGTTGAGAGGAGACACTGTTGTCTAAATTAACCATAAATTGAATGAATTGCCAAGACGACATTTCAATGTATTGACATTTCACATGCAACAAAATTGCATCAGACTGACGCACTAATTTTTCACTAGCTCCTTGTGCAACATCAGACAACAAAATTTACTGTATTGAATCAAGCCATACAGACGTTAATTAAAGAATATAGTATAATTGGTATGTACAGGTCTTCGTTCAAATATTATACTTGACATCTTTCAAATACTTTGAGCGTTTGATTGAGCCAGCATGGTGTGTCTGATGGGTGGGGTTTGCAGTTGTGGGTCTATTCCATTGATTCCTTTGCACCAGGAAAGATGAATCAAGCACAGATTTGAAGCCAGGACGGGTACAGATTCCCTTTCCCACTGACCTGATGGGGATGTCGTTCATGACCTCTCTGAACATGGACCGGGAGATGATGGGGTCACAATCGCTGGGCAGTAGGGGGTCAGGCCCTTTGTCCAGTACCTTGCGCTCCAGCAGCCAGCGGTTGAAAGACTCTCGTGGGGGCTCGATACCTATTAGAGGGGGGGGAAAGGCCATTTATCATCAAGGTTGACGTCAGCAGAGTATAGGAACACCGGAGTTGTGTTCACCAGGGCATAAATTAGGGAAAACATTTGAATCCATTTCACAACGTAAAATGAAATGAGCGTTGCTTATTAGAAAAGTTCAGCAAGGCCCTCCATTTCAGTCCATTGTCTTCTGTTTGGTGCCTAATTATTATTATTATGACCCTGGGCTGGAGTAAAGTTTTGCTCACCCTATGGCACTCCAGGACCATGGGTGGTGAGTGACAACAATGGCTTAACAAAATGCTGAGCGTTGTATGTATATATTTTTTTAAAGTGACACCTCAGAACTGTTTTCAGACAGACACCTCAAGCTCATCTAGAAAGCAAACATCTGACAGCATAACGGGGAGGCACCTTGAAAAGTAAGTAATTAAAAAGTTAAGAAAAGCAATAATTTTAATTTAAAGCTAAGTTTGACTTGACAACGCCAGTTGTGTGGGTAATTCACCTTCTCGTTGGTAGCAGAGCTCTTGGTAGTGCTGCCGTAGCTTGGTGGTGAGCTGGGCGCGTTGGAGCTCAATCTCCGGGTGGGGAGGTAGATGGTTGGCGGGGGCTCGCTCTCTGATCACTGCGTTAGTCTGAATGTCCAGGTCCCAGTATATTCTAAAATAGCAACAATGACAGACATACTCAGTATTCATATCCCAAAATAAATGAATTAACTCACAACAAATTTCAATAGAAAGTTGACAAAAATAGATATGATCTTGCTTACTACGATGGAAAGATAAATACCTGTATTTGTAGAAAAATCACCCTGATTAATTATTTAGTCATATGCCAGTTTACCCATTTTATGGCCCTGCCTTCGCCAAATGATTTGTTTATAAAATGATATGAGCAAAAATACATTTTCCTTTATTAAGAACGGCAAGCCAAACAAAATTAAACGTGCTAATTTATATAATGAATATGAGTTTGGGGGGCAGAAATGATTAAATATTCAAGCATTAAACCTCTCACTAAAAGCATCAGTCATACAAAAGATATACTTAAACTCAAACTAGTTCTCCAGTAGATTAGTAAGAATGGCTCACCCATTGTTCAAAAATGTCATTTTCCCCTTTATCCAGATTACAACCTCTCACTTTCAGTCAATTGATAATGGAACCATTTTAAAAATTAAAAAAATTAAAAAGCAAAAAACAAGCCATACAAAGCTGGTTGCATGGAAATGTTTGCTCTATCCAAAATTACAACTAACTGACTGCAGCCATTTTGATTATTTTTTTTACATTTCACCTTTATTTAACCAGGTAGGCTAGTTGAGAACAAGTTCTTATTTGCAAGACAAAGCAAAGCAGTGTGACACAGACAACAACACAGTTACATATGGAGTAAACAATAAACAAGCCAGTAACACAATAAACAAGTCAATGACACAGTAGAAAAAAGAAAGTCTATAAACAGTGTGTGCAAAAGGCATGAGGAGGTAGGCAATAAATATGCCATAGGAGCGAATAATTACAATTTAGCAGATCAACACTGTAATAAATGAGCAGATGATGATGTGCAAGTAGAGATACCGGTGTGCAAAAGAGCAGAAAAGTAAATCAAATAAAAACAGTATGGGGATGAGGTAGGTAGATTGGGTGGGCTATTTCAGATGGACTATGTACAGCTGCAGTGATTGGTTAGCTGCTCAGATAGTTGATGTTTAAAGTTGGTGAGGGAAATAAAAGTCTCCAACGTCAGCGATTTTTACAATTCGTTCCAGTCACTGGCAGCAGAGAACTGGAAGGAAAGGCGGCCAAATAAGGTGTTGGCTTTGGGGGTGATCAGTGAGATATACCTGCTGGAACGTGTGCTACGGGTGGGTGTTGTTATCGTGACCAGTGAACTGAGATAAGGCAGAGCTTTACCTAGCATAGACTTCTAGATGACCTGGAGCCAGTGGGTCTGGCGACGAATATGTAGCGAGGGCCAGCCGACTAGTGCATACAGGTCGCAGTGGTGGGTGGTATACGGTGATTTGGTAAAACGGATGGCACTGTGATAGACTGCATCCAGTTTGCATCCAATATTTAGGGATCTTGGACGATACAAAAGAGAGTTTGAACAGGCTGGTAATAGGGGTTGCAACAATGCTGGTGGATAGTTTTAGAAAGAGAGGGTCCAGATTGCCTAGCCCAGATTGTCTGCAAAAACCTGTACGGGTCCAGGTTTTGCAGCTCTTTCAGAACATCTGCTGTCTGGATATGGGTGAAGGAGAAGCTGGGGAGGCTTGGGCGAGTAGCTGCAGGGGGGGGATGGAACTGTTGGCCGGGGTTGGAGTAGCCAGAAGGAAGGCATGGCCAGCCGTTGAGAAATGCTTATTGAAATGTTCAATTACTGTGGATTTATCAGTGGTGACCATGTTACCTAGCCTCAGTGCAGTGGGCAGCAGGGAGGAGGTGCTCTTGTTCTCCATGGACTTTACAGTGTCCCAAAACTTTTTGGAGTTAGAGCTACAGGATGCGAATTTCTGCTTGAAAAAGCTAGCCTTTGCTTTCCCGACTGACTGTGTGTATTGGTTCCTGACTTCCCTGAACAGTTGCATATCGTGGGGACTATTCGATGCTATTGCAGTCCGCCACAGGATGTTCTTGTGCTGGTCAAGGGCAGTCAGGTCTGGAGTGAAACGAGGACTATATCTGTTCTTAGTTCTGCATTTTTGAACGGGGCATGCTGATCTAAGATGGTGAGGAAATTACTTTTAAAGAATGACCAGGCATCCCCGACTGACGGGATGAGGTCAATATCCTTCCAGGATACCAGGGCCAGGTCGATTAGAAAGGCCTGCTCGCAGAAGTGTTTTAGGGAGCGTTTGACAGTGATGAGGGGTGGTCGTTTGACCGCGGACCCATAGAAGATACAGGCAATGAGGCAGTGATCGCTGAGATCCTGATTGAAAACAGCGGAGGTGTATTTAAAGGGCAAGTTGGTCAGGATAATGTCTATGAGGGTGCCCATGTTTACGGATTTAGCCTTACCTAACACATACATACAGTTCAAGTCGGAAGTTTACATACACCGTAGTCAAATACATTTTAACTCAGTGTTTCACAATTCCTGACATTTAATCTAGTAAAAATACCTTGTCTCAGGTCAGTTAGGATCACCACTTTATTTTAAAAATGTGAAATGTCAGAATAATAGCAGAGAGAATTATTTATTTCAGCTTTTATTTATTTCTTTCATCACATTCCCAGTGGGTCAGAACCTTACATACACTCAATTAGTATTTGGTAACATTGCCTTTAAATTGTTTAACTTGGGTCAAACGTTGTGGGTAGCCTTCCACAAGCTTCCCACAATAAGTGCTGGCGTAACTGAGTCAGGTTTGTAGGCCTCCTTGCTCGCACACACTTTTTCAGTTCTGCCCACAAATTTTCTATGGGATTGAGGTCAGGGCTTTGTGATGGCCATTCCAATACCTTGACTTTGTTGGCCTTAAGCCATTTTGACACAACGTTGGAAGTATGTTTGGGGTCATTGTCCATTTGGAAGACCCAAGCTTTAACTTCCTGACTGATGTCTTGAAATGTTGCTTCAATATATCCACAATTTATCTTTCTCGTGATGCCATCTATTTTGTGAAGTGCACCAGTCCCTCCTGTGCAGTTGCAAACCATAGTCTGGCTTTTTTATGGCGGTTTTGGAGCAGTGTCTTCTTCCTTGCTGAGCAGCCTTTCAGGTTATATTGATATAGGATTCGTTTTGCTGTGGATATAGATACTTTTGTACCCGTTTCCTCCAGCATCTTCACAAAGTCCTTTGCTGTTGTTCTGGGATTGATTTGCACTTTTCATACCAAAGTACGTTCATCTCTAGGAGACAGAACATGTCTTCTTCCTGAGCGGTATGACGGCTGCATGGTCCCATAGTGTTTATACTTGTGTACTATTTTTTGTACAGATGAATGTGGTACCTTCAGGCGTTTGGAAATTTCTCCCAAGAATTAACCAGACTTGTGGAGGTCTACAGTTCTTTTTCTGAGGTCTTGGCTGATTTCTTTTGATTTTCCCATGATGTCAAACAAAGAGGCACTGAGTTTGAAGGTAGGCCTTGAAATACATCCACAGATACACCTCCAATTGACTCAAATGATGTCAATTAGCCTATCAGAGGCTTCTAAAGCCATTACATAATTTGCTGGAATTTTCAAAGCTGTTTAAAGGCACAGTCAACTTAGTGTATGTAAACTTCTGACCCACTGGAATTGTGATAGTGAATTATAATTATGAAATATTCTGTCTGTAAACAATTGTTGGAAAAATTACTTGTGTCATGCACAAAGTAGATGTCCTAACCGACTTGCCAAAACCATAGTTTGTTAACAAGAAATTTGTGGAGTTGTTGAAAAATGGGTTTTAATGCATCCAACCTCAGTGTATGTAAACTTCGACTTAAACTGTACGTGTTAAGCAGATGTTATTGCGGGTGTAGTGAAATGCTTGTGTTTCTTTTGCAAACAGTGTAGTAATATCTAACAAAACACACAATCTAAAGTAAAGGAATTAGAATATGTTAAATATATGAACGAGCAATGTCAGAGCGGCATAGACTAAGATACAGTAGAATAGGTTAGAATACAGTATAAACATATGAGATGAGCAATGCAAAATATGTAAACATTATTAAAGTGACTAGTGTTCCATTATTAAAGTGGCCAGTGATTTCAAGTCCATGTATATAGGGCAGCAGCTTCTAATGTGCTATTTAACAGTCTGGCCTTGCGATAGACTGCAAACAGCTTCTCGGTCCCAGCTTTGATGCACCTGTACTGACCTCACCTTCTGGATGATAGTGAGGTGAACAAGCAGCGGCTCGGGTGGTTGTTGTCATTGATGATCTTTTTGGCTTTCCTGTGACATCGGGTGCTGTAGGTGTCCTGGAGGACAGGTAGTTTGTCCCCAATGATGCGTTGGGCAGACTGCACAGGGTGACTCTGGAGAGTCCTGCGGTTGTGGGTGGTGCAGTTTCCGTACCAGGCGGTGATACAGCCCAACAGGATGCTCTCAACTGCATCTGTAAAAGTTAGTGAGGGTTTTAGGTGACAAGCCAAATTTCTTCAGCCTCCTGTGGTTGAAGAGTCGCTGATGCGCTTTCTTCACCACACTGTCTGTGTGGGTGGACCATTTCAGTTTCTCAGTGTTGTGTACGCCGAGGTACTTAAAACTATCCACCTTGTCCACTGCGGTCCCATCGATGTGTAAGGGGGGGGGGGTCCACAATCATCTCCTTTGTATGTTGACGTTGAGGGAGAGGTTATTTTCCTGGCAACACACTCCCAGGGCCCTCACCTCCACCCTCTAGGCGGTCTCGTCATTGTTGGTAATCAGGCCGGAGTACATGAGGGGGCTGAGCACGCATCCTTAAGGGGCCCCAGTGTTGAGGATCAGCAAAGTGGAGGTGTTTTTTATCCTACCTCACCACCTGGGGGCAGCCATTCAGGAAGTCCAGGACCCAGTTTCACAGGGCGGGGTTCAGACCCAGGGACTCAAGCTTAATGATGAGCTTGGAAGGTACTATGGTGTTGAATGCTGAGCTTTTTTGCAAAGAACGATGCATGGCCATCATATTTCTAATGTTTAGGCCTATCATAGAAAGAATGTAGCCAGTTACATTTCTTAATGAAGATACAGTGGGGAGAACAAGTATTTGATAACCTGCAAAATCGGCAGTGTTTCCTACTTACAAAGCATGTAGAGGTCTGTCATTTTTATCATAGGTACACTTCAACTGTGAGAGGCGGAATCTAAAACAAAAATCCAGAAAATCAGATTGTATGATTTTTAAGTAATTCATTTGCATTTTATTGCATGACATAAGTATTTGATCACCTACCAACCAGTAAGAATTCTGGCTCTCACAGACCTGTTAGTTTTTCTTTAAGAAGCCCTCCTGTTCTCCACTCATTACCTGTATTAACTACACCTGTTTGAACTCGTTACCTGTATAAAAGACACCTGTCCACACACTCAATCAAACAGACTCCAACCTCTCCACAATGGCCAAGACCAGAGAGATAAAATTGTAGACCTGCACAAGGATGGGATGGGCTACAGGACAATAGGCAAGCAGCGTGGTGAGAAGGCAACAACTGTTGGCGCAATTATTAGAAAATGGAAGAAGTTCAAGATGAGGGTCAATCACCCTCGGTCTAGGGCTCCATGCAAGATCTCACCTTGTGGGGCATCAATGATAATGAGGAAGGTGAGGGATCACCCCAGAACTACACGGCAGGACCTGGTCAATGACCTGAAGAGCTGGGACCACAGTCTCAAAGAAAACCATTAGTAACACACTACGCCGTCATGGATTAAAATCCTGCAGCGCACGCAAGGTCCCCCTGCTCAAGCCAGCGCATGCCCAGGCCCATCTGAAGTTTGACCATCTGGATGATCCAGAGGAGGAATGGGAGAAGGTCATGTGGTATGATGAGACAAAAATAGAGCTTTTTGGTCTAAACTCCACTCGCCGTGTTTGGAGGAAGAAGAAGGATGAGTACAACCCCAAGAACACCATCCCAACCATGAAGCATGGAGGTGGAAACATTATTTGGGGATGCTTTTCTGCAAAGCGGACAGGATGACTGCACCGTATTGAGGGGAGGATGGATGTGGCCATGTATCGCGAGATCTTGGCCAACAACCTCCTTCCCTCCGTAAGATCGTTGAAGATGGGTCGTGGCTGAGTCTTCCAGCATGACAACGACCCGAAACACACAGCCAGGGCAACTAAGGAGTGGCTCCGTAAGAAGCATCTCAAGGTCCTGGAGTGGCCTAGCCAGTCTCCAGACCTGAACCCAATAGAAAATCTTTGGAGGGAGCTGAAAGTCTGTATTGCCCAGCAACAGCCGAAACCTGAAGGATCTGGAGAAGGTCTGTATGGACGAGTGGGCCAAAATCCCTGCTGCAGTGTGTGCAAACCTGGTCAAGAACTACAGGAAACGTATGATCTCTGTAATTGCAAACAAAGGTTTCTGTACCAAATATTAAATTCTGCTTTTCTGATATATCAAATACTTGTCATGCAATAAAATGCTAATGAATTACTTAAAAATCATACAATGTGATTTTCTGGATTTTTGTTTTAGATTCCGTCTCTCACAGTTGAAGTGTACCTATGATAAAAAATACAGACCTACATGCTTTGTAAGTAGGAAAACCTGCATAATCGGCAGTGTATCAAATACTTGTTCTCCCCACTATATATGAAAGATATGCTAGATGAAAATCTAGATACCGTCCAACGCTAATTGAAAGTATAGGAAGTGGTTTTTTTCTTCTCCACTGTGACCGGTAATCAGAGTTCAACCAACTTTTTTATTTTACCACTACATCACTGGCTACAGGCAGGCTTATTTGAAGTTCATGGTAATAGGCCTACCTACACATTGCAGCCTAGTCTAGTAAACATTGACCATCCCATTTTTCCCGGGACAGTTTTATTCCCATTTCGGGCTACCAAAAAGGTAACTTTCTCAGGAAGATGTATCAATTAATTTTGGCCTAATCAAGAGCAACCACTGAATGTCATTAGGCACACTTTTTGGTGTTTTGTAACAGATGTCTATTTCCATTCATCAAATGGCGCGAGTATACATGCATTGCACTGTTTGGATTATTTTGGAGTGGACGAACATGCACAGGTAGCCTACGCTTTGAAGCTATTTGTCTGACAATCAGATGAAAGCATCATGACTGGTGGTGTTCATGACACATTAAATGGCAATACATTTTTACTGTTAAATTAAGTCTTTATTATTATGTCCATAACAAATGTGTTATGTCACGGTGTAATTCGCACTCTGACTGTAGTGTACTATAGGCTACACAAATATTTATAGAAACACAAGCAGATCAGCATATTATGCTATAGCAGTTGTGACATAACAGGTCTTCCTCAGGTAGCGTTCTACATAACATGACATAAAAGGGCCAGTTTTTCTTCCTAGTCCTGTAGTAAAAAGCATGGTCAATGGAGAATCACCATCGAAATAGCTTTTTAACCCAGGGCTACTAAACTTTGAGAAGTAGGTTAGCTTTTTTCGTCATTAATATTGTTCTGGAGGGAGCTCTGCAGAGTGGTCACTAGCTGGCACAGCCACAAAGTCATACAATCAATCATACAAACTTAAATTAAAACAATAATGTTGGGTTTCATGAATTTTTACATTATAGCCAATTTTGACATAGCAGTTGGTCCATCAAGCGGGGGATTTTTTTTTGTTTTGCTCAGTTCTGCCTTAAGGACAACACTCATCTGAAATAAACGTCAACCTGCGTCCGAGAAACCGTAGCAAAAACTGGCAAATGACCTGTTGGGATGAAGATCTGAGTCCATACACCATGGTAGTAGTCATTTTAATTTACATTTTTATCAGTTGAAATGGACATGGGGCGATGGGATGTCTACATTTCGATTCCAGTGACTGATGTGTGGCTGTACTCACATGGTGGGACGGTATAGGGCCGATGCCGGCTGACCTGGCTTGTCCTCTGTGCCTGTGGTAGAGTTCCACGGCTTTGCCCTGGGGGTAATGGGTGAGATGGGCACTGTGGGGGTTGTTGGGGTTACAGGTATACCAATCTCAATCTGTCAATGACACAGTCACATATTGGATTAGAGTGACAGAGGAAATATTCAAATTTAAAAACAGTTTAAAACAATCTACAGAGACAAGGGGCACACCATGTTATTATGTTTAAACATTAATTTCCTGCTGTCAAATATAAGAGACAGCACAGTGTAGTCCAGTAGTTAAGCTCACCAAAACAAATTGGTGGTATAGAAGCATGAAAATTGTCACACTTGTAATATTTTGCGGCATTGACGAAGAAACGTGTCCTGCTCAATGACTCACCTTGGGCCTCTTGAAGCTGTTAAGACCACCCTGGGCGGCCTCCTCCGACAGGAGTCTCTTGCGCTGCCCGTTGCCCACGCCGGCGTCACCTGCCCCCTCCACCGAGGCAGCATTCAAACCCAGTGGGTCAGACTACAAAGACAGGAACAAACAGGGCAGCTGCCCCGTTAGAAAACTGCTGGAGAAGAGTGATGTTGATAAGGTTCAGACCAAGTTCCATCAAGAGACAGTTACTGAAGAAAGAAAAAAAAAAGAGAGTGTGAGGTACTAAGTGCAGAAATAAAGAGAACAATTATTTTTCCCTCTGTCCCAAATCAAGAAGCTATAACCATTTTGCACTCACAATGACATCATGCTGCCCCAGGATTGGCATCTCCCACATCGACTGATTGGTGAAGCGGTTGAACCAGTAGGGTCGATTCTCCCGCTTGCTCCAGCATTTCGACCAGCCGGCCTGGACGAGCTCGTCTGCACAGGAAAGGCGTCAGAAAGGTCACATCTATCTTCAGTCTGGTTCTTCTCACTTGTAAGTAGCAAGTCAACATAGACAAAGCCAGTATCCTTTCCTTCCTAAGCACTGATCTTAAGCCTCATGTATACCCTACGTATATGCCTTCAGAAAGTATTCACGCCCCTTGACATTTTCCACATTATGTTGCGTTACAGCCTATATTTGAAATGGATTACATTTAGATTTTTTTTTGTCACTGGCTTACACACAATACCCCAAAAATGTCAAAGTGGAATTATTTTGGGGCGAAATCCTGCACATAGCTTCAACCATGTGCTACCACTTTAAGAGCGCATCAGCAGTCAGAAAGGAGGAAACAAAGAGAGCTCTTCCGGCTTTCTGGGAGGGAGCTTTCGGTTGGCGAGGCAGTTTGATCAGGGTGTGCAATGCTGCAGAAGTCTTGTTTATTTTCAGCGTGCCGAGTTTGTAAAAGTGTTTAACTCGATGGTCGGTGTTACCGCTCTAAATCTTTTGGGACCGCACCAGTTATTGATCGCATGGATTAGTAGCAACATTGTTGCAAAGCTTTGACATACAAACAACAAAAACCAGACAGACAGACAGCTGTTGACTTCAGGCTTGCCGTTGCACTAAGACCCCCCCCTCTCTCTCCCCTCTATCGTTCCAGTGCTTTACACTGCAGCAGACTTTTTTTTTCTCCAATGCGCTTCCCTTTGATGTTCAGTGTCGCTGGACACTGCCAGAAGTATTTGGGTGTACATTGTAGGTAAATGGGAGGTTGCTTGCAAGTTTATGGTGTATTGCTATTTGAACTGTATTGATGTGGGGTGATACTATTGACATGTGGCCAAGACGTTTTTGGACATTTTAAGGCCTTTGTTTGGTCTATGAACACCCCCCCAAATTCATATCCTCTGCACTCCTCCACTGGGAGATAATACAGATTATTGCAAATCCTCTAATGTTGATGACTGGGTTCTTTCTTGTAAATTGTTTCTATGAAGTTGCCATTAAATTACTCAGCCATTATTATTGGTTGGGTTCCCCCTGTGCTGTGATGTGTTTTATATGGTGTCTCATCTTTTCTCTCAACTGGCTATCTGGCAAACAGACTACACTCTAGGCAGTCTCTTCTGCTGATGTGTGTCGGTCTAGCAGTGGTACTCTATCCTACTCTTTTCCTTTCGGCAGGGTTAATACTTGTCTGGCTCCCAAACAAAATCTTTATCTTTACCCCTCTCTAACAACATCGCTACAATGTTTTTCAAATTAATACAAAATGAAAAGCTGAAACGTCTTGGGTCAATAAGTAATCAAACACTTTGTTATGGGAACCCTAAATAAGTTCAGGAGTAAAAATGTGCTTAACAAGTCACAAAATAAGTTGCATGGACTCACTCTGTGTGCAATAATAGTGTTTAAGATGATTTATGAATGACTACCTCATCTCTGTACCCCACACATACAGATAACTGTAAGGTCCTTCAGTCGAGCAGTGAATTTCAAACACAGATTCAACCACAAAGGGAGGTTTACCAATGCCTCACAAAGAAGGGCACCCATTGGTAGATTGGGTAAAAAAATATATATTAAAAAGCAGATATTAAATATCCCTTTGAGCATGGTGAAGTTATGAATTATTCTTTGGATGGTGTATCAATACACCCAGATACAGGCATCCTTCTTAAATCAGTTGCCGGAGAGGAAGGAAACCCCTCAAGGATTTCACAAGGCCAATGGTGATTTTAAAACCGTTACCAAGTGTAGTGGCTGTGATGGGAGAAAACTGAGAGGAAGGAAACTCCTCAAGGATTTCACAAGGCCAATGGTGATTTTAAAACCGTTACCAAGTGTAGTGGCTGTGATGGGAGAAAACTGAGTTGTTGCTCCACAATACGAACCTAATTGACAAAGTGAAAAGAAGGAACCCTGTACAGAATACACATATTCTAAAACATGCATCCTATTTGCAACAAGGCACTAAAGTAATACAGCAAAGAAAATGTGGCAAAGCAATTAACTTCTGAATACAAAGTGTCATGTTTGGGGCAAATCCAATACGACACATTAGAGTACCACTCTCCATATTTTCAAGCATAGTGGTGACTGCATCATGTTATGGGTATGCTTGTAATCATTAAGGACTGTGGAGTTTTTCAGGATACAAAAATAAATGGAATAGAGCTAAGCACCGGCAAAATCCTAGAGGAAATCTTGGTTCAGTGTGCTTTCCACCAGAACTGGGAGATGAATTCACCTTTCAGCAGGACAATAACCTAAAACACAAGGTAAAATCTACACTGGCGTTACTTACCAAGAAGACAGTGCCTGAGTTACAGTTTTGACTTAAATCTACTTGAAATTCTATGGCAAGACCTGAAAATGGTTGTCTAGCAATGATCAACAACCAATTTGCCAGTGCTTGAAGAATTTGAAAATAGGTTTGGAGTCTTATCCTGAAAGACTGACAGCTGTAGTCGCTGCCAAAGGCGTTTCTGCAAAGTAATGACTCAGCGGTGTGAATACTTATGTAAATGAGATATTTCTATATTTAATTTTCAATAAATTAGCAACATTTTAAAAACATATTTTCACTTAGTTATTATGGGTATTGTGTGTAGATGTGATATTTAAAAATAAAAATAAATCAGCTTTGTATTCAGGCTACAACAACAAAATACGGAATAAATATTTTCTGAAGGCACTGTACATGGCATGGACTACATGTAGCGTCGCAAAATAGCAAAAGACATTTGCAGCCCTGTAAGTCATAACTTGGTGCAAGAACACATGATCTTGCATTGCATACCAAGGGTATACATTAGGCTTTAAAATAATTGTACGGTGGGAATCCTCTTGGCAAGTGGGATTCTGGCATATTGCTTCACTTATCCTGTATTTTTGATCAGTGTAGAGAAAGAAAATGGCAGAATAGGAAGCTAATTTCAAACTATTGTGATGGTGAGGGTAATTTAAATACTGGCATAATATTTTTATTTTTTTAAGAGTGGGGCTGGTGAAGAGGTTGGAAAGACAGGGAAGATAGTGGTGGTGAGTCAAAGCGCAATTCGCCAGATTCGAACCCATGCCAACTCTGGCATACATGTGCCGGTGTCAGTGGCTCTAATCATTGGACCACACAGGCCAATGGCATTGTCATTTTACCTCACACTGACTGCTTGGAGAGCAGAGTTACGAGATATATGCACAGCTTGATGTCATGTCACTAGGGCCATCTTACCTGGCAACTCTGGCATGGGCTTGCTAGTTGAAGGTGAGACCGGAGACCCCTGTGTGGCAGAGCCTGTTGGAGACATCACCAAAGCAGTGTCCCCCTTCACTGTTCCGTGGTTCTCACTTGACATCTCTCCTCATCTGTCCTGTCCTGAAAAAAAAAGATTGTGCCAAATTAGCAAAGGAGTTTTCACTCAACTTTGCCTTGTTAAGTACAGTTGAAGTCGAAAGTTTACATACACCTTAGCCAAATAAACTGAGTTTAAATGTTTCACAATTCCTGACATTTAATCCGAGTAAAAATGTTTTAGGTCAGTTAGGATCACCACTTTATTTTAAAAATGTGAATGTCAGAATAATAGTAGAGAGAATGATTTATTTCAGCTTTTATTTCTTTCATCACATTCCCAGTGGATCAGGACTTTACATACACTCAATTAGTATTTGGTAGCATTGCCTTGGGTCAAACATTTTGGGTAGCCTTCCACAAGCTTCCCACAATAAGTTGGGTGAATTTTGTCCTATTACTCCTGACAAAGATGGTGTAACTGAGTCAAGTTTGTATGCCTCCTTGCTCGCACATGCTTTTTCAGTTCTGCCCACACATTTTCTATATGATTGAGGTCAGGGCTTTGTGATGGCCAATCCAATACCTTGACTTTGTGGTCCTTATGCCATTTTGCCTCAACTTTGGAAGTATGCTTGTGGTCATTGTCATTTGGAAGACCCATTTGCGACCAAGCTTTAACTTGACTGATGTCTTGAGATGTTGCTAAATTATGTGGATATATTGTTCTTTCCTCATTATGCCATCTATTTTGTGAAGTGCACCAGTCCCTCCTGCAGCAAAGCACCGCCACAACATGATGCTGCCAACCCTGTGGTTCACGGTTGGGATGGTGTTCTTCGGCTTGCAAGCCTCCCCCTTTTTCCTCCAAATATAACGATGGTCATTATGGCAAAGAAGTTCTATTTTTTCGGACCAGAGGACATTTCTCCAAAAACTACGATCTTTGTCCCTATGTGCAATTGCAAACCATAGTCTGGCTTTATGATGGCGGTTTCGGAGCAGTGGCTTCTTCCTTCCTGAGCGGCCTTCAGGTTACGTCGATAGATTACTTGTTTTACTGTGGATATAGATACTTTTGTACCGGTTTCCTCCAGCATCTTCACAAGGTCCTTTGCTGTTGTTCTGGGATTGATTTGCACTTTTCACACCAAAGTACGTTCATCTCTAGGAGACAGAACACGTCTCCTTCCTGAGCGGTATGACGGCTGTGTGGGTCATGGTGTTTATACTTGCGTACTATTGTTTGTAGAGATGAACGTGGTACCTTCAGACGTTTGGAAATTGCGCCCAAGGATGAACCAGACTTGTGGAGGTCTACAATTGCTTTTCTGAGGTCTTGGCTGATTTCTTTTGATTTTACCATGATGTCAAGCAAAGAGGCATTGACTTTGAAGGTAGGCCTTGTTCAGGTATTTTCCAAGCTGTTTAAAAGGCACAGTCAACTTAGTGTATGTAAACTTCTGACCCACTGGAATTGTGATACAGTGAACTAAGTGAAATAATCTGTCTGTAAACAATTACTTGGAAAAATGACTTGTCATGCACAAAGTAGATGTCCTAACCGACTTGCCAAAACTATAGTTTGTTACCAAGAAATTTGTGGAGTGGTTGAAAAACGAGTTTTAATGACACCAACCTAAGTGTATGAAAACTTCCGACTTCAACTAATATACTGTGTACTATTCAAATGACAGAGCAAAGAACCTAGCTTTTTACTATTATTAAATGTGATAAAATGTAAAGATGTTCCATAATCTCCAAGGTACCCAGGTGGTGATTTGACATGCTTTCCGAAATTCAAGGGATCAAGCAAGACCTTCTATGCTATAATGGTGGTCCGCAAACAATCGTTGTAAGGTGCATGCCGTCACCTGCTGTGCTGGAGTATGCGATCAATCATGTTTTGCTTAATTCTGTATTACTAAGAAAAAAAGAAAAGAAAAATCCCTACTAACAAACCCTCCCCCATACTGAAAAACCCATCAAAAATGTTATTCTTTCATGCTGAGACAATCCAGCTTTAGGATTATTCAGTATTTTTAAAAATCATGTTGACAGGAACATCTTTTACACCTAAACTCTATTGCCGGCATTTCTGCTTTCAACAATTCGAGTAGTGTTGATAACCTTTCCAATGAAAGCTATGAAGTAAAATGTATTTCAAGGTAAGTTTTTACTCAGTGCACTGCACAAATACAGTGAAATGCCTTTCTTAATGGTCTTCCCCAGCAATGCAATAATCAATATCAGTAGTACTATAAAAATAAAACATTTAAAAATAAAAGTAGAACAAAAACACACAAGAAACAGAAATAAGAACACCAGAAAATAAGTAAGCTATGTAACAGGGTTAGTTCCAGGGTCAGTGACAATACCATATTTACAATGTGCAGGGATACTGGAGTGGTAGGGTATATATAAGGGTAAGTTGACTAGACGTCAAGAGATATAATAAACAGAGTTGCAGCAGCAGCATGTATGATGATTGTGTGTGTGTGTGTGTGTGTGTGTGTGTGTGTGTGTGTGTATAGAGTCAGTATGAATGTGTGTGCGTGTTGTGTGTGTGTGTGTTGGAGTGTCAGTATACGTGTGGATAGAGAGCAAAACATTTAATAAAATAGAAGGGTCAATGCAGATAGTCCGTGTAGTCATTTTGTTACAGCCTGAATTTAAAATGGATTTCATTGAGATTTTGTGTCACTTGCCTACACACACAATAACCCATACTGTCAAAGTGAAATTGTTTTTAGATATGTTTACAAATTGATCCAAAATGAAAAGCTGAAATGTGTTGAGTCAACAAGTATTCAACCCCTTTGTTATAGCAAGACCAAAAAAGTTCCAGAATATCCTTTTGAGCAAGGTGAAGTTATTAATTACACTTTGGATGGTGTGTCAATACACCAAGTCACTTGGGGGATTGACACAGGGATTCACTATGAGGCTAATGGTGACTAAAACGGTTATAATTTAATGGCTGTGATTGGAGAAAACTGAGGATAGATCAACAACATTGTAGTTACTCCAAAATACTAACCTTAATGACAGAGCGAAAAGAATGAATCCTGTACGGATTTAAAAAATATTCCAAAACATGCATGTGTCCAGAATACAAAGCCTTATGTTTCAGACAAATTGAAAACAACATCACTGACTACCACTCTTCATATTTTCAAGCATGGTGGTGGCTGCATCATGTTACGGGTATGCTTGTCATCGGCAAGGACTAGGGAGTTAAAAAAATAAAAAAATAATCAATTATCAGAGCTAAGTACAGGCAAAATCATAGAGGAAAACCTGGTTCGGAGATGTTTACCAAGAAGAAATTGAATGATCCTGTGAGGCCTAGCTGCAGTTTTGACTTAAACCGACTTGAAAATCTATGGCAAGACTTGAAAATGTCTGTCTAGAAATGATTAACAACCAACTTGACAGATGGAAGAATTTTTAAAGGAATAATTGTCAAATATTGTACAATCCAGGTGTGCAAAGCTATTAGCAATTTAACCAGAAAGATTCACAGCTGTAATCGCTACCAAAGGTGATTCTAACATGTATTGCCTCAGGGTTATGTAAATTCAATATCTGTATTTCATTTTCAAGAAATTCGCAAGAAATTCTACAAAATTGTTTTCACTTTGTCATTATGGGGTAGTGTGTGTAGACCAGTGACCGAAACAAATGTCAATTGAATCTATTCATTGTATTATGTTCATTACTTTCCCTTGTCATTTACCTGATTTTTAAATGTTATTCTTATTGAACCTTTATTTAACTAGGCAAGTCAGTTAAGGACAAAATCGTATTTACAATGAGGGCCTACCCCAGCCAGACCCTAACGACGCTGTTCACCGCCCTATGACAATACGTTAAAAACCTGTTTTTGCTAGCATATGACGGGGGTCGTCGGTTTGCAGGTCCCTATGCAAGAATGGGTGTAGTCCTGTAAATGAGGCCCTGGGGTCACAAACATCATCATACCTTAAACTCCCTTCACCAGAAGCGCCACTGCTTTCAGTAAGTAGCATGGTCCCTTTTTCCTCTTACTTTCCATTACAGACTATTCAGGTTCTTGACCATATCCTCAGAACGATCATCCATATTGATCGCATTACAGCACATATGTTGCTTCTCCAACCGCCGCATCCTCACTAGCCTACTTGCTGCCATCACAGCGTTCCAAGGATTTTCGCCTGGCCATATAATTTCATTGTTGTTACTATTCAACAAGCAAGACCTGTTGATCGTCCTGACAATTCTGCGGTTATAGTCTGGAGTGAATGGTAGCCTACTAGTGGTAATCATTCAATGAATGAATGATAGAGCCCATTCATCCAGACCCGTAGCGAGCGCACAAGAGAGTAATTAGCCAGACTAGTGCTTCTAGGTAGGTAACGTAAACAGCAGCTTGATAGATTATGTTGTACTTCCACAATGTGCTATTGGCAACAGTGCACCGGCAAAATCTGCGTCAAATCCCTCCGAACGAGCAGTGATACCAGCAGTGGGGATTACGCTGGTGAAGATAAACTATGTATAAAACACGAGGCTAGATAGTTAACTGTCTAGCTATACCTATGCATTTTAGTACCTAGTGTTTCATTATTAATTTGATGTCCTTTTGATTAACATAACATTTCAAATTGACATCTTGCAGATGTGTGTTCTAGCTTTACCGTTGATTACAGAATGGATGGATGAATGGGCAAAAGGACACGCATGCGCCTGCTACACCGCCCGAAAACAAACACGAAGGAGGGGACAACATCTGGTAGCTGCGCTACACAATAAAAGGCAACGGCAGTATCTCGGAACCCAAGTAGGGTGATACGTGGAAAACAGATCAAATACGGTAGGATACTGTACGAAATGGGTTTAGTGTGACATATACATGACGAGAATTAGTAAGGGTACCAGGTATATGCTGTCAATATAGGCGTATATGAACCCCTTTTACTTAAAACACATACAAATATTTAGGCGCGCACTTTGGTTGAGACAAAATAGCGCGCGATATCGAGTCATAGCAACCCTTGCAGACAACATTGTTTCTTTATTTCGTGCATTGACAATGCGTGTACATTTTGAGTGGATAATAGGATACCCTGCATGTTCCGCCACCTTCCCATGGCTTTCCTATAGCGCTAATGTGGTTATTCCCCTTACCTTATAGAGGTTTGTTGGGAACCTTGTATAGCCTTTGCTCTATTCAATCCGGACCTGCCTCCGCCTCTTCCTCCCCACCTTCTCCGCCATCTTGTTTCGGGGACGCGGGCCTTGGTATTGCGCACGCGCCAGTTTAGTTGTCGTTCTAGGCAATGCTTGTCATTGAGAAGTAGCCATATGTGGAAGGGCATTTGTAAACGTTCACATGCTGCAGAATCTTAGTAGCTAGTTCTTCAGAATTTTGCCTGTGAAAGTAGTCAGGCCAAAACATATTTGCGAACTCGTCTGAACTATTTAACCAGTAATACTCCGATGACATGGTTGGGATTACGAAATAATATCGAATTATATTCACTTTTGTGTAGTTTTGTTTTGTGCAGTGTCTACATTTTCAATTGATACAACTCATTATTAGTGACATGCTCAGTAGTCTATGTATTTATTATAATGTTATTAGATGTTGCATTATGCCTATGTGATGATACCATGTCAACCAGATGTATGTACTCATGTCTTTATGTTGACTAATAAATTAATAAGACTAATAAATTAACAACTTTAAATTCATGTTGATATTCTCTCTTTCTTTGTATTGTTCCATTATTTGTGCACTGAATGCTAAATAATATAAACTGTATAACATATTTTGGTTATTTGTCAAATGAAAGTTGCAGTCCTGGTAATAGGCTAGGGGAATTTCAGACATTTCAACAACAAAAAAAATCTATACCATCTGTTCCCTGCACATGATCTCAAGAAATCGTTTTTATTACTGTGCCTCAGGTGTGACTGGGTTGTTTGAAACGTGCATGCCAACAGTGTTACATCTGGGGAGTAATCATTAGTCCAAACGGTTGCAAAACCGAACAACTAAAATTAGAGTTTCAATTGGACAAAATGAGGTAGGGCCCTCCCAGTTTCGTTCTGTTTGCCGTTTAAGAAACGTTTTACAACAGAATCAGTGTAATGAGTACGCCCCTGATATTTTATCCCAGACATACAGGTCAGGAGAAAAATCGTCCCATTTTCACCAAACATTGTCAACACTGACATCTGGTGGTGTACGGATGTTCTGTTCTACTATGGCCATTAAAATTATTAAACATGATGAACCCATTACGTCTGACCCCTTTTGAGCACATTTTAATTCACCATTCAATTTGATGCGGTAGCCTACAATTGATGCAGAACCCCATTTAGCTCATTTTAAATATCCTCCCACTTCTCATCAGAATGGCTGTTTTATGTTAAAATATTCATAAAAGAAGTGAGCTGAGCCATCATTGTGGTGAGGAGCTGGGAACCATTAGGATCTGTTTGCTCCAGAGACTTAAATGGCAACAGCTTAACACTGAACCAACCATGCCCCTGTGGCTCCCAATTTGTTCAGCATTCCTGCACAGTTCAGTTGTTTGTGCAACAGAACTTGACGGCATAAAAGTGACCTAAATCGACATGACATACACCAAACTTACCTAACATTGCACCAGGTCAATAAAACTGGTAAAAATATATGATATAGGTCTCCAATGGCAACCTTATTGGGAAATTATCACTGTCTTAAGAGTATGCACAGTTATAACATTCCACTGGTTTAGCACAATCTATCCAATGGTTGGTACTAGCAAGTTTTTGTATTTTACCTCTGTCAGAAGACTGGTTTTCCAAATGTCAAGGCTACTGTTATTTAATTGACCTTGTGGCATGGAGTACCTCAAATAACCTTTGAATCATCATACTTTTAAAAAGCAAAACATGAATTCTTAAGAGAAGACAGGTTCTCTCACAAATTATAGACAGAATTGCACAAATAAAGCTATCTGTAAACTGGGCCCCTCAAGGATGTTTCAGGTCTTGAAAATTAATCATCATTTGGGATTTTGCATATACACTTACAGGTATTCTAAAATTGGTATGATGTCTGATTATATTCACTGCTCAAGCAAAATGAGGGATGTGAGTAAAAGAGATTAAGATGATGTAGACCGCTGGTTCTCAAACCTGGTCCTGGGGACCCAAAGGGGTGCACATTTTTGTTTTTGCCCTAGCACTACACAACTGATTCAAATGATCAACTCATGATGGTCCCTGGTCCCTAGGACCAGGGTTGAGAACCACTGATGTAGACAGACCAGGCAGCTCAGAATTCAATGTTCCCAGGAGTTGATGAGTTGAGAGGACAAATACTTTTCTGTGCCATCTCCACAATGGCACAAGCAAAGGTGAGTATGGGTGTATGACTTTCAGGTATTGTTGAATGTGTTTATTAAATTAAAGTTAGAAACTAATATCCTGCTAAGATTCGTGCTGAGATGCTGCACAGAATGTATTTTTCCAGACTGGTTTGGATTTGTGTTTTATGATGTGGGATGATACAACAGAGTGAACTATAGGAAGGCTTCACCCAATTAGGGATTTACAAACGGGTTGTTACCATTATCAATTCAAAAGGTATTAAGTGGATGTGGAAAATGCTGTTTATGTACACAGTTTTATGCTGTTTATGTATTTAAATCCTGTGTTTACTGTAATTATGTTAGATCATATCACTTGGATGAATTCCAACACAGATTAGAGATTTGATCAAATCTCAATACATTCTTCTGTTTCAAACTGGTGTGTGACTGAGTAAGTTAAAGCTTAATTGATGAGGACACCTTTCAGTGGAATTTAAGGTGCTGTGTTTTAGTAATGATAAAATGCTAACTTTGAGATAGTCTCTGAAAGATGTTGAAAGTAGAAAAAAAGAGTGATCACATGAAAATAATGAACCAAAGACGGCAGTATTGCAGCTCATCTTCACTCAATGAAAGTAATACTTTGACTAGAAAATATAGGCCCTGGGGTCCTACAATTAAGCCATAGGCCTATTGAAATAGGGCCTGAGGCTATGACAAATATTTATATAGAGATGTAGCAGTGGCTCTGCATAATATCTTATTTCTGAGATCAAGTGAGGAAACTTGATGCAAAGCCTCAACACGCATAACATCACTAGTTTGCTAGTTACTTGACTGGGATTGAGCAGGTTTGTGGTCAATTCGTAATTTCTCAATTTAATTCCATTGAACCATTGAATTTAATTTGAGTTGGCCACACCCCACAGGAAGCAGAATTTCAATCGAAATTAAATGGAAGGAAATATTATTTAATTCAAACCAATTCAACTGAGACATGAAACATATCATTCATTTGACAAATATTTTATCAGATTTGTATCTGACGCTTATTAATGCAAAGCATACACATACCATTTCAAATATTAAAAGATTTCTAACAGTATTTTTCATTGTCATGAGATCATTGTTCCCTTTCATACTCCAGTGTTTGATCTAATGCATTCTGGGAAATGTATATTTCCTGATATTTAAAACATTAAGGGAATTACAAATTATTATAGACAACTCACAACATGTTCTTAGAATAAGCCACTGTAAAACATGCCACTGTAATGAGTTAATATAGTTTCAGGAGAATGTTTTTAAAATGACATGTTTCAACCATATGTTACATGGAATTTGTATCCATACATGTCAAAATAAACATTTGTATAGTGATGTGTAGAATAAATAAGCCATTTGAATTTCATTGAATTAAATTGTACATCCTTTAATTCAAATTCAATTCAAATTCTGCCTCCTGTGTGGTGTGGCCTATTCAAGAATTGAATTGGAATTAAAGCGCAATTCGCAACTCAATTCAAAATGGACCTCAACCGTGGTATCTAGCAAGTTTGTTGTTTAGTTTTTTGGGGGGCTGCTCTTTTGTGGGGCTACTCTTACCTATGTGTCTCCTGAGATGTTTGTTATTTAAAATTGAAATGATTTTGCACACACATAATAATAAACCTTACGTACCACTGCAAATTACCTATATTATGTACTACATGAGTTCATGAGTTACTAAACACAAGATCGCATCAATACAAGCTCATACAAACACACCCTTTTCCCAGATCTCTTCACTCACGAGTTCTCTATCGGTCAATGGCCTGAATACCACAGCACACATGTGTGTTTAAACTGGAGTACCCTCACTCTACTCCATTGCAAAACACTTGTTTCCTATCAGCCAAAATAGTTATCTGGAGAAAGATTCCCATAACTGGGGGGATGGAGGATGATATTCAAATGGTATAGTTTATTAGGATCCCCATTAGCTGCTGCACATGTAGCAGCTACTCTTCCTTGGGTCCACATAAAACATACAAATACATGACAAAGTACAGAACCGTAACAGACAAGAACAACATAAGATATTTTATTTAAATCAATAAATATATAATAATAATAATAACAGGTATACAGTGTATTCGGTAAGTATTCAGACCCCTTGACTTTTTCCACAATTTGTTACATTAAGTTACAGCCTTATTCTAAAATTGATTAAATGCTTTTCCCCCCCCACATCAATGTATGCAGAATACCCCATAATGACAAAGCAAAAACTGTTTTTCTTTTAGAAATTGTTGCTAATTTATTACAAATTTAAAAAACGGAAATATTACATTTACATAAGTATTCAAACCCTTTACTCAGTACTTTCTTGAAGCACCTTTGGCAGTGATCACAGCATTGAGTCTTCTTGTGTATGAGACTACAAGCTTGGCAGATCCTCTCAAGCTCTGTCAGGTTGGATGGGGAGCGTTGCTGCACAGCTATTTTCAGGTCTCTAGAGATGTTCGATCGGGTCCAAGTCCGGGCTCTGTTCTTGAGTAACCAGCCATTCAGAGACTTGGACACTCCTGTGTTCTCTTGGCTGTGTGCTTAGGGTCATTATCCTGTTGAAAGGTGAACCTTCGCCCCAGTCAGAGGTCCTGAGCACTCTAGAGTAGGCTTACCAACATGCTTCACTGTAGGGATGGTGCCAGGTTTCCTCCAGACGTAATACTTGCCTTTCATCCAAAGAGTTCAATTTTGGTTTCATCAGACCTTTCTCATGGTCTGAGAGTCTTTAGGTGCCTTTTGGAAAACTCCAAGCGGGCTGTCATGTGCCTTTTACTGAGGAGTGGCTTCTGTCTGACCACTCTATCATAAAGGCCTGATTAGTGGAGTGCTGCAGAGATGGTGTCCTTCTGAAAAGTTCTCCCATCTCCACAGAGGAACTCCAGAGCTCTGTCAGAGTGACCATCAGGTTCTTGGTCACCTCCCACCTCATGGCCCTTCTCCCCCAATTGCTCAGTTTGGCCAGGCGGCCAGCTCTAGGAAGAGAATTGGTGGTTCCAAACATCTTCCATTTAAGAATGATTGAGGCCACTGTGTTCTTGGGGACCTTCAATTCTGCAGACATTTTTTTGTACCCTTCCCTAGATCTGTGCCTCGACACAATCCTGTCTCAAAGCTCTAAGAACAATTCCATTGACTTCATGGCTTGGTTTTTGCTGTGACATGCACTGTCAACTGTGGGAACTTATAGTGGCAAGAAAAAAGTATGCGAACCCTTTGGAATTACCTGGATTTCTGCATAAATTAGGCAAAGTTTGATCTGATCTTCATCTTAGTCACAACAGACGAACACAGTGTGCTTAAACTGATAACACAGATTATAGTATTTTTCTTGTCGATATTGAATACATAATTTAAACATTCATTGTTGGTTTGAAAAAGTATGTGAACTCCTAGGCTAATGACTTTTCCAAAAGCTAATTGGAGTCAGGAGTCGGCTAACCTGGAGTCCAATCAATGAGACGAGATTGGAGATATTGGTTAGAGCTGCCTTGCCCTATAAAAAAAAACACTCACAATATTTGTGTTTGCTATTCACAAGAAGCATTGCCTGATGTGAATCATGCCTCAAACAAAAGAGATCTCAGAAGACCTAAGATTAGGAATTGTTGACTTGCATAAAGCTGGAAAGGGTTACAAAAGTTTATCTAAAAGCCTTGATGTTTCAGTCCACAGAAAGACAAATTGTCTATAAATGGAGAAAGTTCAGCACTGTTGCTACTCTCCCTACGAGTGGCCATCCTGTAAAGATGACTGCAAGAGCACAGTGCAGAATGCTAAGAGGTTAAGAAGAATCCTAGAGTGTCAGCTAAAGATTTACATAAATCTCTGGAACATGCTAAAATCTCTGTTGACAAGTCTACGATAAACAAGAATGGTGTTCATGGGAGGACACCACGGAAGAAGCCACTGCTGTACAAAAAAAACATTGGTGCACGTCTGAAGTTCGCAAAAGAGCATCCTGGATGTTCCACAGCGCTTCTGGCAAAATACTCTGTGGATAGATTAAACTGAAGTTGAGTTGTTTGGAAGGAACACACAACACTGTGTGTGGAGAAAAAAAAGGCACAGCACACCAACATCAAAAACTCATCCCAACTGTAAAGTATGGTGGAGGGAGCATCATGGTTTGGGGCTGCTTTGCTGCCTCAGGGCCTGGACAACTTGCTATCATCGACTGAAAAATGAATTTCCACGTTTATCAAGACATTTTGCAAGAGAATGTTAGGCTATCTGTCTGCCAATTGAAGCTCAACAGAAGTTGGGTGACGCAACAGGACATCGACCCAAAACACAGAAGTAAATCAATGGATTTAACAGAATGGCTTCAACAGAAGAAAATAGTCCTTCTGGAGTGGCCCAGTCAGAGTCCTGACCTCAACCTGATTTAAAATGCTGTGGCATGACCTCGAGAGCAGTTCAAACCAGACATCCTAAGAATATTGTCGAACTGAAACAGTTTTGTGAATATGAATGGTCCAAAATTCCTCCTGACCATTGTGCAGGTCTGATCCGCAACTACAGAAAGTTTGGTTGAGGTAGTTGCTTCCAAAGGTGGGTCAACTAGTTATTAAATGCAAGGGTTTACATACTTTTTCCACCCTACGCTGTGAATTTTTACATGATGCGTTCAATAAAGACATGAAAACATATAATTGTTTGTGTGTTATTAGTTTAAGCAGACTGTGTTTGTCTATTGTTGTGACTTAGATGAAGATCCGATCAAATTTGATGACAAATTTATGCAGAAATCCAGGTAATTCCAAAGGGTTCACATACTTTTTCTTGCCATTGTTTGGACAGGTGTGTCTTTCCAAATCATGTCCAATCAATTGAATTTACCACAGGTGGACTCCAATCAAGTTGTAGAAACATCTCAAGGATAATTCATGGAAACAGAATGCACATCAGCTCGATTTTGATTCTCATAGTAAAGGGTCTGAATACTTATGTAAATAAGGTATTTCTGTTCTATTTGTAATACATTTGCAAAAACTCTAAAAACCTGTTTTCACTTTGTCATTATGGGGTATTGTGTGTAGATTGGTGAGGATTTTCTTTTATTTAATCAATTTTAGGATATGGCTGTAAACGTAACAGAATGTGGAAAAAGTCAAGGGTTCTGAATACCTTTCGAAGGTACTTATGTATATAGGAAAGACAACAAAAATACTATTTACACACATTCATATATCCACATTCTTATATGCAGTACATTTAAATTAGATATGTAGAAAGAGAAGAGGCGCTGTGATAAAAAAACATTGTATCTAGTTTTTAAAGCTAAACTTGCTTTTTGCCTGAGTAACCTCTGGTGGCAGAGCATTCCACGATGATATGGCTCTATACATAACTGAGTGACGCATTAAATCTGTTTTTGATTTGGTAGTGTGAAGAAACCCATAGTGCCATGTCTAGTGGGGTATGTATGTCTGTTCAAAGTTCATGGGAATAGATTATACAAGTTTGTTAGGCATTTTTAACACAAATGTTTCTTAAAATTACTAGAATAGAAGTAATCAATTTCTCTTCAACCCTCCACCACGAAAGACTATCATGCATGTTGTTGATGTTGGTTCTGTGTGTGTGCAGTTAAGGCCAAGGCGTGCTGCTTTTTTGAGCCAGCTGCAGCTTTGCTAGGTCTTCCTTTGCTGTACCTGACCATATTACCGGACAGTAATCAAGATGGGACAATATCAAAACCTGAACAACGAGTAAATCTTCACAACAACTTTGTCAATATGACTTGACCATGATAACTGACCATCCAATGTTACTCCTAAGAGTTCAGCTTCTTCAACTTGTTCAATGGTCACACCATTTATACACAACTCCAGTTGAGGTTTAGGTCTAAGAGAATGCTTTGAACCGAATACAAAGCTTTTGGTTTTAGATCTACAGTTGAAGTCGGAAGTTTACATACACCTTAGCCAAATAAACTGAGTTTAAATTTATCACAATTCCTGACATTTAATCCTAGTAACAAATTCCCTGTCTTAGGTCAGTTAGGATCACCACTTTATTTTAAGAATGTGAAATGTCAGAATAATAGTAGAGGGATTTAATTTCAGCTTTAATTTCTTTCATCACATTCCCAGTGGGTCAGAAGTTTACATACACTCAATTAGTATTTGGTAGCATTGCCTTTAAATTGTTTAACATGGGTGAAACGTTTTGGGTAGCCTTCCACAAGCTTCCCACAATAAGTTGGGTGAATTTTGGCCCATTCCTCCTGACAGAGCTGGTGTAACTGAGTCAAGTTTATAGGCCTCCTTGCTCGCACAAGCTTTTTCAGTTCTTCCCACAAATTTTCTATAGGATTGAGGTCAGGGCTTTGTGATGGTCACTCCAATGCCTTGTCTTTGTTGTCCATAAGCCATTTTGCCTCAACTTTGTATGTATGCTTGGGGTCATTGTCCATTTGGAAGACCCATTTGCGACCAAGCTTTAACTTCCTGATTGATGTCTTGAGATGTTGCTTCAATATATCCACATAATTTTCCTACCTCATGATGCCATCTATTTTGGGAAGTGCACCAGTCCCTCCTTCAGCAAAGCACTCCCACAACATGATTCTGTCATCCCTGTGCCTCATGGTTGGGATGGTGTTCTTCGGCTTGCAAGCCTTCCCCTTTTTCCTCCAAACATAACGATGGTCATTATGGCTAAATAGTTCTATATTTGTTTCATCAGACCAGAGGACATTTCTCCAAAAAGTAGAATCTTTGTCCCCATGTGCAGTTGCAAACTGTAGTCTGGCTTTTTTATATCAGTTTTGGAGCAGTGGCTTCTTCCTTCCTGAGCGGCCTTAGGTTATGATGTAGGACCCGTTTTACTGTGGATATAGATACTTTTGTACCCGTTTCCTCCAGCATCTTCACAAGGTCCTTTGCTTGTTCTGGGATGGTGTTTATACTTGCGTACTACTGTTTGTACAGATGAATGTGGTACCTTCAGGTGTTTGGAAATTGCTCCCAAGGTTGAACCAGACTTGTGGAGGTCTCCAATTCTTTCTTTCTTCTTTCTTTTGACACGATGTCAAGCAAATGGGCACTGAGTTTGAAGGTAGGCCTTGAAATACATCCACAGGTATGGATGCTTTATGTTTTGGATCATTGTCTTGTTGGAAGACAAATATCCGTCCCAGTCTCAGGTCTTTTGCAGACTCCATCAGGTTCTCCATCATTCTTCCAGAATGGTCCTGTATTTGGCTCCATCCATCTTCCCATCAATTTTAACCATCTTCCCTGTCCCTGCTGAAGAAAAGCAGGCCCAAACCATGATGCTGCCACCACCATGTTTGACAGTGGGGATGGTGTGTTCAGGGTGATGAGCTGGGTTGCTTTTACGCCAAACATAACGTTTTGCATTGTTGCCAAAAAGTTCAATTTGGGTTTCATCTGACCAGAGCACCTTCTTCCACATGTTTGGTGTGTCTCCCAGGTGGCTTGTGGCAAACTTTAAATGACACTTTTTATGGATATCTTTAAGAAATGGCTTTCTTCTTGCCACTCTTCCATAAAGGCCAGATTTGTGCAATATACGACTGATTGTTGTCCTATGGACAGAGTCTCCCACCTCAGCTGTAGATCTCTGCAGTTCATCCAGAGTGATCATGGGCCTCTTGGCTGCATCTCTGATCAGTCTTCTCCTTGTATGAGCTGAAAGTTTAGAGGGACGGCCAGGTCTTGGTAGATTTGCAGTGGTCTGATACTCCTTCCATTTCAATATTATCGCTTGCACAGTGCTCCTTGGGATGTTTAAAGCTTGGGAAATCTTTTTGTATCCAAATCCGGCTTTAAACTTCTTCACAACAGTATCTCGGACCTGCCTGGTGTGTTCCTTGTTCTTCATGATGCTCTCTGCGCTTTTAACGGACCTCTGAGACTATCACAGTGCAGGTGCATTTATACGGAGACTTGATTACACACAGGTGGATTGTATTTATCATCATTAGTCATTTAGGTCAACATTGGATCATTCAGAGATCCTCACTGAATTTCTGGAGAGAGTTTGCTGCACTGAAAGTAAAGGGGCTGAATAAGTTTGAAATATCCAATAAATGTCGTTCCACTTCATGATTGTGTCCCACTTGTTGTTGATTCTTCACAAAAAAATACAGTTTTATATCTTTATGTTTGAAGCCTGAAATGTGGCAAAAGGTCGCAAAGTTCAAGGGGGCCGAATACGTTCGCAAGGCACTGTATGTTTACATAACAGGTTAACACTTTCCTGTACTTTATTCTTTATTTGGATCCCAACTAGGAACAATACTCCGTCATTTTTTTGTGTGAATTTTGCCTTCGTCTGGTTGATATCAGTTCAGTACTTTATCAGAATGTTTCCCTTACACTGTAATTTTTTTTATTTTGAGGAAGGTTACAGAGACTACCTTGTGTTCTTGTTTAACTCCCTAATAAAACTTTTTGACCTGATCTGTGTAATCGAACCAACTTTTTATTACTGTATTTACACCAGGGTAGTCCATCTGTTTTTCTAGATATCTACCCACCTCTAGGTCTGCTAATTTTAAGTGTAAACCATCAAGAGTATAGATATCCAGGAAAAGAGAACAGTTTAGTAAATGATTCTAAAACCATTACAAAAGTACAATACTGATGATTATATGCTAGATAAAACAGGCACAAGTATGGTCTCTCACACAGGTTTATTGTTGCCCCCACAAACTTCCCTTATTTATATGATATATATGTTTGTTTGTAAGCCCAACTCTTTCAACAACAATTCTGAATGCTCTGTAGGTTTTCACACTTCCGGGAACCACAAAGTCTGACAACAGGGAAGGCGCCAGTCCTTCCCAGCTCAAATGTGTGCTTACTGCATGCTGTGTTGCATGGCGACGTCTCCTCGAAGTTGTAGCAGCTCAGCTGTTATTGGTGGCACTTCAGGGAGTCTTGGGTCATCTGATCTCAGGATCATACTTCTTGGTGGCCCCAATTGAGAGCCCAGTCTTCTCAACACTGCTCTCTGAAGTTCTGGGATTTCGGTGTATTTTTCAATGTGTAGACACTTCACCTTCAAGACTTGTTATTGTAGTTTCTCCTTCAGCTGAAAGATGGAATACGATTTAAAATGTTGTACAACAGCTGACTGAAGACAGGGCATTCAGATCAAGAACTTAGCTTTTCAGCGGAAAACAAATCGAATATAATCCCTTCAACTTTCTTAGTTCTCTCCACTGTGTGAACACAAATCCAAGGTTTATTCTCGTCTTGGCCCGCTCTCTATCGCTTTCCCTTTTTGCCTGTCTGCTCTCAAAATGCGTCTGTTTCTTTGGCTTAGATGGAATAATATTTTCTGCTGGGTCAGGTCTTATGCCCCTCACGTCTGCCATGTCTGTAAGCTAGCTATTTCCTCTAGCTATTAGCCAAGTGCTGGCCGTGGGCTCAGCTAGCTAGCTATCACACTGCCTCCTCACCGACGGAAAACACGTCACTCATTGTGTGCTCCCCAAAATCTGGCTGGAAAATCCGACCAGACAGGGAAAATGAAAACCAATGAATGCAGTGGTTCTCCTTAGGAAGGCTAGAGGCACAATATTGTTACTGTTGCATCACATTGGATGACCACTATAAAAACAAATACAAAAAGTGACATATTGCTGCTTTAAAACACTTGGTGGTTTATATGTCTGAAGTGAGACACGTACAGCTGCACATGCATTCATCCTTGTGTGGTGGTCAATGTTATTGTGCAGAAGACACTGAAGCAGTTCCTTCTGGGAACCCTCAATCTTTCACCCCTGTACATATTCTGAGAAAGGGGTGAGGAAATTGTATAAATATTGTCTAATCAATGGGAAATGTCTTTGGGGAGATGTCCCCCTTGGGGGTCAATGACCTCCTTGAGTCCCCTTGAAGAACTTTGCTCTCTCGTTTTGTTCTCTCCAATTGTTGAGTTAACTGGTTCCCGCACTCCACACACACATGCTGATAAGACCAGATAAGGCAAATGATCTGAGAACAGTGTAGGATCATGTTAGTGAGTTACTGTCGAGTATTTGTTTCATTCCCGGGTGGGGTTTAGACTGTAGAGAGTCTAAGTTAAATGGGGTTGGCGGGGTTGGTTGGTCGGTCAATCTTATGGGTCAAAAGACATCCTGCTTTCCTTCAAGCCTTTCAGTTCCACGCCATGGGGGGTTAGTAGAGCAATCACTGGTGCCCCTGCTGTTGAATGAGACAAAGGGCTGTGCAGCTTTACACACACACACACACACACTCTTTGACACGCACATACACACTTTCTCTCTCTCTCTCTCTGACTCACTTACTCAGCAACTGTACATGCTACAGCAGAGCAGAGATACAGAGTGCAGCATTTGAATTTCAGACTGTGGAGCTACCTTGAAGACAAACATTTAGGGGTTCTCTTTGTATCTCTTTTGTTTGGCCTTCCATAGACCCTCCATCTTTGAGGTAAGATTTTGGTGGAGGATTTTTTCAGGGAAGAGAAGTCTTTGAATTCTAACTTGTGATGGAGAGAATGTGGGGTGGTGGGTAGGACAAGAAAGGAATAACTCCATTGACGTTGCTGTTGCTCATGATATCTAGGGACTCTTTTCAAAACATTTGTAAGCAAGGTTGACAATATGAATGCACAGAATAGCCTACAATAACATCTGTTATTGTAATTACACTGCCATAGTATCTCTGAATTGCCTATCTTTTTGATAATGAAAGGGGTACTGTGTACCTGTTTGTAAGCGGCTAGTAATCATGTCTCTACATTTAGTTTTCAATTCTGTTCACTGTACCAGGAAAAGGGTAAGAGGAACATTGAGATAGGCAGTGCACTTAGTTTCTCCAAAAGGCATTCATAACCTGACTTTAAAAATAACCTTTGACTTTAATATGACATTTTATGTTTGAAATTAATACCCATTTATTTTATGATATAAACCTTGATGACCTGACTTTTGGGTCATATTGTGTCTCATGGAACAAAGCATCAATAAAGTTCATAAGAACTGGATGAATCATGTTATCGCCCTAGTTTCGAGGAAGAGTAAAGCAACCTCAGAAAGCTGGTCACCAACGATAAACGGATCATTTTATGACTGAGAGTGACCGGTTGGAGGTCTAGTATTGAGTAGTTCTACAAGTAAGGCAATACTTACTCTGTTTAGGCTCTTTAGGTCCGAAGTCAACCCTGGTTGAGTCGGACTTGTTAGTGTTTAAGCTTTGAGGTGTCTGGGTCCTTATCCACTCTCCCTCTTCTGTTTTGACCCCCCCTGCAGGCACTCATGATGGCTTCCTGTATGGTGTCTATCCTCTTCCTGTTCCCTCTAATTGCAGCCATGTCAGCAGAAGAACCGCCAGGCTGCAAGATCCGGATCACTAACAGGGGGCTCGAAATGTGTAAGAAATTCACCCCAAAAAAACGCTCTTGTACATGTGATCTTAAATAGTTTTCAACAGTCTACATTGGTCCCAGACAGTCTTCAATGGTCAGTCTTAAACAAAGCAAGACATCATCTCTGCTGCATTGCCACTATCTGAATTTCTCTCTACCAAAGCAGTCATCCATTTAGCCCCTCTCAGTTGTCAGGATTGTCTGCTTAAGGTATTCACTAGGTAGTTCTAGACTCTAAACTCAACTCTTTCAACCTGCATTTCAGTGAAGTACGAGACACAGAAGTTTGTGGTTGAGGAACTGAGCAACATCACCATGCCAGAGATGAAGGGCAAAGAGGGCCACTTCCAGTACACCATCAAAGAGTAAGCCCTGGGATCCACCCAAGTTATTGCTCAGAAGTTTCTGCCATCGAATTGCTCCAGATCCCTTTCATTTGAGTGCCTACAAATATTGTGGTTAAACTCAAATATACTCATTAATAAAACAACTTTATCAATTGGAACCTTTAACATGTGGAAGGGGGATAAAGTATTATTATTACTATTATTAACCCTGATATATTGTGCAAGCAATTGATCAGCATTAAAAACTTTGTGGGTGGGGCCTTCCGAGTGGCGTAGCGGTCTAAGACACTGCATCGCAGTGCAAACTGCGTTGTTCCATATGCTGGTTCAATACCAGTGCCGGCAGCGACCGAGAGATCCATGAGGCGATGGTGGGCTTTTGGTTTCTCTCCCTCTAAAAACTGAAATAAATCATTCTAAATAACAAACTGGCTTTATTTAGAAATTAGTAAGAATGTCTCACCCCATGTTCAAGAACAGCCTTTTTTTTTACCATGTTCTTACAAAAAATGGTTTTACATTCTCTAGTACTGCCAATACTGAAGGCTATCAAATGCTTCTCAAAGATGCCCTCTGGTGGTTAAACTAGCACTAACTAGCATTAATTTTAACAATGGCTGACAATTAAATAATGTTCCATAGAATTCTGCGGCAGCCCACAAGGTGTGCTGCAGTATGACGCAACTTTTAAAGGAAGAACCACTGTACCATGGAACTGTGAGCAGAGTCTGAGTTGGGTGATTTGTCAAGAACCTGGATTTCTAAAAGATTACCTATAAAGTTTAGCAACTGGACATTCTCTTTTAAGGGATAAAGACGCTCTAGTCTAGTAAACCAGACAGATGGTTTAGCTCACTACATGAAGTGAGCTAAACCATCAGCCAAACTGACTTTGTCATCTTCTAGACATCTGGGTTCTTGGAAAATCAACCCATGTAAACCAATGTGGAGGGTATTGCTACCCACTCACTGTTTCTGTTTTGGCCAACTTCAACCAATTGGCAACCAGGCTACAGAATTTCTGCAACCAAAAGAGAACTTCTAGTACATTTCTAGTCAGATTTCTTGTGACTATCGAGTATCAGCCCAAGCACTGATCTGAGTCTCTTCCTTCCTGTGGGTCAGGGTGAAGATAAATGAGCTGAACCTGACCTATGCTGACCTGGCCTTCCAGCCTGGCCTAGGACTGCTCTTCAAGGTGCAGAACTCCTCCATCGCTCTCAGCTTCCAGAGACACATCTTATACTGGTTATTGTGAGTCCTCTTTACCCACTACGGTCTCTATTTCTAGCCTAGTGCATTTAAGTCACCCCTCTACCTCAGCTCACTCCTCTCCATAACCAATAGGAACCTGCTATTAGATATACGGTGCCATTAGAAAGAATTCACACCTCTTGACTTTTCCCACAGTTTGTTGGTTAAAGCCTGAATTTAAAATGGATTAAATTTAAAAATAAAATCTCAATCACACAGTACCCCATAATGTCAAAGTGGAGTTATGTTTTTAGAAATGTGTACAAATCAAAAATGAAAAGATGAAATGTCTTGAGTCAATAAGTATTCAACCCCTTTGTTATGGCAAGCCTAAATAAGTTAATTTGCTTACCAAGTCACATACTAAGTTGCATGGACTCACTCTGTGTGCAATAATAATGTTTAACATTATATTTTAATGACTACCTCATCTCTGTATCCATCACATACTATATCTGTAAGGTCCCTCAGTCGAGCAGGTAATTTCAAACATAGATTCAACCAAAGACCAGGGAGGTTTTTCAAAGCCTCACAATAAAGGGCACCTATTGGTAGATGGGTAAAAAATAAAAGGAAACATTGAATATCCCTTTGAGCATGGTGAAGTTATTAATTACACTTTGTATGGCGTGTCAATACACCTAGTTAGTACAAAGACACAGGTGTTCTGCCTAACTCAGTTGCCGTAGAGGAAGGAAACCACTTAGGTATTTCACCATGAGACCAATGGCTGTGATAGGAGAAAACTAAGGATGGATCAACAACATTGTAGTTACTCCACAATACTAACCTAATTGGCACAGTGAAAAGAAGGAAGCCTGTACAGCATACAAATATTCCAAATGCATCCTGTTTGCAACAAGTCACTTAAGTAATACTGCAAAAAATGTGGCAAAGCAATTCACTTTTTGTCCTAAATACAAAGTGTTATGTTTGGGGCAAATCCAATACAACATGTCACTGTGTACCACTCTCCATATTTTCAAGCAAAAACCTGGATCAGTCTGCTTTCCACTAGACACTTGGAGATAAATTCATCTTTCAGCAGGACACTAACCTAAAACACAAGGCCAAACCTACACTTAAGTTGCTTACCAAGAAGACAGTGTATGTGGCTGAGTTAGTTAAAAAAAAACTTAAATATACTTGAAAATCTATGGCAAGACCTGAAAATGGTTGTCTAGCAATGATCAACAACCAATTTGACAGAGCTTGAAGAGTTGTGAAAAGAATAATGGGCAAATGTTGCACAATCCAGGTGTGGAAAGCTCTTAGAGACTTACACAGAAAGACTAATCACTGCCATAGGTGCTTCAACAAAGTATTGACTCAGGGGTGTGAATACTTATGTAAATGAGATACTTCTGTATGTTTTCACTTTCTCATTATGGGGTATTATGTGTAAATGGGTGAGAAAAAAAACTACAATTTAATCCATTTGAATTCAGGCTGTAACATAACAAAATGTGGAATAAGTCAGAGGGTATGAAAACTTTCCAAAGGCACTGTATCACACTGGTCACTTCCCAAAGCGTGCACTTCCTTTGGCCGCCATTCATTTCAGTTTTTCCGCCGCCAACGATTGGAACAGGCTGCAAAAGATCTTAAAATTTGACACATTCGTCCCATCACACTTCTTCAAAAACATGAACTGAGCTGCTATCTGATCAACGTACCTGCTGATTATTAACTCTGCTGTGTTTCCTTGGACTTTTCTGCCCTAACCCATTGTGAATATTTCTGTATAGTGTATTTTATGTTTTGTCATATTGTGTGTTGTCCTGTTCACTGTTGCAATGTTATGCCTGTTGGCTATGTCGTTAATTTAATTGAGAATTGGTTCTCAATTTACTTATCTGGTTAAATAAAGGTTAAATAAATCAAATAAAATGTATCAAGAAAAGAATATGTTTGTATGCTAAATAATGCCTGTGTTTAAATACTCACAATGGTATCTTGTAGAGCCTTGAGGAGTCCAGTCATGCAGTGGTACGCTAGATTGATGACATCAAACTTCAAAGATGATGTCCAACGAGAGTGTATTGGAAGTTCAAACATTCTGATGCTACTTTATATGGTTGAGACTAGGACGTTGATGAGTCTGTATGATGCTGGTCTGAAAATATTTATTTTCTGTGGTCTCAAAGCTATGACACCGGAGCCATCAATGCCTCTGCAGAAGGTGTGAACATCCACACTGTCCTGCACACGACCAGAGATGAGTTGGGACGCCTCAAGATCTCCAACATCACCTGCGATGCCTCCATCGCCAAAATGAAAATTAAGTTCACTGGCACCTTGGGGTAAATCCTGTTGATATTCTTTTTAAAATACTTGAGCTGCTTTCTTGTCCAGGGACCACGTATCTGTCACGGTTTTCTGTATGTGAAAGAGAGTCAGACCAAAATGCAGCGTGGCTATTGCGATCCATGTTTAATGAAACAAAGTAAACACGAATCAAAAACAATAAACGTAACACGAAAACCGAAACAGCCTAATACTGGTGCAAAGTACCACAGAGACAGAACAAGGACAATCACCTACAAAACCCAACACCAAACAGGCTACCTAAATATGGTTCCCAATCAGAGACAATGACGAACACCTGCCTCTGATTGAGAACCATATCAGGCCAAACATAGAACTAGACAAACTAGACATGTAACATAGAATGCCCACTCAGATCACACCCTGACCAACCAAAACATAGAAACATACAAAGCAAACTATGGTCAGGGTGTGAAGGTATCAAGCGTCTCAGAGTAGGTGTACTGATCTAAGATCCTCCCTGTCTATAATAATCTTATTCATTATGATTTAAAAAACAAAACTGATCCTGAGTCAGGTCTCCCTTGACAAAGAGTTTTTTAAATGTTAATTCTGTGTGCAATGGAGACTAATTTCAGTATAATGTGACAATAAGCAATATTGGAGCATTTTTCAGCTTTTGCATTTTTTAACATGAGTGGGTGAAATTCAATAATTTACAACTCTGGTTTACTCATTTGCAGGAAGGTGTATGACTTCCTGGCAACTTTTTTGACTACAGGAATGCGCTTCCTTCTGAACCAGCAGGTGCTGACAGATCAGTTAATTTCATTCTAGAACACTGGTTACACTTACAACATATCAACACTTCTGATTAAATCTTCATTGGCTGAGCTGGCAAATCAGCCCACACCGTTCTGCTCTGAATGAACAGGGCAAGTAGGGGTAGACATAAAAGCAACTTTTTAACATACTGAATTATAATTTTTGGAAGAACATCTATTTCACTCATATTGTAATTAATTATAGGCTATATTTCATTGAAATATGGGGCACTGGACAGTTCCTTTAACATTTGTCTGTTCTTTTCATAGATCTGCCCTGTCATGAACCACGCTGGTTTGGTTCTAATCAACACTTTGTTGGAGACAATTCCAGGTAAGATAGTAATTTGGAAAATGCCTTGAGAGATTTGTTATATAACATAACTAACATTTAAAATAATTTAAAAAACTTTTCTGACCATAAGTTTTCCACACAGAAAATATAATTGTATTTTTTTAAATTTGGACCCATCCAGTGCGAATAGAAGTAGACAACTATGTGGGGATTGACTACTCCCTCCTCAGTGACCCCGTGGTGACTTCAAGGAGTCTTGACATGGATTTCAGGGTGAGTGAGATAGTCTAGCTTGCTGTCCATTAGTCTCATACCGTGTGTATATTATGTATGTATGTTTGGGTAACATATTATTTGAAAGCTACATACATAAGCACTTCATAACACATCCAGAAACATACATTATGCATTCACGACATACAACAGTGAGTTGCTATTTTTTGTTAAGTCACAGTAATGTCACTCATACTGCAAATATCAACATGCATAATGAAACTGCTTATAGATGATGATTGTTTTATGAAGCCTTTATGTAGTTACGCCTAAAATAAAGTGTTACTTATTTTTGTATCGCACTCTCATCTCTACAGTATTGTATCTTCCTCGCTCTTTACTGTGTCACACAGGGCATGTTCTTTGAGCTCGGGAACGAGAGCAACACCTTGGTGAACTCTGCCATCAACCCAATTGTGAGAGAGTACGACCGCATGGTGTACCTGGCTCTGTCCGAGTACTTCTTTGACAGTGGGTTGTACTCCTATTATAAAGCTGGCATATTCCAAATGAATATCGCCAACGAGCACGTAAGTATGAGGCCTGAGTCCCCCATTATGTCTTGCAACCATACTCTCTCCCCTGCATTTTAGCCTACACATGACATGACGCAAGTAATTCTTAGCTCCGAGGTGTAAATTATTCCATATTGTCTGTTATAGCCTTTAAGAATTGGTGTCTGCATCAGAGGTGCTACCAAACATGTTGACACAGATTTTAATAAGCAGCTGAGACATGCTTGGTTCTGCACCTCTTTACATAATGAGGTGATCTGCCCAATCATTAGGCTGAAGATACATACTAGTGAAAAAGGAGTCTGCATACTTAAATCAGATGCAATTTCTGAGTTGTTCTTTTTTTCACAGCATACCAATATTGTTCTAGTATTAGTATGACATGAATATAGTAATTTCTAATACAAGCAATTGAATACTATATGTTTTCAGATGCCAAAGGATCTGGAGATGCTCCTTAGGACAACATATTTTGGCATCATTATGATGATTGTGAGTATGTATGTCGGGACAAGACATTGAACTTCCACCTGACTGTGCTGCTGCTCCAGTTTCAACTGTTCTGCCTTATTATTATTCGACCATGCTGGTCATTTATGAACATTTGAACATCTTGGCCATGTTCTGTTATAATCTCCACCCGGCACAGCCAGAAGAGGACTGGCCACCCCACATAGCCTGGTTCCTCTCTAGGTTTCTTCCTAGGTATTGGCCTTTCTAGGGAGTTTTTCCTAGCCACCGTGCTTCTACACCTGCATTGCTTGCTGTTTGGGGTTTTAGGCTGGGTTTCTGTACAGCACTTTGAGATATCAGCTGATGTACGAAGGGCTATATAAATAAATTTGATTTGATTTGATTTGAATTCCACTTTTGCATTCCACTCACCCACTCCTGTGTGTGTGCGTCTCTCTCAGAACCCAGCCCTGGTGGAATACCCTATCTCCCTGCAACTGGAGTTGAACTCTGCCCCCAAGACAACCGTCAAGACCTCCGGGGTCACCGTGGCCATCACTGCCATCGTCACGGTGATGGTGCTACCGCCCGGCAAGGCGCCTGTTCAGCTCAGCAGCATGACCATGGTTAGAAAGAAGACGTCTTGTCTTCTCATGTTCTACATTTAATAGCTACTGATATTTATCAAAAAAGAACACCCATGAGAATAGTTGATAGTTAGGCTAAGGATTGGCTCTGTAGGAGCTGAGAAAGGAAGGAAACATATTGTTTCAAATGCCTTCTGCCTAATGCTTTCTTGGTGGCGATATATTGGTAAACAGTCTCATTGTGTGTACTTTTTAATTTAATTTGAGTGTTTTTTATTTGATCGGTATGTTTTTGCTCCTTTATATTATGTGTTTGTTGACTGAGGTTGGGGCCGCCAGGGGTATGTTTGGTATGGGTGTTGTTAAAAAAGATGGGAAAATTGTATTGTTTTTTAGCGGTTGTATTGCCTTTGACATGATCAAATAAAAAAGATTGTTCACAAAAAAAAGCTTTCTTCCTTTCACTGAGGTAATCACTGATCTGTAAGTCAGAGGATGGGTGAAAATGTGGTTTCCACCCATTGCTCTCACTAGTTTAACCATGTCAGATCAGTGATTTCCTCAAGGTAAGCAGGAAGGAAAAGTGTAGAGACCAGCGCACTGATAATGTTTATCTTTCTGTTCCTTGCAGGAGGCCAAATTCAATGCCAAGGTGTCCATGAAGGGCAAGAGACTGGCTGTTCACGCAGACTTGAGGAGGTAGGCATGCATGTACTCGCACACACACGCACTCATACATACACATACAAACACACCTCAACACATACACACACAATATCACAGTAGCATCACAGGCAAATTCATTAAGTGTATTCTGTTGTTATTGACAGGTTTAAAATCTACTCCAACCAGTCTGCTTTGGAATCACTGGCGGTAAGATTCTGCGCTCTCTCTCTCTCTCTCTCTCTCTCTCTCGCATTCTAACAATTATGACCCTATATAATTTCACTTGCACTACATTCAACCTAATGCCTTAACCCAAATCAAGACTAATAATGAAAACCAATGAAACAACACCTGTTTCCACAAGAGAAAAGTAAAGAAGCATAATGACAAATATTTAATTTCAAGTGGATTTATAAATTAGTTAATTCAGAGAACATTGCTTGATCTCCGTCCAGAATCAAAATGTGTATCTTTTGACCAGCATTTCCATGTCAGAATCATCCCGTTTTCATTTGGATAAACTTACGGATCCCTTTGGGGATCTCTTATGGCATATAGACCTACCCTTAAAGTGGTTCTGAGGAAAGCACATGTTCTCAGAGAACATTGAGGAATAAAACTCTTTGTAGGAATAATACAACTCAGAAATGAAACTTTGGACATCTGTGCAGCAGTCATAATCAGATGAAAAAAGGCCTTCCGGCATGTCAAGGTTTGTTTCTCTAGCTTGATAGGTGACATAGTTGGACCATGATTTAGTATTGGTCTGAAGAAAGATGTTATTTTCTTCATTAGCACACTACATAGCAGTGGTCTGCTGCATGGTTGTCTTCTCCTCCGGAATCCATAGGATGGCTGTATATTAAACAGGAACTTTACTGACCTCAACAGTTATGTTATACTCCTTGCATCAGAAATGGATCCAGCAGAATAGAAGAATAGAAGCCCTGACTGGTAGAATGAGGTTGTTCCACTGCCCCGGACTCATAAACCACAACAAATCAAATCAAATCAAATGTATTTATATAGCCCTTCGTACATCAGCTGATATCTCAAAGTGCTGTACAGAAACCCAGCCTAAAACCCCAAACAGCAAGCAATGCAGGTGTTGAAGCACGTTGGCTAGGAAAAACTCCCAAGAAAGGCCAAAACCTAGGAAGAAACCTAGAGAGGAACCAGGCTATGAGGGGTGGCCAGTCCTCTTCTGGCTGTGCCGGGTGGAGATTATAACAGAACATGGCCAAGATGTTCAAATGTTCATAAATGAATAGCATGGTCAAATAATAGGTCTGGGACAGGTAGCACGTCCGGTGAACAGGTCAGGATTCCATTGCCGCAGGCAGAACAGTTGAAACTGGAGCAGCAGCACGGCCAGGGGGACTGGGGACAGCAAGGAGTCATCATGCCAGGTAGTCCTGAGGCATGGTCCTAGGGCTCAGGTCCTCCTCCGAGAGAAAGAAAGAGACAAAGAGAGAGTTAGAGAGAGCATACTTAAATTCACACAGGACACCGGATAAGACAGGAGAAGTACTCCAGATATAACAAACTGACCCTAGCCCCCCGACACATGAACTACTGCAGCATAAATGGAGGCTGAGACAGGAGGCGTCAGGAGACACTGTGGCCCCATCTGATGATATGGCCAGACAGGCCCAAACAGGAAGGATATAACCCCATCCACTTTGCCAAAGCACAGCCCCCACACCACTAGAGGAATATCTTCAACCATCAACTTACCATCCTGAGACAAGGCCGAGTATAGCCCACAAAGATCTCCGCCACAGCACAACCCAAGGGGGGGCGCCAACCCAGACAGGAAGATCACATCAGTGACTCAACCCACTCAAGTGACGCACCCCTCCTAGGGACGGCATGAAAGAGCATCAGTAAGCCAGTGACTCAGCCCCTGTAATAGGGTTAGAGGCAGAGAATCCCAGTGGAAAGAGGGGAACCGGCCAGGCAGAGACAGCAAAGGGCGGTTCGTTGCTCCAGAGCCTTTCCGTTCACCTTCACACTCCTGGGCCAGACTACACTCAATCATATGACCCACTGAAGAGATGAGTCTTCAGTAAAGACTTAAAGGTTGAGACCGAGTTTGCGTCTCTCACATGGGTAGGCAGACCATTCCATAAAAATTGAGCTCTATAGGAGAAAGCCCTGCCTCCAGCTGTTTGCTTAGAAATTCTAGGGACAATTAGGAGGCCTGCGTCTTGTCACCGTAGCGTACGTGTAGGTATGTACGGCAGGACCAAATCAGGGAGATAGGTAGGAGAAAGCCCATGTAATGCTTTGTAGGTTAGCAGTAAAACCTTGAAATCAGCCCTTGCCTTGACAGGAAGCCAGTGTAGGGAGGCTAGCACTGGAGTAATATGATACATTTTTTTGGTTCTCGTCAGGATTCTAGCAGTCGTATTAAGCACTAACTGAAGTTTATTTAGTGCTTTATCTGGGTAGCCGGAAAGTAGAGCATTGCAGTAGTCTAACCTAGAAGTAACAAAAGCATGTATTAATTTTTCTGCATCATTTTTGGACAGAACATTTCTGATTTTTGCAATGTTACGTAGATGGAAAAAAGCTGTCCTTGAAACAGTCTTGATATGTTCGTCAAAAGAGAGATCAGTCTCTATATATAGATCAGTCTCTATATCAAAGGGAGTGTTTTCCCAACTGGTTTATAAAACTTAAAATTGTCAGCAGTGGTGTAAAGTACTTAAGTAGTACTTTAAAGTATTTTTACTTAAGTCATTTTTTTGTATAAGTACTTTACAATCACTACATTCCAGAAGAAAATAATGTACTTTTTACTCCATACATTTTTCCTCCCACCCGAAAGTACTTGTTACATTTTGAATGCTTACCAGGACAGGAAAATGGTCCTATTCACCACACACTTATTAAGTGAACACCCCTGGTCATCCCTACTACCTGATCTGGCAGATTCACTAAACACAAATGGTTCATTTGTAAATTATGTCTGAGTGTTGGAGTGTGCCCCTGGCTATCCGTAAATTTAAAAAACCAGTAAATCGTGCCGTCTGGTTTGCTTCATATAAAGGATTTTTTTTAAATACTTTCTTTTGATACTTAAGTACATTTTATCAATTACATTTACTTTTTTTTTTTACCTTTATTTAACCAGGTAGGCTAGTTGAGAACAAGTTCTCATTTGCAACTGCGACCTGGCCAAGATAAAGCGTAGCAATGGTATAAACAAAACAGCATACTTAAGTATATTTAAAAACAAATACTTTCACTTTTACTCAAGTAGTATTTTACTTTTAATTTCACTTTTACTTGAGTCATTTTCTATTAAGGTATCTTCACTTTTACTCAAGTATGACATTTGGGTACTTTTCCCACCACTGCTTGTCATTAACTGAATCAATAAAGCCAACCACTAAGAGATTAGAGTTTAGGAAAATGTATGTTACATATCAATGTGTAGCATAAGATATTTTTCTATCTATGAAAACACAGATATTGAAACAAACAATTCTAGAAATCACCCTGCAACAGAGCATGCTGGGAAATATGACAATGACACTCCCTACTTTTTCTGTTTCAATGGAAGTCAATTAACTAAGTAGCCCAGACTCAGCTGCTATCACATTGGTGTATATGGGAGAGCCACCCCTTAAGTAGACAGGAACTGACCATTCTTTTCAATGGTAAACAGCCTGAGTCTTCATTTAATCCCCCATCTTTGCTGTCTCTGGTTACTCTTAATGGAGTTAAAAGTACTCAGTCCCAATCAACTCCATGTATCAACATTAACTCCAGGCAGCATATCACTCTGTTGAGGGTTAAGATAACTCCAGTAATCAATTGAACTCTACATTTATTTACCCTGTGATGTCAACTCTCCTTGATTTACTGTGTAACTATGTCTATGGGTGATGTGGTAAATGGAATTTGACCAAAACAATGGAAATGCCACACACACATCCCCCCGTGGGCAGCCCGTGGGAGAAAGATTCAGAATCTTTTCATTGCTGCCCATAAAAATGTGTCTACATTTAGGCTATTGTTTGTGTATTTCACACAATATTGTGGTACAAATCCGAGTATATCCTTGAATAGTTATCAACCCCAGCACGTTGGTCTCGTGTGGCTCAGTTGGTAGATAATGGCGCTTGCAATGCCAGAGTTGTGGGTTTGTTTCCCACGGGGACTAGTACAAGAAAATGTTTGAACTCACTACTCTAAGTCGCTAGCTATGCTATCAGTTTAATTGAACTGGAGTTAGCATTTAGATTTGTTTTCTAATTCTGAAAAGGACAACTTCTAAATATTATGCAGTGAAAACAGACAAATATATCCAAATAAGATTTTAGTAATGACATTGTGGGCCTGTTAGAACACATAAATTATGGTGTATTTTACGAATATCCACTTGGTTAGATAAGATTATTTTAATGGCCACCAAAGACACCGTCGTTGCACTTTACCCCACGGTCTGTGTTCTATTGATCTCTGTAACATAGTGGCTTGCGAAAGTATTCACCCCCCTTGGCATTTTTCTTATTTTGTTGCCTTACAACCTGGAATTAAAATAGATTTTTGGGGGGTTTGTATCATTTGATTTACACAACATGCCTACCACCTTAAAGATGCAAAATAAAATAAAAAGTTAAAACAAAAAAGAGAAGTGAAATAAGACCAAAAAAATGACATTTGCGCATGCGTAACTATTCACCCCCCCCCCCCCCCCCAAGTCAAAACCTTGTAGAGTCACCTTTTGCTACATTTACAGCTGCAAGTCTCTTGGAGTATGTCTCTATAAGTTTGGCACATCTAGTCACTGGGATATTTGCCCATTCTTCAAGGCAAAGCTGATCCAGCTCCTTCAAGTCGGATGGGTTCCACTGGTGTACAGCAATCTTTAAGTCATACCACATTCTCAATTGGATTGAGGTCTGGGCTTTGACTAGGCCATTCCAATACATTTAAATGTTTCCCCTTAAATCACGCAAGTCTTGCTTTAGCAGTATGTTTAGGGTCATTGTCCTGCTGGAAGGTGAACCTCCCATCCCAGTCTCAAATCTCTGGAAGACTGAAACAGGTTTCCCTCAAGAATTTCCCTGTATTTAGCACCATCCATCATTCATTCAACTCTGATCAGTTTCCCAGTCCCTGCCGATGGAAAAACATCCCCACAGCGTGATGCTGCCACCACCATGCTTCACTGTGGTGTTCTCGGGGTGATGAGAGGTGTTGGGTTTGCACCAGAAATAGCATTTTCCTTGATGGCCAAAAAGCTCAATTGTAGTTTTATCTGACCAGAATACCTTCTTCCATATGTTTGGGGAATCTCTCACATGCCTTTTGATGAACACCAAATGTGTTTGCTTATTTTTTTTTCTGGCCACTCTTTCATAAAGCCCAGCTATGTGGAGTGTACGGCTTAAAGTGGTCCTATGGACAGATACTCCATCCTCCGCTGTGGAGCTTTGCAGCTCCTTCAGGGTTATCTTTGGTGTCTTTGCTGCCTCTCTGATTAATGCTTGCCTGGTCTGTGAGTTTTGGTGAGCAGCCCTCTCTTTGCATGTTTGTTGTGGTGCCATATTCTTTCAATTTTTTAATAATGGATTTAATGGTGCTCCATGGGATGTTCAAAGTTTCTGATATTTTTTTATAACCTAACCCTATAACCTAACCTAACCTAACTCTGTACTTCTCCTCAACTTTGTCCCTGACCTGTTTGGAGAGCTCCTTGGTCTTCATTGTGCCACTTGCTTGGTGGTGCCGCTTGCTTAGTGGTGTTGCAGACTCTGGGGCCTTTCAGAACAGGTGTATATATACTGAGATCATGTGACAGATCTTGTGACACTTAGATTGCACACAGGTGGACTTTATTTAACTAATTGTGACTTCTGAAGGTAATTGGTTGCACCAAATCTTATTTAGGGGCTTCATAGCACAGGAGGTGAATACATATGCACACACCACTTTTTCGTTTATTTTTTTGAAACAAGTCATTTTTTTGGGACTATTTTGTGTATGTCCATTACATGAAATGCAAATAAAAACCCATTTAAATTACAGGTTGTAATGCAACAAAATAGGAAAAATACCAAGGGGGTGAATCCTTTTGCAAGGCACTGTATGTATAGCTATGGGTTCAACACCTTTCTGAAGTCCTGTAAACATATGTTATTACATTAACAAAGACCTTTTTAATTTCACCTTTGAAAAACATTTTAAAAAATTCCCCTCATCTTTGTGATGAAGACATGAATTGACCAGGTGGATGACCTAATCTAAAAATACACGTTTGACAACCAACCTGTGAGAGAACCATCCACAGTACCATTAACTCTTACAGTAATATTTTACAGGTATGGGCTCCCGAGTGGCGCAGTGGTCTAAGGTTCTGCATCTCAGTGCTAGAGGCATCACTACAGAACCTGGTTTGTTTCCAGGCTGTATTACAAACGGCCGTGATTGGGAGTCCCATAGGGTGGCGCACAATTGGCCCGGGTAGGCCATCACTGTAAATAAGAATTTGTTCTTAACTGGCTTGCCTATTTAAATAAATAAAAATGTCTCTTTGTTCTGTCTCTATAGCTTATTCCCTTACAAGTCCCCCTCAAGACTATGCTGCAGATCTCAATAGTACCCATAATCAATAGTGAGTATCTTTTTAAAGCAGACCAGTTTAACCCCACAATAAATACTCAATGTACATAAAACATGTAACTCAGATAACAAAAACATATTTTTTCAAAATTGTTGACCCTATTTTTAATCCTTCATCCGTAATTCAATTTCAGACTGGACCAAGAGAGGCGTCGCTATCCCTCTCGCAGATGGTATGGACTTCATAGAGGAAGTGGTGGAGTATCATAACGTAAGTCTCAAGGCTTCTGTTACTTCTACTATGCGAGAACAACACATTTGATATACTAATCAAATTCTAGCTTGTTCAGTATTATCTGAGTGGCAATTGTCTAAAATTATTAATGACAATCATAACCTCCTACAACATCATCTTGACATCTTGGCCAATCAGCAGGGCACAACATCGAGGAATGTTCAGATAGAAATATTATGTAGAACACCTCTATGCCATATTGAAAAATGAATCACTTCAGCTCTATTCTTATTTCTATGCAGTACGTTACATAACTTTTGCCTTCTGAATGTGGCCCTGTTGATGAACCGCAGCTAAATCAGCTTCTCTCACCTTTCACTTGACCTTTCAGGGTTACCTCATCATTGGGGCAAACCTACATTTCAGGAAGGGCCTAAGGGAGATGATCGAGAGGAAAATCCAGGCTGATGCCGAGAACGCCATCTAAAGAGAATTATCCACCAGCAATAACCAAGGATAGATATCTTAGATAAACACCCATCCAATCCTGTGTTTCTATGTCCTCAAGGGCACATGCCTTATCTACAACATGGAGCAGACTCCTACTGTAACAATTTCACCAAACCATGCGGATTCAAAATCTTTTAAGAATCCAAAATAATAAGCTAGGCTGCAATCTGTCCAATATATATGAGAGCGAAATGGACAATACAAATCATGCTTATGTAGAAAGATCACCATAATAATACCACAACTTTAGTATTTTTTTCCTATTTATTGCTATTTTGAAAAGTGCTTTAAAGATACTTTTATAGTTGCCTAATTTTTTAATAGTCTATAGAGATAAATCATCAACATTCTTGCCTCAGAAGGGCACATACTGTATGTGAGTGTACAACTCAAAACAATACCTGACCTCGTGTCATAAGAATTGCCCATGGTCATGTCAATGCCCATGCTAATGTCAGGAATTAATTGTGTGCTCTCCACCATCCTTTTAAAAGTGACAATGCTTAACTGTATAATATATGCTAAACTTAAAACTAATTTCAAATGTGTTTCTACAAAAATAAATGCCTTCTTTACTTTACCATTAGTCAAATGGAGAGCTAGCGGGTGAGAAATAAAATGTACTATATGAGAAATGAAATGTTTAAGGAATGTTAACAAAAAAATGTAATTTTGTAAATATGGCTTCATACCTGCAAAGACTATTCAATGATTGAAAGGCTTTCCTTACATGTGTAACTAGGGCCTAACCGAACAACATTCAGTATGACAATGTGTTTAATAAATCAATCCCAAAATTCATAAACAGACAAAAACAACATTTTCTTGTAATCTCTGACAAATCATTCACCTGAATTATTGGTAAAGAACAGTTTTATTATAAAATCATGACAGAATCAATGTGAATACAGCTGAAGCATTGACACACTCCCTTTTTATCAAAGTGGTTCCAAGTATTAATTTCTGTGATGAGGCACATAACTGCAGTTTATTATTATATAATGTAATTACTGTACATCTAGAAGCATTTGTTCTTTCTCAAAACACAATGTCTGACAGTGAACAGATCCCTTTGAGTACATAGAATGCTATTTAAGGCAATTACTTAAGGCCAAATCCTAACTTCCACTTAAGTTGAATTTCCACGTAGTTATGCATTGATGTCAATGGGAGACAAACAACATTTTTTTTAACTTAAGAGCAAGTTAGGATTCACCCCATAGTGGATGAACCACACCATTGCCTTGTGTACCATCGAACACTGAATACATACAATCAAGAAATGCAAGAAGCTGAAATCAATGCGATGGTGAATGAAAAATCTTGATCGTATTTCTCCCATCTACAAATATCTAATCACACAATGGCCTTTATACTTAAATTTCATCTGGCAGGGTACAGCAGCATGTCTTATCACAGCATGATCAAACACCCAAAGCAGACGCCATACAGAACTCCAAGGCTAGGACAACAAAACACTATCCCTGGTCCCAGATCATTTGGTGCAGTACAGACAGCCAACTCCTATGGTTGACAAAATGGCATAAACAGATCTGGAATCAGGCTAACGAAATGCTTCAAATCAAATCAAATGTTATTGGTCACAACCACATGGTCAGCAGATGTTAATGTGAGCGTAGTGAAATGATTGTGCTTCTAGTTCCGACCGTGCAGTAATATCTAACAAGTAATCTAACAATTTCACAACAACTACCTTATACGCACACACGTGTAAAGCCATGAATAAAAAATATGTACATATAAATATATGGAAGACGATGGCCGTGCGGCATAGGCAAGATGCAGTAGATGGTATAGAGTACAGTATATACATATGAGATGAGTAATGTAGGGTATGTAAACATTATAAACATTATAAAGTGGCATTGTTTAAAGTGACTAGTGATACATTTATTACATCCAATTTTTTATTATTAAAGTGGCTAGAGTTTTGAGTCAGTATGTTGGCAGCAGCCAGTCAATGTTAGTGATGGCTGTTTAACAGTCTGATGGCCTTGTGATAGAAGCTGTTTTTCAGTCTCTCTGTCCCAGCTTTGATGCACCTGTACTGACCTCACCTTCTGGATGATAGCGGGGTGAGCAGGCTGTGGCTTGGGTGGTTGTTGTCCTTGATTATCTTTTTGGCCTTCCTGTGACATCGGGTGGTGTAGGTGTCCTGGAGGGCAGGTAGTTTATCCCTGGTGATGCGTTGTGCAGACCTCACTACCCTCTGGAGAGCCTTATGGTTGAGGGCGGAGCAGTTGCCGTACCAGGCGGTGATACAGCTCGAAAGGATCCTCTCGTTTGTGCATCTGTAAAAGTTTGTGAATGTCTCCTGAGGTTGAAGAGGCGCTGCTGCGCCTTCTTCACCACGCTGTCTGTGTGGGTGAACCATTTCAGTTTGTGTACGCCGAGGAACTTAAAACTTTCCACCTTCTCCACTACTGTCCCGTCGATGTGGATAGGGGGGGTGCTCCCTCTGCAGTTACCTGAAGTCCACGATCATCTCCTTTGTTTTGTTGACATTGAGTGTGAGGTTATTTTCCTGACACCACACTCCAAGCGCCCTCACCTCCTCCCTGTAGGCCGTCTCATCGTTGTTGGTAATCAAGCCTACCACTGTAGTGTCGTCTGCAAACTTGATGATTGAGTTGGAGGCAGGCATGGCCACGCAGTCATGGGGGGGGAACAGGGAGTACAGGAGAGGCCTGAGAACGCACCCTTGTGGGGCCCCAGTGTTGACGATCAGCGGGGTGGAGATGTTATCTACCCTCACCACCTGGGGGCGACCCGTCAGGAAGTCCAGGACCCAGTTGAACAGGGCGGGGTCGAGACCCAGGGTCTCGAGCTTAATGACAAGTTTGGAGGGTACTATGGTGTTAAATGCTGAGCTGTAGTCGATGAACAGCATTCTTACATAGGTATTCCTCTTGTCCAGATGGGTTAGGGCAGTGTGATTGCGATTGCATAGTCTGTGGAACTATTGGGGCGGTAAGCAAATTGGAGTGGGTCTAGGGTGTCAGGTAGGGTGGAGGTGATATGGTCCGGTAGTTATTTAGCTCAGTTACCTTAGCTTTCTTGGGAACAGGAACAATGGTGGCCCTCTTGAAGCATGTGGGAACAGCAGACTGGGATAAGGATTGATTGAATATGTCTGTAAACACACCAGCCAGCAGGTCTGCGCATGCTCTGAGGACGCGGCTAGAGATACCGTCTGGGCCTGTAGCCTTGTGAGGGTTAACACGTTTAAATGTTTTACTCACATTGGCTGCAGTGAAGGAGAGCCAGCAGGTTTTGGTAGCGGGCAGTGTCAGTGGCACTGTATTGTCCTCAAAGCGAGCAAAGAAGTTGTTTAGTTTGTTTGGGAGCAAGACATTGTGGTCCGCGACGGGGCTGGTTTTCTTTTGTAGTCCATGATTGACTGTAGACCCTGCCACATACCTCTCGTGTCTGAGCTGTCCAATTGCGACTCCACTTTGTCTCTATACTGACACTTAGCTTGTTTGATTGCCTTGCGGAGAAAATAGCTACACTGTTCGTATTCAGTAATGTTTCCGGTCACCTTGCCCTGATTAAAAGCAGTGGTTTGCGAATGCTGCCTTCAATCCACGGTTTCTGGTTGGGGAAGGTTTGAATAGACGCTGTGGGTACAACATCACCAATGCACTTGCTAATAAACTCGCTCACCGAATCAGCGTATTCATCAATGTTGCTGTTCGACGCTATGCGGAACATATCCCAGTCCACGTGATCGAAGCAATCTTGAAGCGTGGAATCCGATTGGTCGGACCAGCGTTGAACAGACCTGAGCATGGGTGCTTCCTGTTTTAGTTTCTGTCTAAAGGCTGGGAGCAACTAAATGGAGTTGTGTTCAGATTTTCCGAAAGGAGGGCAGGGGAGGGCTGTATGTGCGTTGCGGAAGTTAGAATAACAATGATCCAGGGTTTTGCCAGCCCGGGTCGCGCAATCAATATGCTGGTAAAGTTTAGGGAGCCTTGTTTTCAGATTTGCATTGTTAAAATCTCCAGCTACAGGATATGTGGTTTCCAGTTTACATTGAGTCAAATGAAGTTCTTTCAGGGCCGTCGATGTGTCTGCTTGGGGGGGGGAATATATACGACTGTGATTATGATCGAAGATAATTCTCTTGGTAGATAATGCGGTCGACATTTGATTGTAAGGAATTCTAAGTCAGGTGAACAAAAGGACTTGAGTTCCTGTATGTTGTTATGATCACACCACGTCTCGTTAATCATAAGGCATACACCCCCGCTTACCAGAGAGATGCTTGTTTCTGTCGGCGCGATGCGTGAAGAAACCAGGTGGCTGTACCGACTCTGATAGCGTGTCTCGAGTGAGCCATGTTTCCGTGAAACAGAGAACGTTACAGTCTCTGATGTCTCTCTGGAAGGCAACCCTTGCTCGGATTTCGTCTACCTTGTTGTCAAGAGACTGGACATTGGCGAGTAGTATGCTCGGGAGCGGTGCACGATGTGCCCGTCTACGGAGCCTGACCAGAAGACTGCTCCGTCTGCCCCTTCTGCGACGCCGTTGTTTTGGGTCGCCTACTGGGATCCTATCCATTGTCTTGGGTGGTGGTCCAAACAGAGGATCCGCTTCGGGAAAGTCGTATTCCTGGTCGTAATGTTGGTAAGTTGACGTTGCTCTTATATCCAATAGTTCCCCCCGGCTGTATGTAATAAGACTTAAGATTTCCTGGGGTAATACTGCATAGTTTCCTAAGAACGCGAAGCGTGGTGTCCATCTCTGTCAGCGCCAAACACAGGAGAAAAGATCTCCTCTGATGCCCTTCTGGGTGCCCTTCAATTCAAAGTCCCATTCATCTGCAATTGTTATAATGTCAAAATACATTTGGTACTCACCAAAATATGTAGTTTCACAGAGTAACTACAGTCATTACTGCCACTACACAGGGTATGTACTTCCAAAAAAAGGTCTAAATAAAAATGATCTATTGTTTCTGACCAAGTGCGCTTGAGCCAAATTTACCATTCGTTATCGCCAAAATAATCACTCATTATTATTGCCAAGCACAGGTAGGCTGATCCAGCAGCAGTACAGTATCCCGAATGATCATTGATTTTATTTAGCCATTTCTTGGAAGTACACACCATGCTTAACGGTAGTAATGATGATAGTTGCTCTGTGAAACTCTGCACATTTTTTTGTGCATTTTTTTGGAGCATAAATTAGCCATAGCTCTGTGAGTGAGTAAGATTGAGCTTCATAATGATGAAAACTTGAACAGGATATTTGAACATTTTGAAATGTTGTACATTTTATATACAACTAATGTTGCCTAACAGGGAGGACATTTATGAGTGAGACATTTAAAAAAAAAAAATATTCACCTTTATTTTATTAGGCAAATCAGTTAAGAACAAATTATTATTTACAATGACGGCCTACCCCGGCAAAACAATAACCAGGCTGTATGCGCCTCCCCATACAGCCTGGAATCGAACAAGGGTCTGTAGTGACACCTCTAGCACTGAGATGCAGTGCCTTAGACCACTGTTCCACTCTGGAGCCCCTAAAAGGAGTGGAGATGCCAGGGATTGAACTCAGACTAACAACATAAAACACGGGAAAATAGATACAACTGAGTGTTTATATGTTTTCCCCCCCAAAGAAATTATGAAGCTTATTGAATGCCATTGTAGGAAAGGGTTGTTTTCTTTAAATTGAGAATTACAACAAACTGACGTTAACAGGGTGAAAAGTGTTATCAGTGACACACCGAAAATCTTAAATTAAATACAATAATCATGAATAAAGGGTTATTGATAAGAGAAAATGTAAATAGAACTAGAAAATAATGAAGATTTAAAATGTTATTATAATGGCTTATATTTCTCATGGAAGTTGATGAATAACATCAGGGGCCATGGGAAAAATTCCTACATCCACTGAAATATCCCTTTAAGATGCACATTTTTGTGTTTTTAAGGTAAAGGACACCTGACCTTATATTTAAAGTCTTTTGGAATCCACATTTTCACTAAGTAAGAAGTGATATTTCCTGGGGATAGAAAAGGCACAGCATTGTCGGAATGGCCCCAGCTAACGTTAGCAACTCACCAGTAGTGAGGGGGTTTGTTGTCAGCCACATTGAAGTATCCTGAGTACTGTTTGAAGTTAGGCTGCTTTTGAAGCCCAGGGAGGAACTTTATTGTATCTGCTTCAGGTGCCCCAATAGTCCCCGACGCTCCCAACAGCAGGGACAACCCAAATTAAACATTTTGGGGTAAAATTTCATGCAATGTTAATAATTTGTTAGTTGGAGCTCGTGATGGGTTGTCACTAGTTACGACAGCCACACAGTAAAACTAGGCTATATCAATGAAAACAAAAATGTGTTTGTTGGTCTTAATTTAGGGTTATGACTAATGTTAGCGGTGTGGTTAACGATAGGCTTAAAATATATTTTAAGTAGAGAAAGTGTACAAATAGGCGGGGTTTAGATATAATTATGGCTTTGTGGCTGTTGTAACTAGTAACGACTTCGCGATGAGCTGGTCCCATGACAGCTCAATACTAGCGCGTATCAAATTGCGCAGACTGTTAGGTTCCGCACCTCAAATTGGGATGGTTGCTGGTTTGTTGTTTACTATTCGTTTCTGGTGACCCAAATTTGTATTATTTCGCATCTTGGTGGATAATTTGGCCATTGCATTGTATGCGTCAGTTGATGAAGACAATACAAAAAGTAAACAAACATGCTCAGCCTCAGTCGTAAAGAAAATGCAGTTTTCCCCGTGATCCCGAAAGAAGATCAGAACTTCTACTTTGAAGGCGCAACTGGAAAACGCACGACTGATCGCGGCTGTGCGAGGTGACGCCTATTAGCTCTATTTTACTGTCTTAACAGCCATTCTGTTTCACCATCTAATTTTATCCTACTTGTTTTCCCTCAATCTCTCTCTGGTAGACTGTCATTGCTTGAAATTGTGCTGTTGCACATGACAATGCTTTTTATGTAAATTCCCATCCAAACCGGATTTTTTATTCATGACTTTTTTTTAAACCTTTATTTAACTAGGCAAGTCAGTTAAGAACAAATTCTTATTTTCAATGACGGCCTAGGAACAGTGGGTTAACTGCCTGTTCAGGGGCAGAACGACAGATTTGTACCTTGTCAGCTCAGCTTCCGGTTCCTAGTCCAACGTTCTAACCACTAGGCTACCCTGCTGCCCAAATGGAATGAGGAGAACGTCACAGAATGGTGCCCTTCAGATCGTCCCATTGTGTGTAAATTGTCATAGTGGGGTTTGTATGTGTGTCTGACATGAAGTAAGACTTTTCTCTTTGATGTCCTAGGTTCTTGACTCCAGAGGAGTTGGACAGTCCCAGAGTATTTGAGGGTCAGGAGGGAATGCATCGTAAGAGCCGACTCACATGCAGGTAAGGCTCTCAACGTTGCCATCAAATGGGGCTTGAAAGAGGTCCAAAATGGCAACGCTGGGTTTTGCTCCTCCATTTACAGTAGTCTGTTCTTGAACTTTAATTCAACTCAGCATAAACAGCAGCACATGTTTTTTTTCTTCCTCTGCAGCCTTGCATCCCACTGCGACGGCTGCCAAACTTGGCGCAACACTTGACCTTGTCATCACATAATTCCATGGTCACACACTATTGCGGGCAATAGACCAGTTGTACACTATTCTCCCTATTATAACTCTATGTACACTAATCTTCCAACATTACCATGGGTTGAAGAACTGAATGTGGCAATTTTCAGAATTCATCAAATCACTTGTCTTTTTCTTTCATCCATAAAGGCTCTCCCAACACATTTTCATTTGATGCCTACAGATCATGAAAAGGTGTGTTATGTTCCCCAGTTTCTGTGTTGTGGTTTTGCTTGTATGTGTATGTTTCAGGAAATGGCTTCCTGGATTCCCCCAAGCAGTTGATTGGTCGGCCCCATTGCTAATTGGAGCTGACCCCACCCTCTCGTCAGAGGATACAACTGTATCCCATGACAGACTCCTTCTCCAGCTAGAAAAGCCAGTGTTCCTTTGCTGAGAGAGAGCTGATGGTTATGTTCTGTGTTTGTTGCTCAGACAGAGAGCGTATTTGTATGTCCTGTGTTGGTTGTTGCTGAGAAGGAGCTGATGGTTATGTCCTGTGTTGGTTGTTGCTCAGAGACAGGTTTTTTTGTTCCCAGGGGGGGAAGGGAAGGGGAAGGCACCTAGGGAGTGCTTAGGCAAGAGGCCTGCGGGCATACATAACCTGTAGTATTTACTGTCTATGCACACTAGGTAAGACCTGGGCGGACCACCCCCTGTATTTTGGTTAGCGCACCAGGTGGTGCTAAAATATTAGGTAAGTAGTGGTTAGGTAGGTAAGTTAGGAGAGGGGGCTCTTTAACTTTAACTTTCTTTGCTTTGGTTCTGTCCAGCCCCTTTTCCCAAAATGTACAGTGTCAAGGAATAAATTCTCAGTAAATGGTCAATTCTCTGCCTTTGTCATCCTTACCCGCACCTACAATCCCATTCATCTTTCACTCCACGGGGAGTTGAGTTGTAGCAGGGTGTTGTGTTCCCTCTTCCAAGAGGTGTACGTAGTGAGGTGTTTTTAAATCAATGCATGGTTCTGAAACGGCAATAAATAGCTTATGCATATGATTTAATGACTATCTTTAATTGATCTCCATTCTGAACACATTCTCAATAGGCTACATTCTAGTTGTACCTTTATGATTACTAGAGACATGTAAAACTAGTCATATGGCAGAAAACTGAAGCATATCAACTTTTCCACCGTGAAATGTTGGCCTTAACTTACAGGGATGAAATTTGGAGACCCAAGCCATAGGCTTCTTTAGCCATGCGCAAATTATAGTAGTAATGAGCGAGCTAGGACAGACTTAGTCAACATAAATATTTGTTTAGCACTTTTGAAATTTACAGCGACAGAATCCGTTCTTACAGTGTACTCCTTGTACACCAAGTCAGATCCGAAGGATAAATAAAATGGGGCATATAAGCAGACAATGACATCTCTTACAATATTTGATGATTACGTTTCTCTAAAACAGGTTAGAAGCTACATGTGCACCACCTAGTCAGAACAGTAGATAAAACTAAGAGGGGTAAATAGACCAAATTATTAGGGTGAGGCACATGGGCTACTAACAACTTACTACACAACATACAGTTAGTATTACTTGCTTGGCTACAGTATACATATCTCCCTGGCATATTACATAATCTATGCAGCAGCATATAATACATTTTTGGACTCATCTTGTTGTGCTGTGCTTGCTTGAACAGGAAAATGGTGCGGTGGTCCTTCGTGGCCAAATTCTGTCATCGAAGTCTGGTTTCTCTGGATTTATGGTGCTTTCAAAATAACTGGGAACTCGGAAAAATACAAGGTTGAATCATGATGACGTCATTGATCTTCAGGTCGTAGCTCTAGAAAGTGGCCGGATTGACAATTCCGAGTTGGATGACCGTACAAAACGTATTTTCCCTTTCGGAGCTTGTTTATTCCTGACTTCCCACTTGTCTTGAACTCACTGAAGCCAAGTTGTATTGAGCACAGCACAAATCATGCTTCATTGACCGCATGGTCAATGTTGAATGTTTATAATTTTAAACGTGGAAAAGAGCCCCTTAATCCCAGATTTGGGACCACACAGCCACTCCACTGAATACCAGGCTAGTGATTGATTTGAAATGCTTGCAGTTAGCCACTGTCACTGATTCTTTCCAAACCACTCATTGTTGAATTTGCGATTTCAAACTTGTTGTGTAATGTCCAATGGCCGATGAGCACCGATACGTTTTATCTATAATTTCTCTTCATCATTTCTCTTCATATGTCAAGGATTAAAAAGGATTTGCCAGTAGATTGTCGACTTGATTAATGATGATGTGTGCTAGCTGAGATTGTTTAATATACACTACTCAAAAAAATAAAGGGAACACTTAAACAACACAATGTAACTCCAAGTCAATCACACTTCTGTGAAATCAAACTGTCCACTTAGGAAGCAACACTGATTGACAATAAATTTCACATGCTGTTGTGCAAATGGAATAGACAACAGGTGGAAATTATAGGCAATTAGCAAGACATCCCCAATAAAGGAGTGGTTCTGCAGGTGGTGACCACAGACCACTTCTCAGTTCCTATGCTTCCTGGCTGATGTTTTGGTCACTTTTGAATGCTGGCGGTGCTTTCACTCTAGTGGTAGCATGAGACGGAGTGTACAACCCACACAAGTGGCTCAGGTAGTGCAGCTCATCCAGAATGGCACATCAATGCGAGCTGTGGCAAGGTTTGCTGTGCCTGTCAGAGTAGTGTCCAGAGCATGGAGGCGCTACCAGGAGACAGGCCAGTACATCAGGAGAAGTGGAGGAGGCCGTAGGAGGGCAACAACCCAGCAGCAGGACCGCTACCTCCGCCTTTGTGCAAGGAGGAGCACTGCCAGAGCCCTGCAAAATGACCTCCAGCAGGCCACAAATGTGCATGTGTCTGCTCAAACGGTCAGAAACAGACTCCATGAGGGTGGTATGAGGGCCCGACGTCCACAGGTGGGGGTTGTGCTTACAGCCCAACACCGTGCAGAACGTTTGGCATTTGCCAGAGAACACCAAGATTGGCAAATTTGCCACTGGCGCCCTGTGCTCTTCACAGATGAAAGCAGGATCACACTGAGCACGTGACAGACGTGACAGAGTCTGGAGACGCCGTGGAGAACGTTCTGCTGCCTGCAACATCCTCCAGCATGACCGGTTTGGTGGTGGGTCAGTCATGGTGTGGGGAGGCATTTCTTTGGGGGGCCGCACAGCCCTCCATGTGCTTGCCAGAGGTAGCTTGACTGCCATTAGGTACCGAGATGAGATCCTCAGACCCCTTGTGAGACCATATGCTGGTGCGGTTGGCCCTGGGTTCCTCCGAATGCAAGACAATGCTAGACCTCATGTGGCTGGAGTGTGTCAGCAGTTCCTACAAGAGGAAGGCATTGATGCTATGGACTGGCCCGCCCGTTCCCCAGACCTGAATCCAATTGAGCACATCTGGGGCATCATGTCTCGCTCCATGCACCACAGACTGTCCAGGAGTTGGCGGATGCTTTAGTCCAGGTCTGGGAGGAGATCCCTCAGGAGACCATCCGCCACCTCATCAGGAGCATGCCCAGGCGTTGTAGGGAGGTCATACAGGCACGTGGAGGCCACACACACTACTGAGCCTCATTTGACTAGTTTTACATTACATGAAAGTTGGATCTAGGATGTGTTATTTTAGTGTTCCCTTTAATTTTTTGAGCAGTGTATATGTTTTACCTCTTTTTCTTCCCAATTGGTAGTTATAGTCTTGTCTCATCGCTGCAACTCCCGTAGAGACTCGGGAGAGGTGAAGGTCGAGAGCAATGCATCCTCCAAAACACAACCCAACCAAACCGCACTGCTTCTTGACACAATGCACACTTAACCCGGGTCAGCCGCACCAATGTGGTCGGAGGAGACACCTGACTACCGTGTCAGCGTGCACTGCATCCGGACCGCCACAGGAGTCGCTAGTGCATGATGGGACAAGGACACCCCTGCCGGCAAAACCCTCCCCTAACCCGGACAATGCTGGGCCAATTGTGCGCCGCCCCATGGGTCTCCCGGTTTGAGTCTGGACTCAAACCCAGAATCTATAGTGGCACAGCTAGCACTGTTGTGCAGTGCCTTAGACCAATGCGCCACTTGGGAGGCCGCTAGCTAAGATTTTGAAAGTAGGATGTTGATATGATCAGTCCAATCAAAGCTACTATACATATAACGTGATTTGCCTTCTTGGATGGGAACTTCTAATGTAACTCTATGGCAGCACCCAAGGGGCTAGAATTTTCTTGCTCTAGCCTTAGACTTGGCGGTGACGTAGTGTCCCAATGAGTGACAGAACACTGAGCCAATCACGGCGCAATGCTCCGTATTTTCTGCCGGCTTGCCACCACAGAAAGCACTGAGCTACACCTGCATTTTGGCGCTGCCTTATTCAAGAAAACAAAAAAGAGACCATGTTAGTATGCAGCTTTATTAACTCAATGATATCTATATATTTTTTACATTGTTTGCAAACTGATATGTGACACGTATTAATGCCAAAATAACATGCAAAACAGCCCTGTTTGGGGGGGGGGGGGGTTGCAAAAAATATGGGTCTCAAAACAGGTGGGGCTCTGCTCTGAATGACGGGTCGCCACTGGTTGGGAAATGAATCATTATGGAACACAGGTCATACGTAGCAGCTTAAACCTAGAGCGTGGCGCGTGGTTCACGACTGGACCGTTGTCATCATAGTTCCATGATTAGTGAGGATTATTAGGGTAGATTTATAGCACTACTCTTCAACCCCTATTGTACAGTTCTCACCTTGCAATATCTCATAGATTAAACAATTTAATATGGCAACTTCAGGATGAATCAAACCACAATTTTTTATTCACCAATATATTTTGTGCTTAAAGGCTCTCCAAACCTGTTTATTTTATTATAAATACTTATCTAACCCTAAATCATTAGCAAGATCAGAGTATTATTTTTTTTATAAATCAACCATCTACTGTGATTTTTTCCCCCCAAAAATGGAGAAAAGAAAAACAACCAAATAGTTTTACTGCACGCCAAAACTGCCCTTGCACATACTTAAAGTGAAAGGAAGAAAATTTTATGAAAAGTTAGTATATAATTCCAGTGAAAAACTGCAGAGTAATGTCAAGATCTGATCTAGATATCCCACTATCACCCAGATCTTACTCCAACTGGCTGCAGTACACACTCATACCACCAGAGGAAGCTATGAATCGGTGTGTAAACTGGGCAAGTTAGTTTTTATTAAACACTGATTATGTCCTCTAACCTTCAATCACAACAAGTGTTAGCTTCTAGATAAAGTGTTTTTCTGTCTCAGCCACCACAGAGGAGATGAACACAAAATAATGGTCCATAAGACCTGGCTCTAAACATTCTAATGAGCACACCACCAACTTGTCAGTTGTTAATGTGTTCCAATGAAAAACAACAATGTTATACAACCAAATGAAAAATGATTCCCCAAGTAAAAAACAATATTGCACATAATCTTACAAAACGCTAAGACTTTGTCCACAGTGATAAAACAGTGTACAACAAAGGACAACAAACATCGCCATAGGCTACTGTTTTTGACTGCAGTGTTATATACAAAGCAAAAGGAACATCTCTCAGGCCCATCTATTCAATGCATAAACTCATATTACGTTACGCAACATTAATTTAGCAAGATTGACAACAATATTGTGAACTTATACTTTTTTTTGCAAAATACTTGTTTTCAATGTCTAACTATGTAACCACGAGGCAATCATTCTCAAGTTATATTTTCTGTGACCAAAGCAACGTCTTGTAGTTTAATCACAGACCCCCAAAGGGAGCCCTAGTGTAGATGGAGGACACTCCCCTTCCAAACCACTTGCCTTGTACATATAAGTCATCACACCATATACCACTGAAACAAATATTTCCACATAAGACCATGCAAACAGTAATTATAAAACACATTGGAAATTCAAACAAACTAATTTCCCATAAATCCTTTTTTCACCAACATTTGAGATATTTTCTTTATAAATAGATTAAAGGCTCAGTCAATGCAGGCAATGTTGTAGTAAAATTCCAAAATAGCCAAGTATTTTGAAAGTTGATATGAGTGTCTATTAATCAAATGGTGTAATAATAGGAGAGAGTCATATGGTTGTAGTCATATATTGGCCATATGTAAAAACTAGCAATGGCTAGACCAGTCGCTAGAGTTTGCTCTAGTAAGAGATCTGATGTAACTGGCAGAGAACTACCAGTGAATTGCAGTTAACATTTCACACATCAATCAAAATGTAAAACAAAGAACTTTACTATCTTTAAGTTCTAACAACACTTTATTGCACGATTGTTGTCAATTCAACTTGATAAAACGTTCAAAGTTGCAGTCTGGGCTAAGAGTTTCTCTAGACTAAATGTGGATTGAAGAGGATGGAATAATCAAGAGTGCCATTTGTGAAAATAATTTTAAAAAAGCACTGGGGAGGGGGGGGACTGCCCCCGGACTCCCAAACAAATTGCACCATAATGGTATAAGTATTGCCTCAAGATACCGTATAATATATTCAGGAAAGTTCTCTTCCAAAGCTGAAAATGACTCCTGTCCAGAAAGACTCTCAGGTCAATAGTTAATAGGTAAAGCCGGGTCAAGTCTTGGAGGAGACAAACCACCAGCATTGATATGTATTTCTATATATGCCTACCCTTTTTCTGATATCTTTTGTATGTTCCTTTAGATGTGTTCATTTACAAATAACTCTAATACTAGCAGAATTCACAACATATGAGTCTGACTTTCAAACAACACTTTAAACATAAATACTGGGTTCAACAGCTCTATAAACTAGTTTAATTTGTTGTTTTGAACCCTCTATTATATATATTATATATATTTTTTCGTAGTTCCACTACAAGTGCAAGTGACTTTCAAAACACAAAATAAATACATGATGATAGTTGTCATTGTGATATATTAATAAATTCCTTAGACATATGAAATCTACATACAAAATAGATGAGTAAAAAAATAAATAACATGAATATGTGAGACCAAATTTCAGATATTGCACATTCCTTTCAAAATGCACTTTATACGTCTTTGTTGTAATTAGCTAATAATCCATTCATTGTCAGGGCCATACATATTGGCTCAAATCTGTGCCAATTTTGTGGATACGAAATCACATATTTGGATTATACTGCATAGGGTTCAGTGTTACGGATGGGGTGAGTTTCATAGCTGTGTAACCCTTTTCCATTCCATCACTTTTTATATCTATTACTATTTAATTGCACACTAACCCTTCAACCTAATGCACAATTTGTACTCTGTAATTTAAATCAATATTAGACTTTCATAGATCGATTTCATTTAAAAAATATTTTTTTTATATGGCACATGTAAACATATCTAAATTTGGCAAAACAACATATATTTTTTTGCGATAATTAAAATTATATCTCTATTATATAAATATGCATAACTTTTGTCTATAAACATAAACAACATTTTGTTTTCTAGGTGGAAAAATGTTCATTTAATGAATTGGTAAATTCATTAAATCACCTGTTGCACAGTGGGGGACAGTGCAGGTGCAGTGCTCGTCAGGGATACAGTGACAGTTACCATAGTGATAGGAGCCTAAGCCATCCAAAAGCAGTTTTGAACCGACCCTTTGAGAGAAGGAACATTTTCTCCACTAGAAGCTTTTTAGTAAGTCACAAACATACTACACTCATAATTAACAACGTGTCAGAGCTTTTACACTATTTACAGTGATCCACACTGGGGTCAAGGGGTGTGGGTGTCTGACAATGATGAACTCACTGCTCATAATATTTCCCTGTCTCTTTTCAGTTTCTCGTTCTTAGTGGAAAGGTCGTCTGACATAAGAGCAGGGGCTCTATTTCAATTGTCTTTCCTCGATTCTTTGTCTCTCTGTCCAAGGAGGCGAGCAAAGAGGATAGTAGGAATCAAGGAAAGAACATTGAGAAAGAGCCCCTGCTTTTCTGTCAGACGACCTTTCTGCTAAGAACGCTCCTCACAGTTTAACAACGTATCAATATCTTAAGTCAAGCTAGCCTTGTTGTTTTTGGCACTAACAGTGGCTGGATCTAGACGGGACACATAGACATAGGGGAAAAGGGAGAAGTATAAATATGATGACAGTGCGAGAGCAAAAACAAAGAGTACTCAAGATGAGGTCAAAGTTCATAGAGCACGATCTATGTCATCACGAAGGCTTGTTCGTTTCTCTCCCATCTTCCTCCAAACTTTGTTCCTTCGTTCACAACTTACCCTGATTAAAAGAATGACCAAGTTCTCTTCAAACCACCAACCATGACCATGGGTAGCAGTCTTTCTCGACGGTGGTCATCTCCGCACTTAATGAACAGGGTTTCCCACAGGAGTCTTTTGGTATTCTCTCTTCGCTGTGGTTTCGCAGGGTCTTATATACACGACTAGCTACACAACGTCAACATCCTCAGTTCTCCACTGACCACTGTTCAGTCTTGCGTTAGGCTACTCCATGTTGATAGGTAGGTGACTCCAAATCGATGGCACTCTAAAACATCCCCTCATAACAAACCACAATCGGATGAATGAGACACTTAAGCTGCGTCTACACAGGCATCCCAATTCTGATATTGTTTCCAAGAATTGGTCTTTTGACCAATCATATCAGATCTTTTTCAGAGCTTATTTGATTGGTCAAAAGACCAATTACTGAAGAAAACATCATAATTGGGCTACCTGTGCAAACGCAGCCTTAAACACACACAGACACACACATCACACTGAACAACCCAGCTCACCTAACCCTCTGTATCCTTGACTCCATAACCAAGTGACCAGTGGATTGACCAATAGGCAGCTATGAATAGCACAAAGGGTGTGGAACTGGACAGTGATGGCTACCTGCAATCAGCAGAGGGCAGTATTTCACGGTATTTCATTTCAGAGTACTGATTGATAATCTTGCTGGGTGAATTGGAAGTGGACTAAACCTTTCCTTTGTAGGTTATTTGAGTCACGGACAGGGGGAGGCGAAGTCTCTGAGCCATCTGCTCTAGATGATATGTGGTCTGGATATGAAGCTAAAAGAGGCTACCTCTGACATCTTATAGGACCGGAAAAGGCTCTAAAGTGTGTGAGGTAATCTAAATAGCATCCTACTAGTCTGAATAGATTCTGTGTTTGTGTGTGTGAGAGTGTGTTTTAAGGCAAACAGAAGATAGCGTGAAGAGACGCAAGGTGAGATGGGGTATTGCTTGGGTGTGAGTGGAGTGTCTGACAGAAACAAATGGAAGGGGGGGATCAGGGACTTGGGGGGGCTGCTCTCTCAAGAGTAGATGGTGATGACCTCACGACCGCCACCGCGAACCAGTAGAACCCTGTTGAGACCTTCAGTCAGGACCTCCAGGAACTCCATGTCTGAGAGGGCGCAAAAGATAAGGAAAACAACTAACTGGTGCACCTCTGTAGCGTTATGCTTACTTTTACTAGTAGCCAGATACTTACTTGTTTAATATTTATTTTATTAAAATGTTTACCTACCTCCAACTATTTTTTATAATAATTTCTCTCTTTATTATAAATAGTTTTTTAATGTATTTTTTTGATTCCAATTACTTTTTTGTATTTAATTTTTTATTTTACCCCCTTTTCTCCCCAATTTCGTGGTATCAAATTGTTAGTAGTTACTATCTTGTCTCATCGCTACAACTCATGCGTCCTCCAAAATACAACCCAACCAAGCCGCACTGCTTCTTAACACAGCGCGCATCCAAGCGCGCATCCCGGAAGCCAGCCAGCCGCACCAATGTGTCGGAGGAAACACAGCGCACCTGGCGACCTGGTTAGCGTGCACTGCGCCCGGCCCGCCACAGAAGTCGCTAGTGCGCAATGAGACAAGGATATCCCTCCTGGGCCAAACCCTCCCTAACCCGGACGACACAAGGCCAATTGTGCATCGCCCCATGGACCTCTTGGTCGCGGCCGGCTGCGACAGAGCCTGGGCGCGAACCCAGAGTCTCTGGTGGCACAGCCCTAGACCACCCGGAAGGCCCCCTTTTAATGTATTTTTTTGCAAGGTTCTGTCTCTTTTTTTCTTTCTTAAAAAAAAGTATTTAATCATAGGCATATAATACCATCGACAGCCGTTAGAAATAACCATCCCACATTGGAGAAGTGGGAGGAAAGGTTCATGTTCCACCAGACTACCCTCCACCCCTCTCCCAGAACACCTCTTCAGCCTTCTTCAGCCCACTACCCCAGTGTGGTGGACACAAAAAAGCTAACTAAAACTAAAAAACTAAAACAATTCAGATACTTATTTGTAACGACACAGCTTCTATGGGCAGATAAGCTGTGTGAAGATGACTTAAGACATACTCCATTCTGTAAACTCCATGGGAGTGTTAACATGAGTAAAGCTATAGTATGTTCATTTAAAGATCCTACAGAAAGATGCTGTGGAAGCCAGGGGGCTGATGCTGTTGTAGTCCATGTGGGGTCAAACAACATTAGGAGGGCTAGCTCGGAACTGCTGAAAATAGATTTTTTTAAACTGATTCTAGCTTTTAAAGTTTCTAAAAAAGCAGCCAATTATTTCAGGCCAGGTACCATCGTTGGACCGCGCCTGTGAAAGATTCATCAGCAGGCTACTGGCATTACATACCTGGCTAAAAGATTACTGTAGCTTTGTTGGTGTTACCCTTTCTATGAGCTTATAATATAAACTACACCATGAAAGGTACTGTTTACTTGACTTTAATCATATTTAATCATACATGTAACAGCAGTTTACAGCACGTTCTTCCTCTCCCCAATTCACTTAAACTATATTACTTTATTTCCCTTGGGCTTCACCTGAGTACCCCTAGTGGCTGGAATACAACTATATTAAGCCCCTTACATTGGCATAACGTTTAGAGATAACTTTGTCACCTTCTGGAAACAGAAGACGCTTTACAGGAATGACAGAGTCCATCCAAATCATCTTGGCTCCTAGACAATGACTTATCAATGAACCAAGCCCTGCTCAGATAATCCCTACCATTGTGTCTCTGAGTTGTCGTAGTGCTGCAGCAAATGTACATTGTCCCATGAACGTTGGAAATCATAATATAAATCCTGTTCGGGCTAGGAGCAAGTATATTCATGTCCGGATGAAAAGCGTGCCCAAAGTAAACTGTCTGCTACTCAGGCCCAGAAGCAAATATATGCATAGTATTAGTAGATTTGGATGGAAGACACTCTGAAGTTTCTAAAACTGTTTGAATGATGTCTGTGAGTATAACAGAACTTATTTGGCCAAGGACAAACCATCCAGGATTTCTTTTTGTGGTCACTCTCTTTTCAATGACTATTCTATGGGAATCTGGATTTCTAAGGCACTTGCTTGCAGTTCCTATCACTTCCACTGGATGTCAACAGTCTTTAGAAATTGGTTGATGTTTTTCCTTTGTGTAATGAAGAAGTAGGGCAGTTCAGAACGAGGGAGGAGTGAAGTGTACTGTTTGTTAGAGGCGCGTGACCTGAAAGCACGGTCCACATTGTTTTTGTCCGGTATTGAACACAGTTTATCCCGTCTAAAATTGTATCGATTATGTATGTTAAAATATACCCAAAGTTGCATTAGGAAAGTTGTTTGAAATGTTTGGACAAAGATTACAGGTAACTTATGAGATATTTTGTAGTCATGTTGCGTGAGTTGGAACCAGTGTTTTTCTGGATCAAACGTGCCAAATGAATTGACATTTTGGATATATAACGACGGAATTAATCGAACAAAAGGACCATTTGTGATGTTTATGGAACATATTGGAGTGCCAACAGAAAAGCTCGTCAAAGGAAAGGCATGAATTATATCTTTATTTCTGAGTTTCGTGTTGCGCCTGGCGGGTTGAAACATGATTGTCCGTGTTTGTTTGATGGGGTGCTATCCTCAGATAATAGCATGGTTTGCTTTCGCCATAAAGCCTTTTTGAAATCTGACATTTTGGCTGGATCAACAACTAGTTTAGCTTTAATTTGGTGTATTGCATGTGTGATTTCATGAAAGTTTAATATTTATTGTAATTTAATTTGAATTTGGCGCTCTGCCATTTCACCGGATGTTGTCGAGGAATTCCGCTAGTAGAATGTCTAGCCATAACAGGTTTATAAGTAACCTAATTTATGTCCCTCTAAGTCCCTGAATGCCTCTGTCAATCCTATAGCTATTGTATGCAGTAATCATATGTCTATGAACCAGAGTTAAACTATTATCACTGAGGCAGTGTGCCCTAGTAGGAAGTTCACTGTGTGCAGCTCACCCTGCACTATCAGCTCAAATATAAATATAACTTTCATGTCTATTTCTGATAAAATGCTCAGTAAAACAATCAAGCATCCCCCCCAAAAATGCTAAAAATAGCCGACATTAACATCCTGTATGTAGCCTAAGAAACAAGGTTAATGAAATCGACAACTTGCTAGTAACAGATGACATTCATATACTGATCTCTGAAACTCACTTAGATAATACCTTTGATGGTATAGTGGTAGGAATACATAGTTATAACACGCAAAAAGAAATGCTAAAGGGGGGTGGTGTTGTGGTTTATATTCCAGATAAGCGTAGAGAGGATCTCTTGTCAAATACTGTTGAAGTAATATGGATACAGGTTCATCTGCCCCACATAAAGCCCATTCTTGTAGAAAGCTGCTATAGACCACCAAGCGCTAACAGTCAGTATCTGGATAATATGTGTAAAATGCTTGATAATGTATGTGATATCAACAGAGAGGTATAGAGGGCTTGCAGTTGCATCACAAATCACCTAGCAACCGCACAAGGTGCCATGTTGGAAGATCAGTCAGTCTGGGGAAAGTCCACATGGCTGGCTGCATTTTGCTTTCAGATTGCCCATTATTTTATTTTTTGAAGGATCCAGAAAACAGAGGCAGTGGGGAGAACCTATTCAAGTAAAAACATTGTGTGCAGGCTAACACAAATGAGCTGCTAACATAATGTTTGCTAGCTAGCTAGCTACAGTAGCTAACTAACTTTACATACTGTATAGCTAGCCAAGTGAATTAAATATCACCAGTTAGCTAACTTCTTATTAGCTAGTTAGTTAGCCTGTTTCTTTGATGTTTTCTGTCCTCAGATACAGAGAGCTGTGTAACCCTGTCTGCAGATGAGGTCCCAATGAATGTTGCAAGAGAACAAGGGTAAATCCTTGTATATCAAGAATTATGTGTCCCTATGTTAGCACATTTTGCAAATGAAAATACAGTTTAAAAGTCAATGTACTTTATAAACCTATTACAACTGGAGCAGGCCAACCCAGCTGGATGAGCAGGCTTCTGTTCTAGCCCAGCACTAACACACCTGATTGAATTTATCAAACCCAAGTGTGCTATTGCTTGGCTGGAACAGAAGTCTGCTCACCCAGTAGATCAGGGATCAGTGGAGTGAGGTTAACTTTTTTTTGTTCAACTGAAATTATGTTTTACTAATAGCCCACTTGTTACTAAGATGTCTTACCTTCACATACGAGTTAGACTACTTATTATTTTACACATTTTTAAAATAGTGTTGATTCTGAAGTGTTTACTTGTTTTAATTGTTGACTATTTTTCAAGATGAAATTGTGATAACTTTGATTAATCACATCTCACAATCCTGCAATAGAAGAGGGTAAGGGAATCTAACTCTAATTTGTCTGTTATTTTTCTCAAATGAACATTACCTACATTTTTGTTCAGTTGTAAGCTCTCCAATTAGTTTTATTTGATTGTCACTCTTTTATCAGTATATCAGCCATGTGAACCCATTTTGCAGCTGATAACGGCATGCAACGCCAATGCAACCATAAGCCTACAGCAGTGGTTCCCAACTCCAGTCATTGAGTACCCCCCACAGCACATTTTTGTTGCAGCCCCAGACAAACATAGCTGATTCAACTCATTGAGGGCCTGATGATTAGTTGACAAGATGAATCAGGTGTGCTTTTCTGGGATAACAATAAAACTCTGTACTGTTGGGGAGACTTGAGGACCGGAGCTGGGAACCACTGGCCTACAGTATGATGGCATTAGCCCAGTGTTTCCCAAACTCAGTCCGCAGGACCAAAAGCAGTGCATGTTTTTTTTCTTCTCCCTAACACTACACAGCTGATTCAAATTATTCGAAGCTTGATGATTAGATGATTATTTAAATACGATACCAATAGACAATGTGTATGAGGCTAATCATTATACTAGATCAGTGGTACTCATTGTGCCCGCAGGCCGAGCCCTAAATTTGCGGCTCGCAGTGATTTTCCTATTTTCCATTCATAATACATAACAATGATACAATTTCAATTCAATGTGTTTACTGCAGGCCTGAATCACTTCATTGAATATATCTATTGTTCACTGGATGGCAGATAGATGGCAGTATAGTGCAGCTGCTCAGCTACAGCGACCGACACATATCAGTTTGCTACTAGGTATTTTTGCAGTCTGGTCGACATGGATCATTTTATTGTAAAAAAAGAACCGTACATCTATTGACAATGAAAATGTAGGGGAAGGGCTGGAGAACAAGCTGTGAATGAGCAACCACCGGAGAACCAGGAAAATCAGGAAGATGGCGGCAGGGAAATGCAGATAGCTAACGTAGCTAGCGTGGCTAAATTGGCTCTGATGGCTAAGTAAAAGGATACGATCGATTTAAGAAGAACACAGAAAGTTCCAAGAGAAATGGACAGGCAAGTATTTTTTTTGTACTGCATGATGGGACTAGCTCACTTTGTCTTATTTGCTTAAAGGACAGCTCAAATGAGAAAGAGACAGGATATTCCAAATTTCTTACGTTTCATTCATCAGGAAGCACTTGTGGTTGAACTCAAAGACTGTGACTTACAGAATGTGATGCAGTAAGTTATGTGCATGGTGAACAATATTATTGCGAGGGCACTGAATCACTGTCAATTACGCGAGTTGCTGGAGGAATACGGCGACTTGATATTTCACAATGAGGTGAGATGGCTGTCTTGTAGAAGAGTTTCGGAAAGATTTCTCTCTCTCCTCCCTCAAATCCATGAATTTGTTGAAAGCAAGGGGAGAGAGGAGCCAGAGCTGGATGATCGACATTCAATATTAAGCTGGCTTTTTCACCTGCCAACAGTAGCGATGACGCTGTGAGTCATGAACAGGTGAAATGTTTAATAAAACAACAAACATGAAACAAGACAGCTTAACAGTGGCGAGATAGCATAAAAACAGGGAACAATACCGACTGAGGAATGAACATACAGTGGGGCAAAAAAGTATTTAGTCAGCCACCAATTGTGCAAGTTGAGAGAGGCCTGTAATTTTCATCATAGGTACACTTCAACTATGACAGACAAAATGAGAAAAAAAATCCAGAAAATCACATTGTAGGATTTTCAATGAATTTATTTGCAAATTATGGTGGAAAATAAGTATTTGGTCACCTACAAACAAGCAAGATTTCTGGCTCTCACAGACCTGTAACTTCTTCTTTAAGAGGCTCCTCTGTCCTCCACTCGTTACCTGTATTAATAGCACCTGTTTGAACAACCTCAAACAGTCACACTCCAAACTCCACTATGGCCAAGACCAAAGAGCTGTCAAAGGACAACCAGAAACAAAATTGTAGACCTGCACCAGGCTGGGAAGACTGAATCTGCAATAGGTAAGCAGCTTGGTTTGAAGAAATCAACTGTTGGAGCAATTATTAGGAAATGGAAGACATACAAGACCACTGATAATCTCCCTCGATCTGGGGCTCCACGCAAGATCTCACCCCGTGGGCTCCAAATGATCACAAGAATGGTGAGCAAAAATCCCAGAACCACACGAGGGTGGTCCAGGCCCATCTGCAGTTTGCTAGAGAGCATTTGGATGATCCAGAAGAAGATTGGGAGAATGTCATATGGTCAGATGAAACCAAAATATAACTTTTTGGTAAAAACTCAACTCGTCGTGTTTGGAGGACAAAGAATGCAAGAATTGCATCCAAAGAACACCATACCTACTGTGGAATAATCATGCTTTGGGGCTGTTTTTCTGCAAAGGGACCAGGACGACTGATCCGTGTAAAGGAAAGAATGAATGGGGCCATGTATCGTGAGATTTTGAGTGAAAACCTCCTTCCATCAGCAAGGGCATTGAAGATGAAACGTGGCTGGGTCTTTCAGCATGACAATGATCCCAAACACACCGCCCGGGCAACGGAGTGGCTTCGTAAGAAGCATTTCAAGGTCCTGGAGTTGGCTAGCCAGTCTCCAGATCTCAACCCCACAGAAAATCTTTGGAGGGAGTTGAAAGTCCATGTTGCCCAGCAACAGCCCCAAAACATCACTGCTCTAGAGGAGATCTGCAGGAGTAATGGGCCAGTTGAAAATTACAGGCCTCTCTCATCTTTTTAAGTGGGAGAACTTGCACAATTGGTGGCTGACTAAATTCTTTTTTGCCCCACTGTAAGGGTGGGACATATAAATGGGAGGTAATGAGGAAGGTAATGGAGTCCAGGTGTGAATCATGATGATCTGCAGGTGTGCGTAATGAAGGATGCCAGATGTGCGTAATGATTAATCCCAGGACCGGTTGTTAGTATTCTGGCGACATTGCGCGCCGGAGGAGAGGAGCAGACGTGACAGTACCCCCCCCCCCCCCCCTCCCCTCTGACGTGCGGCTCCTGCCGCAGGATGACGCTGACCAGGGTGGCGACCCCGAGGAAGTGGAAAGCTTGGATGATGTTGGGATCCAGAATGTCTTCCAGCGGAACCTAACACCGCTCCTCTGGGCCATACCCCTCCCAGTCCACTAGATACTGGAGTTGACCCCCCACGATTCCGTGAGTCCAGTACGGATCTGACAGCATACGCTGTACTCCCCTCGACGTCCAGGGGAGGTGGTGGGGTGTCGTGGGGGACAGCATCAGCTAGGGGACCAGGAACCACCGGCCTGAGAGAAGGGAGACATGAAACGAGGATGAGATACGATAGTGACTAGGCAACTGTAACCTATACGTCACCTCATTGACCCTACGGAGAACCTTGAACAGCCCCACAAACCGGGGGCTCAGTTTCTTGCAGGGCAGGTGGAGTGGGAGGATCCTGGTAGAGAGCCAGATGCGATCCCCAGGGTGGAACACAGGGGTCTCACTGTGGTGGCGGTCTGCCTGTTCCTTTTGACGATGGATGGCATGCTGGAGTCTAACATGCTCATGGCTCCACACTTCTGCGTGTGCGGAACCACTGATGAATTGCAGGAGCTTCGGTCTGGAGGCCAGGGCCGGCTGAAAACCCAGAACACACTGGAAGGGGGTCAACCCAGTGGAAGAGCGTAAACCCAGTGGAAGAGCGACGCAGCGAGTTCTGGGCATACTCTGCCCTTGGAAAGACTCATTCCATGGAAAGACTCATTCCAGTGAGTGACTCCTCAGTTCATCCTCTCCATGGTAACCCGGAAGTGAGGCTGACTGTGACCCAGAGCTTCTCCATGAAGGCCCTCCATACTCGTGATGTGAATTGGGGGCCACGTTGGAAACTATGTACTCCGGAAGGCCATAATGCTGGAAGACCTGCTGGAAGAGTGGTGGTGAATGGTGGTGAAACCGTCAGAGTAGAGATCAGTTACAAATTCGATGGATAGATAAGACCAGGGTCGCTGAGGCATGGGAAGTTTACATAATGAGTTACATCCTGCGCCAAGGTGGGCCACCAAAACTTCTCAGCGATGGAGTGGATAGTGCGAGAAATACCTGGATGTCCAGTGACGAAAGCTGTGTGTGCCCAGGTCAGCAGCTGATCCCTTATCCCTGTGGGAATGTAGATGCGCTCAGGAGGACAGTTCAGGAGTGCGGGCTCCCTCTCTCAAGCCTGGCGGATGTCCACACCTACGTCCCAGGCCACTGGTCCTACAACTCGGGAGGATGGGATTATAGGGGCACTCTAGACTGGTCAAGAGCCATGTGTCCTCCGAAACACGACCCAAACACAATGCCAACTTAACCTAGAAGCCAGCCAAAATAATGTGTCGGATGAAACACAGTACACCTAGCACAGTGTCAGCGCGCATGCGCCTGTCCCGCCACAGGAGTCGCTAGAGCGTGATGAGACAAGGACATCCCTGCCGGCCAAACCCTCCCCTAACCCAGACGACGCTGGGCCAATTGTACGTCACCCCATGGGTCTCCCGGTCGAGGCCGGCTGCGACAGAGCCTGGATTCTAACCAGGAGCGTCTTCTTGGTATGACTCTACAAGCTTGGCACACCTGTATTTGAGAAGTTCCATTGTTTTTTGCAGATCCTCTTAAGCTCTGTCTGGTTGCATTTTGAGCATCGCTGCACAGCTATTTTCAGGTCCCTCCAAAGATGTTTGATTGGATTCAAGTCTGGGCTACTCAAGGACATTCAGAGACATGTCCCGAAGCCCGAAGCCACTCCTGCGTTGTCTTGGCTGTATGCTTAGGGTTGTTGTCCTGTTGAAAGGTGAACCTTCTCCCCAGTCTGAGGTCACAAGTACTTTGGAGCAGATTTTCGTCAAGGATCTTTCTGTACTTTGCTCCGTTCATATTTGCCTCAATCCTGACTAGTCTCCCAGTCCCTGTCGCTGAAAAACATCCCCACAGCATGATGCTGCCACCACCATGCTTCACCGTAGGGATGGTGCCGGGTTTCCTCCAGACGTGACGCTTGGCATTCAGGCCAAAGAGTTTGAGGCCATTCAGGCCATGGTCTGAGTTCTTTATGAGCCTTTTGGCAAACTCCAAGCGGGCAGTAATGTGCCTTTTACTGAGGAGTGGCTTCTGTCTGACCACTCTACCATAAAGGCCTGATTGGTGGAGTGCTGCAGAGATGGTTGTTCTTCTGGAAGTTTCTCCCATCTCCACAGAAGAACTCTGAAGCTTTGTTAGGGTGACCATCAGGTTCTTGGTCCTTCTCCCCCGATAGCACAGTTTGGCCAGGCGGCCAGCTCTAGGATGAGCCTTGGTGGTTACAAACTTCTTCAATTTAAGAATGATGGAGGCCACTGTGTTCTAGGGCACCTTCAATGCTGCAGACATTTTTTTGGTATCCTTCCTCAGATCTGTGCCTCAACACAATCCTGGTTCAGAGCTCTACAGACAATTCCTTCGACCTCATGGCTTGGTTTTTTCTCTGACATGCACTGTCAGCTGTGGGACTTTATATAGACAGCCTTTCCAAATCATGTAAAATCAATATATCACAAGTGGGCTCCAATCAAGTTGTAGAAACATCCCAAGGATGATCAATGGAAACAGGATGCACCTGAGCTCAATTTCGAAATTCATAGCAAATGGCCTGAATACTCTAAATAAGGTAATTCTGTTTAAAACATTTTATACATTTGAAAACATTTATTGTGGATTGAGAGTTCCCTGTCTAACAGAACACAGTGTTATTTAATGGTAGCCTCAACAACATTATCCAGGTAGAATTAGGCATTTCCCAGGGCAGCTGTCTAGGCCCCTTACTTTTTTCAATTTTTTCTAACGTAATGACCTGACACTGGCTCTGAGTAAAGCCTGTGTGTCTATGTATCTGGATGACTCAACACTGTACACGCCAGCTACTACATCGAGTGAAATCACTGCAATACTTAACAGCTGCAGCCAGTGTCAGAATGGGTGGCAAGAAAAAAGTTAGTCCTAAATATTTCTAAATCTAAATGGATTGTATTTGGGACAAATCATTAACTAAACCATAAATCTCAACAAATTATTGTAATGAATAATGTGGAAATTGAGTTGACGAGACTACTCTGCTTGGAGTAACCCTGGATTGTAAACTGTTAAGGTCAAAACAGTAGCTATGATGGGGAAAGGTCTGTCCATAATAAAGCTCTGCCTTACTCTGCCTTCTTAACAACAATATAAACAAGGCAGGTCCCACAGGCCCGAGTTTTGTCACACCTGGACTACTGCTCAGTCGTGTGGTCAGGTGCCACAAAGAGGGAATTCTGAAAATTACAACTGTCCCAGAGGCACGGCAGCACAGCTGGCCCTTAAATATAAACTTAAAGCTAACATTAATAATATGCATGTCAATCTCTTATGGCCCTATGTAGAGGAGAGATTTACTTCTTCACTTCTTGTTTTTGTAAGAAGTATTGACATGTTGAATGCACCAAGCTGTCTGTTTAAACTACTAGAACACAGCTCAGACCCCCATGCATATCCCACAAGACATGCCACCAGAGGTCTCTTCACAGTCCCCAAGTCCAGAACAGAGTATAGGAGGCGCACAATACTACATAGATCCATGGCTACATGGAACTCTATTCCACATCAGATTGAAATAACGTAAAAACACACCTTATGGAACAACTTGGACTGTGAAGATTCACACACCCAGGTACAAACACACCAGTGAAGGCTCCTCTGAGGAGGGTGGGGAGGACCATCTTCCTCAAAGAAATGTAATAAAAATAAAAATAGTGAAAAATGAAAAAAAATTATCTTGAAAATGTGTCACCAAATAATTGATTAAAAAACACTGTTTTGAAAATAAGGTCTATAGTAACTTCAACAGCATTCTCTGGGGTAGTACTATGGTGTAGCCGGAGGACAGCTAGCTTCCGTTTTCCTAGGAGGCTCGTTGGCCTTACCCCCTTCCATAGACCTATATGGTAATTATGAGTAGCCAGTAGCTAGCTAGCTACCAGCATGAGTGTACAGTTTTCACCACCAGAATGGCAGAATGGCCACACAATATTGTGTTGACTTTTTGTTGAAAAACCCGTTTCATTCTCTGGGATAAATGGAAAAGGTGCAAATTAAACAGAGGGTTGACCTCTGCTTGAGATCAGTTTCATGAAGAAGGATGAAAAGAAGAGGTACCAATTGGTATCAAAAGTATAGCTGGTTAACAGAGAGCCTTTCATCAAGCCGCCTGTATTGCTGGCCTTATCTGCGTTGCAGAGGAAGTTGCAGTGGGTTCTGTGTGGTGCATACGTTGGATTTATCGAGCGTATGGGTCAAACTGTATGCATAGCCTGACAGAAATGGTAGCTGTAGGTGAATGTTGAACTTTTGTTGCACACATATCCAGATGATGCCATATACCATTTTGCGCAATAACACTAGGTGTGATTGAGTCATGAGAAGAAACAGGGATGTTCTCAACACACTGCATTTTTGGGCATGAAAGAATTGGCTTTTAGAGGACACGAGAGGGAAAGTTCCGCTATTAAGGCCAACTACAAGAAACTTGCAGAGGTAATTGCACATTATGATCAAAATGAATAAATAATGATTTGACAGCTTCCACCGCATCATCCATTAAAAGCGAGATTAAAGAGTGATTTTTGATAACATTAAGGATTTATAGTCCATTTGTGTATCTGGAGAAAATGTAGTATACAGTATAATGTGAAGAAATAGCCCAATAGTTCATCACATTTTAAGCTGAACATTCTAATCGGTTGCGTCCGCCTCATTGCGTAAGTAAACAACATTTTTTGGGATGCTAGTGGATGTATTAATTTGGGATCTATTCGCATCCCACAACTGTCCCATTCTATGTTGGAATATTTACTTCTCACACAGAATAGAATAGGTCAACTTTTGTACTATGGGGGATAGTAGATTGACATAGGCTAGTTATTTTGCTGTTCATTAGGTCTACTCATGTTGTTGGCTGACGAAAAGTAAATGTGGAAAGTTCTTTCAATATCTTCAATATGCACCTCGGAATTGGATAAGGACGAATGCAGTTGCGTCCCCAAAGTGTCTGTCTTTACTTGTAGCCTGAGAAAGACCCGATCACGTGATGAAGAGCCATGTGAGTAAGAGGTGCTTCAGAGCACAACCATTGGCCATAAAAGGCATGGATTTTTTAGGGTGTGTTACGGCCACACAAAGGGGATATCGCCGGGAAATTATTATCACATTATCAAGTGCTTGTCAAATTGTGAATGTGAATTGTGAAAGACTTTTTGAAGTGTGTACAGCCTACACAGAGCTCATGCCTTTCAATACTTTTTTCAAATCACCATTAGAGTCGCATCATGCAGCCTTACAATGTATTAAAAATGTAAACATATAGCCCAACCCAGTAGAACCACTAAAGTTACAATAATACCTCTAAATTAAGCATATATAGGAGTACCTATTTCTTTGTTAATCTCTCAACACAGAATAGCTACATGTGCACACTCACCAAAATCATTTGGAGAAAATATCCTTTCTATTTTATTCAGCATTGTTCAATTGTATTCTTCAGACTATAAAATTATATAAAATAATGGCATGGAATTCTAACCAAATTGTGTCTCGTAAATGGATTTATTACACTTTTAAAAATGTAGATGTTCCAAAGGTCTGCATCAGTGGCTTGTAGGCCAAGAGTGTGGTAGACAAGAGATGCTAAATGTGTTTATGTTAATTGACAGTCAATTACCGTGAGACCGACAGTTATATGCTTGACAATAACCGGCTGGCACAGCTCTAGACCCATCATAGTCCATATACAACTTTTTTATACGTGATTAATCACTGTCATACCTTATAGGATCCAGAGTCCTGGTTAGGTTAACGATAAGGAAAAACTCCAGACCTCAGGGGGGAAAAGTGGTCAGTTATTGTCAGGTATGTGGATGATCAGGGATTTATTCAGGAACGTTTCTTGGGCTACTTTAATGTGTCAACTTCATAGAGAAACTCGTTGCCCAAACCTACGATGGCGCAGCTGTAATGGAAAGTATCTGCTATCCTGTTCCCTGATTAAGAGGTGATGACCACTCCACTAGCATTGTCAACTCTCTCCTGACTTGAAATGAAGTGTCACGACTTCCGCCGAAGTCGGTCCCTCTCCTTGTTCGGGCGGCATTCGGCGGTCGAAGTCACTGGTCTTCTAGCCATCGCCGATCCACATTTAATTTTCAATTTGTTTTGTCTTTGTTTTCTACACACCTGGTTTCATTTCATTTCGATGGGTGCTGTTTACACCCGTGCGTAATTGATTACCATTTATTGTTGGTCAAGCGTATGTTTACCTTGTGCCTTTATTTTGAGTAAAGTACATTGCTCACTCATTCTGCTCTCCTGCACCTGACTTCATGCACCAGCTACACCCACCTTCTGACATGAAGCCACGTCTCATGGCCCCGCTTATCCACTGGCACATTGAATGTTTTCTCTCCAAGCACTGTGAGCACCCCTATCAATTTTCTCTGATTAGTGTATGTAGCGTCAATCACAAACAAACACACACACAAACACAATCACATTATTACACATCAATGATTTTACTCCTTGCTTAGACTAACTAATTCTTAGCTCTTTTGTCTAACTGTCTCTGTTCATTACTGTGGGTCTCCCATCCTCGTCAATGTTTCAAGTCACCAGATTCCACTGAAACACACACATACAAACACACATAACATACACACTACACCTGGAGTGTGTGTTGGAGTATAATGGACGGAGGGCGCACACTTAATGTGTTGTGAAATGTGTTGTAAAATATATTTTAATGTTTACAAATTGTACTATAATGTATATGACTGTATAAATTTTTGCTGGACCCCAGGCAAGAGTAGATGCTGCCTTGGCAGTGGCTAATGGGGTCCATAATAAATACAAATAACTCCATACAGTGTGAAAATGGACGCCAAGTCCAACTTCAGACGCTCTCTAACAACCACTCCGATTTCCACCATTCACTCTAACCCTCACCTAAACTCTAAACCTATCTTACACCAGGTGCAATGTGGTTGTGCATCAGCAGTTTTTCTCTTGTTTTGTCAGTCTCTCAATTAGTTTACAATTTCCCACGTACATTTTTTGATTGGTAGCCAGCTATCTAAAATTGGCTAAATACAAACCGGCACACAGGACACGTGCCCAGGGGCCCTGAACTCCAGTTGCCCCCATTGATTTTGTTAGTCATTCTCACTCAGATATCATATAAACATGAAATAAGCCATGGCAAAATGTGCAACATTTGTGAAATTAGCTTTAAACTGCAAAAATGTCTCTCCACCCCATGGCAAAATGAGTAGAATTGCATTCAATTTGTTATAAAATTGTGAAATTGCAGGAAATGAACTTTATTTTTTTTTTCTTCTCTCTGTCGCGTAGACGGGGGGCCATTAAAATGTTTTGCCGCAAGGTGGGGAGACCCCTAACCAAATCTTGCTTAGAGCCCCCAAAAGGCTAGAGCCGGCCCTGTGCTTGAGAAAATAAATGTTTGTAACATGACCACCCTTGGAAGTTCCCTAAGAGTGAGAGAGAGCGATAAGAGAAAGAAGGATACAGTTCTCGTCGCCCGCTCGGTTTTTGGGCGGCCCGGGCATGTTAAGGAGCACCAGCTTGGCCTCTGAGGATTTCTTCACGATGACACCATTCAGCCTCAGTGCTGTGTGCATGCGTCTCACATTGGACTGGTTTCTGTTGGAATAAACAAGATGGCCGCTACTGAGCTCCAAACCATAATTTGTTCATAATGCAGTATTATGTTTAGGCATTCAGTGAAACTAATACCCTTTCAGGCTACTAATTCACAAACAGCTAAAACAAATGGTCACTCTTTCACTCATTAATTCCTTCACCAATGCAACCTTTGCTTTGCTGACTTGGTCTATGGAATCCTTGAGGAAATGTACAGCTGAAGTCGGAAGTTTACATACACCTTAGCCAAATACATTTAAACTCAGTTTTTCACAATTCCTGACATTTAATCCTAGTAAAAATTCCCTGTTTTAGGTCAGTTAGGATCACCACTTCATTTTAAGACTGTGAAATGTCAGAATAATAGCAGACAGAACAATTTATTGCAGCTTTTATTTCTTTCATCACATTCCTAGTGGGTCAGAAGTTTACATACACTAAATTAGTATTTGGTAGCATTTCCTTTAAATTGCTCCTGACAGAGCTGGTGTAACTTAGTAAGGTTTGTAGGCCTCCTTGCTCGCACACACTTTTTCAGTTCGGCCCACAAATTTTCTATAGGATTGAGGTCAAGGCTTTCTGATGGCCACTCCAATACCTTGACTTTGTTGTCCTTAAGCCAATATGCCACAACTTTGGAAGTATCCTTGGGGTCATTGTCCATTTGGAAGACCCATTTGCGACCAAGCTTTAACTTCCTGACTGATGTCTTGCGATGTTGCTTCAATATATCCACATAACGTTCCTGCCTCATGATGCCATCTATTTTGTGAAGTGCACCAGTCCCTCCTGCAGAAAAGCACCCCCACAACATGATGCTGCCACCCTTCTTCGGCTTGCAAACCTCCCCCTTTTTGCTCCAAACACAACGATGGTCATTATGGCCAAACAGTTCTATTTTTGTTTTATCAGAACTGAGGACATTTCTCCAAAAAGTACGATCTCTGTCCCCATGTGCAGTTGCAAACCATAGTCTGGCTTTTTTATGGCGGTTTTGGAGAAGCGGCTTCTTCCTTGCTGAGCGGCCTTTCAGGTTATGTCGATATAGGACTCGTTTTACTCTTGATATCGATACACTTGTACCTGTTTCCTCCAGCATCTTCACAAGGTCCTTTGCTGTTGTTCTGGGATTGATTTGCACTTTTCGCACCAAAGTACGTTCATCTCTAGGAGACAGAACGGGTCTCTTTCCTGAGCGGTATGATGGCTGCGTGGTCCCATGGTGGTTATACTTGTGTACTATTATTTGTACAGATGAACGTGGTACCTTCAGGCGTTTGGAAATTTACCCCAATGATGAACCAGACTTGTGGAGACCTACCATTTTTTTCTGAGGTCTTGGCTGATTTCTTTTGATTTTCCCCATGATGTCAAGCAAAGAGGCACTGAGTTTGAAGGTAGGCCTTGAAATACATCCACAGGTACACCACCAATTGACTCAAATGATGTCAATAAGCCTTTCAGAAGCTTCTAAAGCTATGTCATCATTTTCCGGAATCTTCCAAGCTGTTTAAAGGCACAGTCAACTTAGTGTATGTAAACCTCTGACCCACTGGAACTGCGATACAGTGAACTATAAGTTAAATAATCTGTCTGTAAACAATTGTTGAAAAAATGACTTGTGTCATGCACAAAGTAGATGTCCTAAACGACTTGCCAAAACTATAGTTTGTTAACAAGACATTTGTGGAGTGGCTGAAAAACAAGTTTTAATGACTCCAATCTAAGTGTATGTAAACTTCTGACTTCAACTGTATATATATAAATAAATATAATTTTTTCCAGACCTCTGTTTTATGTAAGCTCCACCAACATTTTAGCTACATAAATACTTACAGGTTTTCCCACTCACTGCAGCATGACAAGGGAGAGAAACACAAGATTAAAGGTGAGAATGCAAACTCAAGTTTTCAAAAAATAGCACTTTTAATACAGAGAACACCATCATTTTTTTTCTGTGTTGAAAGTGCTCTTTTTTGAAAACTTGACTGCTGACATGGGATTGTATTAACAGTGGATTAATGAACAAAATACTAAAATATCATTTTGGAGTGAACTATCCCTTTACTAAGAGAACACCAATCAGAATGTTACTCTTCAAGAACTTTCGGTGCCAACGTGGGAGTATACCAGTTTTTTTTAAGGTGAAAAGAGACTTTGTATACTATTGACAACGTTTTGACCACTCAGGTCTTCATCAGGGCCTATAAACTAGTTTTGCCAAACCACACTCACGGCTTCATGTTGAAGATGTCTTTGATACCCTCCGGTGTGGAGGCGCCAGGTGGCTTGGCCAGCTCACCATCGGCCTTTTCTGTCCAGGTCATCTGGACCTGGGCAGACCCTGGAGTCTGGGCACCCCCTTCGGTGGCCGGGGTCAGGGTAGCCGGGTTGATGGGACTGGCCGGGGTGGTGCTGTCATGGATAAGCTGGACCTGAGGGGGAGGGGACACAGCGACAGAGACAGACTGAGATCACGAGACAGGGTGGGGAGAGACAAGGTGAGATGAGGCGAGGTGGAATAACAGAGTGAGTGTGAGGGTCAGAGGAGAGAGAAAGAGAGAGACATTAGGCCTTGATGGCCTTGATGTTGGCGGTCAGTCATACAATTGGGCTGATTAAAAAGGTCTGAAAAGGAACTTTTGAATCAACGCATCTGTAGCCTACTCACCTTACTATGACTTTTCATCAACGGACAGAAATTAAAAGGCAGACTGACTTTTTCCCTAATGTTACACATATTAAAAACACAGGCCTGCAGTGCATTGTACAGCTGTACAAAGAGACCTCCCCCACCTTCATCAAGATGTCAAAAGATGTTGCTGTTAGTGGCCTGTCCATCTCACCTCACAGGAGCAGCAGACCAGCCACCAACTCCCTGAGACAAATCAGATGCTCCTAGACCTGCACCCGGTGGCCCTTCACAGAGACTGGAGAACAGCCAGCAACACTAGCCCCCCACACCATCCTCCACCACTTCTCTCCCAGGAACTGCATGGAGATACATTGAGCTATGCCCAAGCCATATGCAGTAAAAGAGGCCACACACAGAGTTTGGGGCATCGCCAGCCACACTGCCCTCCACACCACCCTCTTCAATTCCCCCTAAAACCTCCCTCTCATGCTACCAGACCAGGCCCGCCTCAGCACAGTTCTACTAGACCTGGCCCATCATTGTACAACTCAACCAGATCCTGCCCATCACAGCACAGCACAGCACAGCACAACCAGACCCGGCCCATCACAGCACCGCTCTACCAAACCTGCCCCATCACAGCACAGCTCAACCAGACCGGTCTATCACAGCACATCTCTACCAGACTCGGCCCTTCACAGCACAGCTTAACCAGACGCGGTCCACCTCAGCACAGCTCTACCGAACCTGACACATCACAGCACAGCACAGCTCTACCAGACCAGGCCCACCTCAACTCAGCCCAGTTCTACACAGCACTGACCCCTACCATAGGGTCTGGCAAAACACCGTTGAGGTGGTGTGAACTGCACCACATGATGCAGTCCACACCATGTATCATTCAAATCATCAGCCTACATATGCTGATAGTTTGGAGCTTCGCCAGACACACTCTTCTCCACAACCCCCTCCTAATTTCCCCCCACAACATCCCTCCCAGGCTAGTTTTGGTCACCCTCCCTACTCCCATCCCCAGGACAGGCCTGTGACACTTCTGCCCCCCATGGCAGCCCCAACCTTGCAACAGGAGCCCCACCAAGACCTCCTGTGCACACCCAGATTGGAGCATTGGAAGCCACTCTGGTCCCCTGCAGCAGCTCCACTCCTTGTGGCTATGGAATCCTGACCTGCTCACCGGACGTACTACCTGTCCCAGACCTGCTGTTTTCAACTTTCTAGAGACAGCAGGAGTGGTAGAGATACTTTTAATGATCGGCTATGAAAAGCCAACTGACATTTACTCCTGAAGTGCTGACTTTCTGCACCCTCAACAACTACTGTGATTATTATTATTTGACCATGCTGGTCATTTATGAACATTTGAACATCTTGGCCATGTTCTGTTATAATCTCCACCTGGCACAGCCAGAAGAGGACTCCCCTCAGCCTGGTTTCTCTCTAGGTTTCTTCCTAGGTTTTGGCCTTTCTAGGGAGTTTCCTAGCCACCGTGCTTCTACACCTGCATTGCTTGCTGTTTGGGGTTTTAGGCTGGGTTTCTGTACAGCACTTTGAGATATCAGCTGATGTACAAAGGGCTATATAAATACATTTGATTTGATTTGGACTGAGCTCTGTCAACACTGTTCTTCCAGTTCTCGCCCCAGCCCATGCATCCAGTCAAATGCTCAGTCTGCTTTGCTCTCACATGGTCGGACAGGGACCGTGGCAAAATCTCAGCTCACTCAACAAATTACTGCAGATGACCCTATGCCTGTTATCTCTTATGGGAATTATCTTAATACCCCCTCTAACTTTACATTTCATAGAGGTCTTGGACTAATGCACCTAAATGGTCACAGAAATGGACACAATTGACATGTCCTGACATTCTGGTTCTCCCGGAAACATGGTTAAATGGTCTCTGATAAAGATATTGAAGTAAAATATTCTAATGTATTTAGATTTGACAGATTACAGAAAGGAGGAGGAGTGGGCATATATTTCTAATCTAATTTCATGGCATCCCAATCTTAAAATATTTCTGTTCCCAAGAAATTTGAACTCCTGGTTGTAGATGTGTCCATAAACCAGAATATACATTTATTTCTTGCTGGGATTTACTCTGGTTCCACTCTGATTTAGCCACTTTCTGCTGTATTCCTGACCCTGAGTTGGCTTTCGAAAATGTATCTTCAATATGTATTCCTTTGGCAGATAAACATGCCCCTTTTAAACAATTCAAAGTTAAAGATAGATCAAACTATTTGTTTTCTTTTGAGTTATATGAGCTCATTCAGATGAGAAATCAGGCCTGGGCCAAAGCAACGAAAACTGACTCTGTAGTGGACTGACAATCTTTCAGACAATTGAGAAACAGATGTACTATCTTGAATAACAAAAATAAATCATGCTACTTTTTAAGCTCCATCTCTGACTCTGCTGGTGATCCTTCAAACTTTTGGAAAACATACAAATTCCTCTTCTTCCCCGACTAAGCAAGTTCTGTCTGGTTTTAACAATATTTTTCTCGTCAGGCTTTTTATTTGAGAAAAACAGTGGTGTCGTTGACCCTCACCTCACAGGAGCAGCAGACCAGCCACCAACTCCATGAGACAAATCAGATGCTCCTAGACCTGCACCCGGTGGCCCTTCACAGAGACTGAAGAACAGCCAGCAACACTAGCCCCCCACACCCACAGCCAGAAAAACAGTGGTGTCGTTGACCCTGGTCAGTCAATCTGCAAGCCTTCAGCTGACTCGATGGTTAGCCCGTCAACTTCTAGTGAATATTTTCATTTCAACAACTTACTATCTGTGATGTGCTAGATGCCTTGCTGAAAATTTATGTAAAAACTCCCCTGGAGCTGATATGCTCAATCTATTTTTGCTGCAGTTCTCTGCCCCCCTAAATGTTGAACAATTAACCCATAATTTTACCTCATGATTATATCTGGTACAATCGCCAAGGTTTGGAAGGCGGCCCATGTACTCCCCCTTCACAAAGGTGGTGACCCTTGTGACCTAAATAATTATCGGCCTATTTCTAAACCTTCTTGCCAAGCTAAAATATTAGAATCCTTGATTAATTCTCAGCTAAGATCTTTCTTATCTATGAAATATATTCTAAATGTGCATCAGTCGGGTTTTAGACCAAGTCATAGCACTATCTCTGCTGCATCCCTGGTCATAAAACATATGGTTAACTGTATGGATAAAAGGCAACATTGCGCTGCCCTCTTCATTGACCTGTCAAAGGCTTTCGATACTGTTGATCACTCACTGCTAATTCAGAGGCTTTCCTAAATTGGCCCAGACCAGGCTGCATGCAACTGGTTTAAAAATGACTTGACATATAGAACTCAATGTAAGGGTAAGGGGGATACCTAGTCAGTTGTACAACTGAATGCATTCAACTGAAATGTGTCTTCCGCATTTTAACCCAACCCCTCTGAATCAGAGAGTTGCGGAGGGCTGCCTTAATCGACATATACGTCTTCGGCGCCCAGGGAACAGTGGGTTAACTGCCTTGCTCAGGGGCAGATGACAGATGTTTACCTTGTCAGCTTGGGGATTCGATCCAGCAACCTCTAACCGGCCCAACGCTCTAACCACTATGTACCATCTACTGACGGTGTTAAATACAGTTTCCTGGATATTACGAAAGGTGTCCCAGAGGGGTCGATTCTGGGTCCTGTTCTTTTACTGTTTACATTAATAATATCGACTTGTATGTCAATTGTTTTTTACTTGCACTTGTCTGCCGACGATACAGTTGTGTATAATATTGTCCCCACGGTTGACCAGGCTCTATCTAAACTACAGTCTGCCTTCTTCTATTACAGAATAGACTGTAATACTTTATTGACCTGAAATTAATACTGAATGCAGGTAAAACTAAGTATATGTTGTTCTCTAAAGCGCATAAAAATAAGTGATAATTTAAGCATATGTACTTTGGATGGTGTCCATATTGATCATGTCCCTGCTACAAATATCTTGGCATCTAGATAGATGAAAAGCTGCCTTTTAAAAAGCATATTGATGTGTTAGTTAGGTAGCTGAGAATAAAACTGGTCTTCTCTATAGAAAAATGTCCTGCGTCTTACTAAATAGTAGAAAGCAGATTATTCAGTCGACGTTCCTAGATACAGTGGGGCAAAAAAGTATTTAGTCAGCCACCAATTGTGCAAGTTCTCCCACTTAAAAAGATGAGAGAGGCCTGTAATTTTCATCATAGGTACACTTCAACTATGACAGACAAAATGAGGAAAAGAAATCCAGAAAATCACATTGTAGGATTTTCAATTAATTTATTTGCAAATTATGGTGGAAAATAAGTATTTGGTCACCTACAAACAAGCACGATTTCTGGCTCTCACAGACCTGTAACTTCTTCTTTAAGAGGCTCCTCTGTCCTCCACTCGTTACCTGTATTAATGGCACCTGTTTGAACTTGTATTCAGTATATAAGACACCTGTCCACAACCTCAAACAGTCACACTCCAAACTCCACTATGGCCAAGACCAAAGAGCTGTCAAAGGACACCAGAAACAAAATTGTAGACCTGCGCCTGGCTGGGAAGACTGAATCTGCAATAGGTAAGTAGCTTGGTTTGAAGAAATCAACTGTAGGAGCAAATTATGGTGGAAAATAAGTACCACAGGTACACCTCCAATTGACTCAAATTATGTCAATTAGCCTATCAGAAGCTTCTAAAGCCACAACATAATTTTCCAGAATTTTCCAAGCTGTTTAAAGGCACTGTCAACTTAGTGTATGTAAACTTCTGACCCACTGGAATTGTGATACAGTGAATTATAAGTGAAATAATCTGTCTGTAAACTATTGTTGGAAAAATGACTTGTGTCAAAAAAAGTAGATCCTAACCGACTTGCCAAAACTATTGTTTGTAACAAGAAATTTGGGGAGTGGTTGAAAAACGAGTTTTAATGACTCCAACCTAAGTGTATGTAAACTTCTGACTTCAACTGTATCATCATTACTAATCTTTAGAGATAAGAGTTACCAGACCCAGTCTCAGAGTTGGCTGACTCTGGAAATTCCTTTGGTCTCTCCGGAGCTTTTAGTTCTTACCCCTTATTTGTGGAACAATCTTCAAAATGTTCTTACATTTTATTCTGGTGGTTACATTTTATTTTGCCCTCTAGGGCAATTCAGAAAGTTGATTGAGGCCCTTATTCCTGATGAATGTGTTTGTTTTTTATGACTGTGCTTTTCCTTCTGCTTACATTTTGGATTTATATTTTAAAGTGTGTATTTGCTGTAATTTATGGAATTCAGGGCTCATCTGTCAAATAAACCTTGGTCTCAGTATGACTTCCTGATAAAATAAAGGTTACATTTAAAAAATCCTGATATCCAATAAATTGCAAGAAACACCCTGACCAGTCGAGAGCCTGTGTGAGTCTTCCCTTAACCATTCCCTGACTGTGCCTGACCTAAAAAAATATATATATATAAAAAACTCACTGTAAGGTGAGCTGGAAGTGTAAAAAAAACACTACCTCGGGGTCGCTGACCTCTTAATGTCAACACCAGCGATTCACAAACCCAGCCTCTTAAACACTATTTCCTGGACTTTGCTTGACTGCAACTGTCCTCAAAGCATAAATCCCCAACGAGTTGGAAACCTGAAAAACCACTACCTCACATGCTGACCAGACCGGACACGTTGCGTGCGCCGCAAAATAAATGTAGAAATCGATGTTATTCAATTATTGCACACACACTGCTCGCGCGTGCCAACGAGCGTCTGCGACGCCAAGGGCTAAAATAGAAGCCATTCCTATTTCGGACGCAGATCGCACTAAAAGTCCTGCCTCTCCCATCTCCTCATTGGTTTATAGAAGCAGGTACCCACATGCCATCTCCTCATTGGTTATACCCACGAGGGTAATTGAAAGACAAACTGTTTTGCTGGTTGTTGTGGTAATAATATGAACGTTTAGATGCCAATCACCATATAAGTTCAAAGATGAAAAAGCCTGGAAGGAGGAGAGATGACTAGAAACGATTAGGTTGGCCGTTTTATGTGTGGATTAATTGGCGGAGTAGAGGAGCTTGTGCATTTCAGGTAAAATAACAACTCAATGTTTATATCCCAGGACAAATTAGCTAGCAACAGCAAGCTAGGTAAATAGGACAAATTAGCTAGTAAGTGCAAGCTAACTAGCTAAATTGCCATACATGTTTAATGCTTTTCGACCTGTCCCCAAATTAATGTAATTGGTTCAGATTTTGTTTTGATATTTTAACCCGCGTGCCGTGATCGCGTTTGGTGTAGGGGGCCAAAATTAATTTATGCATGATAGCACACGATGGCGCACGCGCGCAGCCGGTTTGGGTTCCGTGTAAGGGTAAAAACCACTGACCTCCCAATGTCAACACCAGTGGTTCACAACGCCAGTCCTTTAATCATTCCTAACCATTCCTTGACTATGCCTGACCGCAATTATCTTCACAGCATAAAAAATTAAGGAAGTCTGAAAAACCACCACCCCAGGGTCAAAACCACTGATCTCCTAATGCTTATACACCAGTAGTTCACAATCACATCACAATCCCTCACAAGTCAATTGACTACTCTGCTTTCAAGTCTTTCCCAGCGCTGGCCTCATAGCATTAATTCTTAATGATACACCCTGGTTAGAGTGAATGTTGACTGGACAGTACCAGTACCAACCTCCTCCTCTGGTTTCTCCTCCTCCTTGCTGCTCCCCCCGGGCTGTTCCTCGGTCACACTCATCTGGGTCGTTGCAGCTGCCGGGTTCTTACGCCGGATGGATCCGCGGGATGAGTCTGTGATGCTCTGGATCTGCAGAAAGAAGACAAAGAGCTGATTAAAGCATTTCACACTACTGAGCCAAACTGAACTTAGCCAAGCCAAGCTGTACTGGGCTGGCCTGGTTTTGCATCCATCGTAGTTGCTGGAATCGTGCTAGAGAAGACAAGGAAAAAATGAAATATGCAAACCAGCACAGTTCTGTTCAGGTCAGCCCTATAGTGTGAATTAGACATTGGAGTGCTAATATCATCACAACATGACACATTTCTTATTTGGTATTGTCTACATGGAGACAAAACAAGGTTATGAACATTGATGTGAACATTGACATTTTCAGAACATTGTCTGTCAATGTAGACAATTGAATTATGTTTGGGTGCAGCAATACTGTGAGATTAATTCTTTATGTTCTTATGTCCTGATCGGTTTACCCAGCATCAGGAAACATATTGGATGTACACACACAGGCTTTATAGTCTCCAGGTTAAATGAAGCATTGAGGATTGCTAATGCCATTACAACATGGTCAATATCTTGTCTGTTTTTCTCTTTATGAAACCAAACCGGCTTTTCAGACATGGTCCATTGATGTGTTGCAAAGGGTAACGTGCAGTAGTGGCATGGTAAGGCCAGACCAAGTTGAATGACTGTTTAATGGATTCCCCGCCTCACTTTTCTCCACACACTGAAAAAAAGGTAATCTGATGTGTTATTTTTTGGCCAATATATGCGGCTCTTTGTTTATAATGCTCTGTCTGCTCTCCCTTGAGGCTTTCCCAAATTGATGCCCAAGAGACCAAACAGCCTCAGATCACGCGCTTAGATCATGTTCGAGCCTTGGATTGGACAGTGAAACACACACTCTCGCACCTGCAGGCGACTTGCAGATGTTTAATTTCTCTCTCATGCCGTCATGGCTGAAGCCAGTGCAAATTCCTACTATTTATGTGTCCATGTTAAATGTGGGACGTCCCTCATTATAAACAAACAGTAGGTTAAATTCATGGTTATTGCACCATTTGAGATATATTAGAAGCGATTAATAGACGAAACAACAATGTAATTTAACCAATTGACTGGCCAAAGATCAGGGCATTCATCAGCAAAGACGCAGTGCAAGAAGTGCAAACCAAATTGAAGTCAAAATGATTGATGAAATAGAAGTGTGTCAGCTGTATGTTGATTTGTGATTCATAATTTTACATTTTACCGGTACTACCAGTAGTAGTAGGTCAACCGATAAGTTGTGATGATGTGCAGCAGAGAACAGCTAGCATGTCCAATAAATGTACAGTACATCGCCAGTGGCACGCACACATTTCGTGCAGATCAGTAGGGGGGGCTTTTCATGGCAGCCAGAAGAGACAATTGAAGGAGGATGCAGTGAGCAAAGTTACTGGTCTCGAATTTAGTCATACTTGCTCTCTATATATATTGATGAGGATTAAAGGTTATACTCTATTGTTTGATTCATGTATTTTTTTCAAATGCCACATTCATTTGGCAGACCTAACTTGATTGACCCTCTTTCTATAAGGCTAGTCTATGAGAGGCCTAATCAACATTTTAATTTGATTACAATTATTTATTGTCAATCATTCTTGAATTTGTTAGGCTATACAAATATGCAGATTAATGACTTGATAATACATTCATGATACATAATTTAATAATAGATTACATTTTTTCCAATAATTTTTGAATATGATAGAATATTGCATTCTATTATACATCCTATGTGAATAATGTTCATTAATGTTAATTTGTGTATTCATGAAAATCAGTCTGAAATTGAATTATTCGCCTATTGTTCATGTCCATATAGCCTAGGACAATGTGGTAAAGTGCTGTTATTCCTTATCCACCTATTTGTTTATTATTATTTAAAAAAATTTGGCTCGCTCAGCTCACTTTTCTGGGGGGGAAACAGTGAATCAATTTTATCTGGCCTAAATGTAAAAACATGGTGGTATATTGTTCATATGTATATATATATATATATATATATATATATATATATATATATATATATATATATATATATATACTCTTTGTTGTAAATGATTTGTAAATGATTTGTTGCCAAACTGGTGGTAGTTGTGAAAAAAAGACAATTGTTTGAAGTGTTGCAGAGTTTATAGAAAATAATGCAATTGTTGATTAGATACTTTTTTCATGAATATGTCTATTTTCTCTTGAACCATATGGTCTATCCACTAGAAACTCATGGACAATTTGAATGCAGATATACAAAATAAATACCATATATGAATACAGTTTTTAAAAGTATAAATTACCAAAGTTACCATAGATTGCCATAGATGTCCAACAATTCCAGTAACTTTGGTAAATTACCGGTAACTTTGCAACCCTTACCTCTCTCTCTCGCTCCGTCTTGGTCAGGTTGATCTGTTTGAGGATCTGCGATCGCTGTTCCATTACCAGTGTCTTCTCATAGGTGTAGGCTGAGATATCGCTGTCATGCTGAGAGAGGAGAAGGCCTGGGTTAGTGTATTGAGGATGGACAGATACACCAGCTATCCTATGGATGTCATATGGACAACTTTGTGTTTGGTGTCATCAGTCTACTGGATGGACAGCAGCACTGCAAGGGACATGGGAGACAGCCAACACACTTTCATACATAATACAATGACGATTCATATTATATCAACTATGTGATATGATCCATACAGCCAACATTCAAGACTAAATTTGGAGTAAACAATTAACAAGTAAACTCCCATTGTGTATCTTTCATCACATGTGAAACGGTCATAGACAGATATGGCGTCTTACCATTTCCACCACTTCAACCTCGGCATCGATACGCAGGTGGTACAGGAAGGTGGTCAGGTCTTTCTTCATCTGGATGCTGTTGTCGTCCATCTGGGCCACGGTGAAGATGCGCATCCTGCACTTCCTCCACACCTATTAGTAGAAAAGACCAGTGGAACCTGCTCATCTATAACCTGTCATACAGTAATCCGCACTTCCTCCACACCTGTCGGTTATACAGGTTGGGCTCCCGAGTGGCGCAGCAGTCTAAGACACTGCATCTCAGTGCAAGAGGCGTCAGGTGGTTTGAATCTAGGCTGTATCACAACCGGCCATGATTGGGAGTCCCATAGGGCGGTGCACAATTGGCCCAGCATCGTCCGGGTTTGGCCGGGGTATGCCGTCATTGTAAATAAGAATTTGTTCTCAACTGACTTGCCTAGTTAAATAAATAAAATATTTTTAAAAATACAGTATTCTGGTTAGAACCTTCATGATGATGTGCAGAAACTGCGATAGCATGCGCATTGATTAGTTAACGCACTGATTGTACAAATGCCCTGCACTATAGTTTTTTTAAATGTACATTGCACTTTACTATAGAACTGAGTGCATGACCAGCTATATATTTAAGCAATAAGGCCCGAGGAGGTGTGGAATATGAACAATATACCACTGCTCAGGGCTGTTCTTATGTACGACACAACGTGGAGTGCCTGGACACAGCCCTTAGCCGAGGTAAATTGTCCGTATATCACAAATGCCCGAGGTGCCTTATTGCTATTATAAACTGGTTAGAAACGTAATTAGAACAGTAAAAATAAATATATAAGGTTTGATGTGCCATGGCTGTCAGCCAATCAGCATCCAGGGCTTGAACCACCGAGTTTATAAATAGAGTTTAGCAATGCGATCCATATCTCAGGGTGGCCGTGTGGTAGGCAGCCTACCTTGTGCTGGCGCAGAAGGAAAGGCAGCAGCATCAGCATGCCTCCATCATGGACAATCCACCACACATCAATGTGGCCCTCTGAGAAGCGCTCTCCATTGGACGGGAAGGCAGCGATGTTCTTGGGTACCAGCAAGGCTAGGTGAGCGGCTGTGGTCTCCCTAACCAGCTCTATACAGGACAGGACAGAGAGGGAAGAGAGGGGATTTAATCTAATATGAGTCTGATGATCACTCAATAACCTTTATGGAAGATCTTGTGAAAATCTGATAGTTCATGTAACATCCTGTATAGGTCAATATGGATTAAAGTGATAATGTTGTGTACAAAAAAACAAAACATAAGGATTATCTTTCATGACATGTCTACAACCTCCCCCAAAGATCCCGATTTAAAGCTCACCCGACAGATCTGATTCAGTGTACGGTGCAAAAATGACCAGAACATGGTAATAAGACAGTAATAACCTAGATAAATAACGTGTTTGGTTTTCCTACTCCCCCCATCCTACTTGACCATACACCCTTGACCCCCTTTGTGACCCACCGATGAAGTCCCTCCAGGTCTGGTGGTCGTCAGCCTGCTTCCAGTTGCGTGGCCAGCTGACCAGCACCGTGTTGTGCATGAGACCGCCCAGCCCACTGGCCTGGAGCAGGTGGGAGGTGGCGTCGCGCATGTTGGACGAGATGGTGACCTGGCAGAAGCCCTTCACCTTCTCTGTCTCCATCAGCTTACGCAGAGACTGGAGGGGATGGGGGGGGGGGGTGAGAGAGAGAATGAAGGGCAGAGGTGAGAGGGAGGGAGAGGGGGTGGGATAGTAGAGAGGAGAGGGGATGAAAGAGAGTGAGAGCAGTGTAAGGGAACCAACTAAGCCACAGAGGGCAGTAAGGGTCAAAACCTTGCCCAGCAGTTGAAGGGTGAAATGAAGGTGAAATGGACAGCTCAATTTTATGTGCTACGCAAGTGTGGACATTGGTACAGAGTCACAGGATCAAGTCTAAATCACTCCAGATCAGAGAGTAGTGAGGTTTGTGTGATTTGCAGTGGGATGCCATGAGATCTGCCTAGTACATTTGAAGTCGGAAGTTTGCATACACTTAGGTTGGAGTCATTAAAACTCATTTTTAACCACTCCCCAAATTTCTTGTTACAAACTATAGTTTTGGCAAGTCGGTTAGGACATCTACTTTGTGCATGACACAAGTCATTTTTTCAACAATGGTTTACAGACAGATTATTTCACTTATAATTCACTGTATCACAATTCCAGTGGGTCAGAAATTCACATACACTGTGCCTTTAATAAGTTTGTAAACAATAAAACTGTGCCTTTAAACAGCTTGGAAAATTCTGGAAAATGATGTCATGGCTTTAGAAGCTTCTGAAAGGCTAATTGACATCTTTTGAGTCAATTGGATGTGTACCTGTGGATGTATTTCAAGGCCTACCTTCAAACTCAGTGCCACTTTGCTTGACATCATGGGAAAATCAAAAGAAATCAGCCAAGACCTCAGAAAAAAAATTGTAGATCTCCACAAGTCTGGTTCATCCTTGGGAGCAATTTCCAAACGCCTGAAGGTACCACGTTCATCTGTACAAACAATAGTACGCAAGTATAAACACCATGGGACCACGCAGCCGCCATATCGCTCAGGAAGAAGACACGTTCTGTCTCCTAGAGATGAATGTACTTTGGTGCGATAAGTGCAAATCAATCCCAGAACAACAGCAAAGGACCTTGTGAAGATGCTGGAGGAAACAGGTACAAAAGTATCTATATCCACAGTAAAACGAGTCCTATATCGACATAACCTGAAAGGCCGCTCAGCAAGGAAGAAGCCACTGCTCCAAAACCGCCATAAAATAGCCAGACTACAGTTTGCAACTGCACATGGGGACAAAGATCGTACTTTTTGGAGAAATGTCCTCTGGTCTGATGAAACAAAAATAGAACTGTTTGGCCATCATCTTAGGTTTCATTACATACATTCGAGAAGAACTACTGAATATAAGAGCAGCGTCAACTCACCATCAGTACGACCAAGAATATGACTTTCCAGGAGCGGATCCTGTGTTCTGCCTTCCACCAGAACAACGGAATGGATCCCAGCCTGCGACCCAAAACAACGACGTCGTAAAAGAGGCAAGCGAAGCGGTCTTCTGGTCAGGCTCCGGAGACTGGCACATCGTGCGCCACTCCCTAGCATTCTACTCGCCAATGTCCAGTCTCTTGACAACAAGGTTGATGAAATCCGAGCAAGGGTAGCATTCCAGAGGGACATCAGGGACTGTAACGTTCTTTGCTTCATGGAAACATTGCTCACTGGAGAGACGCTATCGGAGTCGGTGCAGCCACCTGGTTTCTCAGGTGGAAACAAACATCTTTCTGGTGGGGGCGGGGGCGTATGCTTTATGGTTAACGAGACGTGGTGTGGTCACAACAACATACTCAAGTCCTTCTGTTCACCTGATTTAGAATTCCTCACAATCAAATGTCGACCGCATTATCTACCAAGGGGATTCTCTTCAATTATAATCACAGCCGTATATATTCCCCCCCCAAGCAGACACATCGATGGCTCTGAACAAACAAACTTTATTTGACTCTTTGCAAACTGGAATCCACATATACTGAGGCTGCATTCATTGTAGCTGGGGATTTTAACAAGGCTAATCTGAAAACAAGACTCCCTAAATTGTATCAGCATACCGATTGCGCAACCAGGGCTGGTAAAACCTTAGATCATTGCTATTCTAACTTCCGCGATGCATATAAGGCCCTGCCCCGCCCTCCTTTCGGAAAAGCTGACCACGACTCCATTTTGTTGCTCCCTGCCTACAGACAAAAGCTAAAACAAGAAGCTCCCACGTTGAGGTCTGTTCAACGCTGGTCCGACCAATCTGATTCCATGCTCCAAGACTACTTCCATCACGTGGACTGGGATATGTTTCGTATTGCGTCAAACAACAACATTGATGAATACGCTGATTCGGTGAGCGAGTTCATTAGAACGTGCGTTGAAGATGTCGTTCCCATAGCAACGATTAAAACATTCCCAAACCAGAAACCGTGGATTGATGGCAGCATTTGCGTGAAACTGAAAGTGCGAACCACTGCTTTTAATCAGGGCAAGGTGACCGGAAACATGACCGAATACAAACAGTGTAGCTATTCCCTCCGCAAGGCAATCAAACAAGCTAAGCGTCAGTATAGAGACAAAGTAGAATCTCAATTCAACGGCTCAGACACAAGAGGTATGTGGCAGGGTCTACAGTCAATCACGGATTACAAAAAGAAAACCAGCCCAGTCACGGACCAGGATGCCTTGCTCCCAGGCAGACTAAATAACTTTTTTGCCCACTTTGAGGACAATACAGTGCCACTGACACGGCCCGCAACCAAAACATGCGGACTCTCCTTCACTGCAGCCGAGGTGAGTAAAACATTTAAACGTGTTAACACTCGCAAGGCTGCAGGCCCAGACGGCATCCCCAGCCGCGCCCTCAGAGCATGCGCAGACCAGCTGGCCGGTGTGTTTACGGACATATTCAATCAATCCCTATCCCAGTCTGCTGTTCCCACATGCTTCAAGAGGGCCACCATTGTTCCTGTTCCCAAGAAAGCTAAGGTAACTGAGCTAAATGACTACCGCCCCGTAGCACTCACTTCCGTCATCATGAAGTGCTTTGAGAGACTAGTCAAGGACCATATCACCTCCACCCTACCTGACACCCTAGACCCACTCCAATTTGCTTACCGCCCAAATAGGTCCACAGACGATGCAATCTCAACCACACTGCACACTGCCATAACTCATCTGGATAAGAGGAATACCTATGTGAGAATGCTGTTCATCGACTACTCGTCATCAAGCTCGAGACCCTCGGGTCTCGACCCCGCCCTGTGCAACTGGTGACTGGACTTCCTGACGGGCCGCCCCCAGGTGGTGAGGGTAGGTAACAACATCTCCACCCCACTGATCCTCAACACTGGGGCCCCACAAGGGTGCGTTCTGAGCCCTCTCCTGTACTCCCTGTTCACCCACGACTGCGTGGCCACGCACGCCTCCAACTCAATCATCAAGTTTGCAGACGACAACAGTGGTAGGCTTGATTACCAACAACGACGAGACGGCCTACAGGGAGGAGGTGAGGGCCCTCGGAGTGTGGTGTCAGGAAAATAACCTCACACTCAACGTCAACAAAACTAAGGAGATGATTGTGGACTTCAGGAAACAGCAGAGGGAACACCCCCCTATCCACATCGATGGAACAGTAGTGGAGAGGGTAGTACGTTTTAAGTTCCTCGGCGTACACATCACAGACAAACTGAATTGGTCCACCCACACAGACAGCATCGTAAAGAAGGCGCAGCAGCGCCTCTTCAACCTCAGGAGGCTGAAGAAATTCGGCTTGTCACCAAAAGCACTCACAAACTTCTACAGATGCACAATCGAGAGCATCCTGTCGGGCTGTATCACCGCCTGGTACGGCAACTGCTCCGCCCACAACCGTAAGGCTCTCCAGAGGGTAGTGAGGTCTGCACAACGCATCACCGGGGGCAAACTACCTGCCCTCCAGGACACCTACACCACCCAATGTCACAGGAAGGCTATAAATATCATCAAGGACAACAACCACCTGAGCCACTGCCTGTTCACCCCGCTATCGTCCAGAAGGCGAGGTCAGTACAGGTGCATCAAAGCTGGGACCGAGAGACTGAAAAACAGCTTCTATCTCAAGGCCATCAGACTGTTAAACAGCCACCACTAACATTGAGGGGCTGCTGCCAACACACTGACTCACCTCCAGCCACTTTAATAATGGGAATTTATGGGAATTGATGTAAAATATATCGCTAGCCACTTTAAACAATGCTACTTAATATAATGTTTACATACCCTACATTATTTATCTCATATGTATACGTATATACTGTACTGTACATGTAATACATGTATCACTAGCCACTTTAAACTATGACACTTTGTTTACATACTCATCTCATATGTATATACTGTACTCGATACCATCTACTGCATCTTGCCTATGCCGCTCTGTACCATCACTCATTCATATATCTTTATGTACATTTTCTTTATCCCTTTACACTTATGTGTATAAGGTAGTAGTTTTGGAATTGTTAGCTAGATTACTGCATTGTCGGAACTAGAAGCACAAGCATTTCGCTACACTCGCATTAACATCTGCTAACCATGTGTATGTGACAAATAAAATTTGATTTGATTTGATGACCCCAAGCATACTTCCAAAGTTGTGGTAAAATGGCTTAAGGACAACAAAGTCAAGGTATTGGAGTGGCCATCACAAAGCCCTGACCTCAATCCTATAGAACATTTGTGGGCAGAACGGAAAAAGTGTGTGCGAGCAAGGAGGCCTAGAAACCTTACTAAGTTACACCAGCTCTGTCAGGAGAAATGGGCCAAAATACACCCAACTTACTGTGGAAAGCTTGTGGAAGGCTACCTGAAACATTTGCCCGAAGTTAAACAATTTAAGGGCAATGCTACAAAATACTAATTGAGTGTATGTAAACTTGAATGTGATGAAAGAAATAAAAGCTGAAATAATAAATTCTCTCTATTATTCTGACATTTCACATTCTTAAAATAAAGTGGTGATCCTAACTGACCAAAGACAGGGAATTTTTACTAGGATTAAATGTCAGGAATTGTGAAAAACTAAGTTTAAATGTATTTGGCTAAGGTGTATGTACATTTCTGACTTCAACTGTATCTAACCTGCTCTGCCCGCTGGGCCTGGGGGTGGTTCTCCAGGTAGGTGCCTGCCAAGGCAGTGCCCACAATGGTCAGCCCTTTGCCCGCTTTCAGCTGATTGGTCAGCGAGAGCAGGCGAGGCTGCTCCACATTCTGCTCCACGTCCGTACTGACCAACACCAGCAGCTGAGGCCTTGAGTGAGACAGAGGGAGTCACGGAAGGAAGGAAGGAAATAATAGGAGAAGGGGTTTCAACGTGTTGCTTTGGCAAAACAAAAATGTATACTTCTGTCATTCCAGAGTTGAATTTTGAGTTGAATTTAAAGTGTAGCACAGAGATTTGAAAGATTGAAAGGGAGAGTAAGGTGACAAAGAGAAAGAGAGGAAGTAAGAGTAGAGTAGAGGTGAGAAAGGGAGAGAACGAGTGAAAAAAAGAGAGAGAAAAGCAAGGAAGAGTGCACTGAGGTTATCAGTGCACAGACGAGAATGTCTGTAAAAGTATTATTGTCTGTACCATGACAGTAGCTCAAAATGAATTAAATGGAACTCTCCACATGCACAGACATGTTGTTCATTTCAATGTTAATTAGATATGTGACACGAAATGGCCTGTGTAGCTTATTTGTGTGGGTTTATCTGTGTACACTGCTGACCTGGGTTAAATGACTATTTTAGGTATTTCAATAACGTTTTATTACATTTCAAAACAAATATTCAGATAAGCTTCTTTTGAAAATACAAGTAGTTGAATATTGGAATGTATTTGAAAACACTATTTGGAAAGTATGTGTCACCATTAATTCAAATACATATTGTTGGAAGTATTTGAAAGACAGTATTTTCAAATAAATATTGTAACTTAGTATGTATTGTTATTTGGTTTGTTTTTTAAAATAGTTATGAATGTACACTGTCATGAATCCCCCCTGGTACTGCTGCTCATTCCGTTCACCAGCTCCGGAGGTCTACGTCACCAGCCTTCTAGGCGTCGCTGAACTGGATTAATGAATATGATGTCAGTTCGGTTGTCATCTGAGACATTCTCATCAATGATAGGATGACATAAACTCTACAGTGGAAAGTCTACACATCAGAGTTATCGGATTCACATGGAATTGTTGTTCATTTTAAATGTTTGAATATAAAATGATTGGTGAAGAGATTAAATGTAATTTTAGCTTCCAAATGAGAGAATTGAGTTTTCATAAGAGGGACGACGGTCCGATGTCAGAATGGTTCAGATAATAACTACAGAACGAAGCCAACCTCAGCTTTGGTTGTGAATGGTATGAACTTTGAACTCTTTTTCACTACAGAAGTGATACCTCCTAGCTGTTGAGTTAGCCACAGCAGCTGCAAAAACGGCATTACAGCGACGTTACTACAACGTATCCAATGGACCACCAGAGACATTCTTCAAAGGACAAATGACTCGGTTTGGCAACAACGCCGGCCATCTACCACCAACCTACCGAAGCGCAACCCAGAGTAAATATTTATTGCATTTTCCTTTTCCAAATGGGCGGTAATTTAGAATGCATAAGATACTGTATTTACGATAGCACAGCTTCTCCCTTTGTCCCTCAGTCTTCCCGCTCTTTCACTCAAACCGAGCCCCTTTTATTTTGTGTAACCAGCTATCACATCTGTTCCGCCCGCTAGCGACGTTTTCCTTTATGACGTAATTTGTGATCAAGGTATGATTCATTCTTTGTATATGTAAATCTGTGTGATTAGTTGGGTATTTAGTAAATAAATTGCTGATTCAACTTGTTAGCCAGGGTTCGTGAAGATAACCAAGAATTTACAACGATTAATATTGACTGCTATTGATGTAAAATATTACTAGGTCTTTAAGAGTTTATTCGGAAGATAACCGCTTTATAAATATTATTTCGTGGTGCCCCGACTCTCTAGTTATTTACATTTACATGATTAGCTCAATCAGGTAATATAAATGACGGAGAAAGGATTTTATAGAATAGCATGTGATATCACTTAATCCGGCATAGCCAAAGACACGACAGTGTGCATGTCCCACCTCCAGTTTTTGGTGTGCGCCGGCCCCTCGTCCAGCCTCATCAGAGCATATCGGGCGGCGCTGAGAGAAATGCCTCGTATCCCATCACCCCACTCTTTCTCCGCCCTGTCACACAATCAAACACCAGGGTTATATCATTTAATCATGTCACAACTAATGGTATTACATAGTTATTATTACACCATTAAAAGCCTAATAACTAGGCCTATGTGTTATTACATGTCTATTACAAATTAAAATGACGATATTATAACATTATTATTTATACTGCACAGGCTTCTAACGCATCTACATTTCTAACCTATTTTCACCGTTTGGTAGGCTATCAGTTTAGGGAGTCATAAGAATTGTGTGAGCATGGGTCTTTAAAAAACGTAGCTTAAAAATGTGTTTAAAAATCAGCCATCGCTGCAAAAGTCTGCTTTATAGCATCTCTTCCTACAGACAGAATGCTAAGTCGTTGTTAGCCAAGCTCTGTTTACAACCAGCTTTACCATCAAGTAATGTAATTGCAACCCAAGCCATTATCTCAGCACAGCAAGCCATAACACTAAATTGTCCAAACAGTGGAAACTCCAATCGACACATTTCCCCTTTAACTGGCTTGACTGAATGATGGTTGATAGGATTTTAACCCCCCCTCCCAATACACAGACACCACAAACACACACAAACACACAGCCAGCAAATCCAATCTGTCTCATGGGTCACGCTACACTCACCCATGGAACTCAATATACTTGTAGATACTGCCAGCGATCACCATGGCAACAATGGCATAGAACCAGGAACAGATGAACATGAGCGATAGACACAGACTCATGCCCAGGAAGGACAGGGCCCTGTAAAGAGACACAAACAGAGAAAGGATTAGATACACACATGTACCGAATGCACACACACACATGCACATACACATGCAGACATACATGTACATTAAACAGTATAAAAACAGACGCACGCATGTATATGAGTGTGTGTGTGCGCGCGCGCGTGCGTCTCAACTCCAATTCTTGGTGTGCGCTGGCTCCTCCTTCAGCCTCATCAGAGCATATCAATACAGTTTGATACGGCTGGACGAAGGGCCGGCGCACACCAAGAACTGGAGGTGAGACGTGCGTGCACACACACACACATTCAAGGCCCTTGTATCATCTCTCAGGATGAGTTCCGTTGATGGGATTTTGTGTGACTCACCAGTGATAGAACTTGAAGCGTGGCCTCCAGTTAGGCGTCCTCAGGAGGGTTTGCAAGGCACAGGCCAGGTTCACAAACATGTAGCACATCAGAAAGAACCTACATAACAGAAACAAAGCCTTCAGCCATGGCAAAAAGCGAGAGAGACAACAATGTGGCTTACATACATTTTCTGTTTATTTGGAAACATGTCTATAAGGCACCAATTACTCGCTTATTACTCGCTTATAAGCTGCTTATAAGCTTTTAACCAAATAAACTATAGTAAATCATAGCCTTACTGTCACGCCTTGGTCATTGTATTTTGTGTTTTCGTTATATATTTGGTCAGGCCAGGGTGTGACAGGGGTTTATGTTATTGTATTTCGTATTGGGGTTTGTAGTATTTGGGATCACGGCTGATTAGGGGTGTTGTATAGGCTTGGCTGCCTGAGGCAGTTCTCAATCAGAGTCAGGTGATTCACGTTGTCTCTGATTGGGAACCGTATTTAGGTAGCCTGGGTTTCGCTTTGTATTTCTGCATGGAGCAGCTGGAGATGCCAGCCTGCATGGAGAAGCCAGAGCTGCCAGCCTGCATGGAGCAGCCAGAGCTGTCAGTCTGCATGGAGCAGCCAGCGATGTCAGTCTGCATGGAGCAGCCAGAGCTGTCAGTCTGCATGAAGCAGCCCGAGCTGTCAGTCTGCAAGGAGCTGCCAGTCTGCAAGGAGCTGCCAGTCTGCAAGGAGCTGTCAGTCTGCAAGGAGCTGTCAGTCTGCAAGGAGCTGTCAGTCTGCACGGAGCTGTCAGTCTGCAAGGAGCTGTCAGTCTGCAAGGAGCTGTCAGTCTGTAAGGAGCTGCCAGTCTGCAAGAAGCTGCCAGTCAGCACAGAGCTGCCAGAGCTGTCAGTCTGTAAGAAGCCGCCAGAGCTGTCAGCCTATATGGAGCAGCCAGTGCCACCAGTCTGCCCAGCGCCGCCAGTCTGCCCAGCGCCGCCAGTGCCGCCAGTCTGCCCAGCGCCGCCAGTGCCGCCAGTCTGCCCAGCGCCGCCAGTGCCCCCAGTCTGCCCAGCGTCGCCAGTCTGCCCAGCGTCGCCAGTCTGCCCAGCATCGCCAGTCTGCCCAGCACCGCCAGTCTGCCCAGCGTCGCCAGTCTGCCCAGCGTCGCCAGTCTGCCCAGCGTCGCCAGTCTGCCCAGCATCGCCAGTCTGCCCAGCGCCGCCAGTCTGCCCAGCGTCGCCAGTCTGTCAGGATCAGTTAGATCCACCAGTCAGCCAGGATCCACCAGTGTGCCAGGATCCGCCAGAAGTGCCAGTCAGCCAGGATCCGCCAGAAGTGCCAGTCGGCCAGGATCTGCCAGTAGTGCCAGTTGGCCAGGATCTGCCAGTCAGCCAGACTCTTCCAGATCCGCCAGTCAGCCAGACTCTTCCAGATCTGCCAGTCAGCCAGACTCTTCCAGATCTGCCAGTCAGCCAGACTCTTCCAGATCTGCCAGTCAGCCAGACTCTTCCAGATCTGCCAGTCAGCCAGACTCTTCCAGATCTGCCAGTCAGCCAGACTCTTCCAGATCTGCCAGTCAACCAGAATCTTCCAGATCTGCTAGTCAACCAGAATCTTCCAGATCTGCTAGTCAACCTGAATCTTCCAGATCCGCCAGCCAGCCAGGATCTACCGGAGCCTACTACCTACCTGAGCTTCATCTCAGTACTGGGCTTCCTCTCAGTACTGGGCTTCCTCTCAGTACTGGGCTTCCCCTCAGTTCCGGGCTGCCCCTCAGTTCCGGGCTGCCCCTCAGTTCCGAGTCCCGAGCTGCCCCTCAGTCCCGAGCTGCACCTCTGTCCCGAGCTGCCCCTCTGTCCCGAGCTGCCCCTCTGTCCCGAGCTGCCCCTCTGTCCCGAGCTGCCCCTCTGTCCCGAGCTGCCCCTCTGTCCCGAGATGCCTCAGTCCCGAGCTGCCCCTCAGTCCCGAGCTGCCCCTCAGTCACGAGCTGCTCCTCAGTTCAGTGGGGTTCTGGGTGAGGACTATTAGGCCATGGTCGGCGGCGAGGGTGGATTATCCCAGGACGCGAAGGGGAGGAACAAGGACATTAATGGAGTGGGGTCCACGTCCCGAGCCGGAACCGCCACCATGGACAGACGCCCACCCGGACCCTCCCTATGGTTTTGAGGTGCGTCCGGGAGTCCGCACCTTAGGGGGGGGGGGTTCTGTCACGCCTTGGTCATTGTATTTTGTGTTTTCGTTATATATTTGGTCAGGCCAGGGTGTGACAGGGGTTTATGTTATTGTATTTCGTATTGGGGTTTGTAGTATTTGGGATCGCGGCTGATTAGGGGTGTTGTATAGGCTTGGCTGCCTGAGGCGGTTCTCAATCAGAGTCAGGTGATTCACGTTGTCTCTGATTGGGAACCGTATTTAGGTAGCCTGGGTTTCGCTTTGTATTTCGTGGGTAATTGTTCCTGTCTTTGTGTAGTGTTCACCAGATAGGCTGTATTAGGTTTCACGTTCCGTTTGTTGTTTTCGTATTTAATAGTTATTTCATGTATCGTCATTCATTCATTAAAGAACATGAGTAACCACCACGCTGCATTTCGGTCCTCTCTTTCAACAAACGAAGAACGCCGTTACACTTACATACTGACGTTACATACTGACGCAAAATGTAGAGTGCAATTGTTGGTTCAGGATTTTTTTTTTATGGGGGGGGGGGGGTGATATAATTATGGGGATTGTCTGAAAAACTGTTTTTGCTTCGTCAGTATTTGGGTATTGTGTGTAGATTGATGAGGGGAAAAAATGTAAATACATTTTCAAATAAGGCTGTAACCTAACAGAATGTGGAAAAAGTCAAAGGGTCTAAATACTTTCCAAAGAGGTGAAACCCCTCCCCCTCCAATACAGCCACTAATTACTAAAACAAGTCACAAATCGCCCTGCCCCTTGATCGTTGTTGACTAGTTGTTTTGATTAGATGTTCAGGAGTCTTATGGCTTGGGGTTAGAAGCTGTTTAGAAGCCTCTTGGACCTAGACGTGGCGCTCCGGTACCGCTTGCCGTGCGGTAGCAGAGAGAACAGTCTATGACTAGGGTGGCTGGAGTCTTTGACAATTTTTAGGGCCTTCCTGACACTGCCTGGTATAGAGGTCCTGGATGACAGGAAGCTTGGCCCCAATGATGTACTGGGCCGTTCGCACTACCCTCTGTAGTGCCTTGCGGTCGGAGGCAGAGCAGTTGCCATACCAGGCAGTGATGCAACCAGGATGCTCTCGATGATGCAGCTGTAGAACCTTTTGAGGATCTGAGGACCCATGACAAATCTTTTCAGTCTCCTGAGGAGGAAAAGGTTTTCTCATGCCCTCTTCACGATTGTCTTGGTGTCCTTGGACCATGTTAGTTTGTTGGTGATGTGGACACCAAGGAACTTGAAGCTCTCAACCTGCTCCACTGCAGCCCGGTCGATGTAGTCCACAGTCATCTCCTTTGTCTTGATCACGTTGAGGGAGAGGTTGTTGTCCTGGCACCACACCGCCAGGTCTCTGTCCTCCTCCCTATAGGCTGTCTTGTCATTGTCAGTGATCAGGCCACTGTTGAGTCATTGGCAAACAATGATGGTTTTGGAGTCGTTCCTGACCTTGCAGTCATGAGTGAACAGGGAGTACAGGAGGGGGCTGAGCATGCACCCCTGAGGGGCCCCTGTGTTGAGGATCAGCGTGGCGGATGTGTTGTTGCCTAACCTTACCTCATGGGGGCAGCCATTCAGGAAGTCCAGGATCCAGCTACAGAGGGAGGTTTTTAGTCCCAGGGTCCTTAGCTTATTGATGAGCTTTGAGGGCACTGTGTTGAACGCTGAGCTGTAGTCAATGAATAGCATTCTCACATAGGTGTTCCTTTTGTCCAGGTGGGAAAGGGCAGTGTGGTGTGCAACAGAGAGGGCGGTATGCAAATTGGAGTGGGTCTAGGGTTTCTGGGATAATGGTGTTGATGTGAGCCATGACCAGCCTTTCAAAGCTTTTCATGGCTACAGACTTCAGTGCTATGTAGTCATTTAGGCAGGTTACCTTAATGTTCTTGGGCACAGGCACTATGGTGGTCTGCTTAACCCTTGTGTAGTCTTAACATTCTTGTCCTAAGGGTAAAAAATGACCCGCCTTCACTAAACCCCTAAAATAAAGCAGCTTAATTGAATTTTAAACCCCAAATCTATTTTGCATGAAGAAACAACCTGTCATTCATCACAAACTTTGTGAATATCTGGGATTTCCCTCTTCCCAATGCAGAAAGACTGCTTTTAATCAGTGGACACCACTTGTTTTTATTACAACACACCTGTCATAACTGTTTTCTTGACTAAAGTAGAGGTTTATTATTATTGTTATTATTGCTAAAGGTCCTGCATAGGTGTAAACATATTGTTTTTAGCAAAATAAATCACTTATAGCCTAAGAAAGTAGCAGAAATGTGCAGAAAGTAGTTTTGAATGCATTTTATTGAAGGGAAACAATGACAGTCTTGACCTTTTTTGGCAACATAGTGATATATTCTTATATACTGTACAATGAGGAATTCAACTACCAAATACTAGTACTTTTTTACCATTGCCCCCACCCACAAGGTGTATAAACAACAACAATAAATATGAATAAAATAAGATAATAGATGCAAAACAAAAACGAGAAGAACATAAATCAATCAACTCTAATTAGCACATGTAGGACAGTATGTGTCACGTTCACTGTCTTCAAACACCCTGTCATAGATGAGCCAAGGTGCAGGAACCGGACCGTGGATCATCGCCGGAGGCTCTGGACTGGGAACCCCCGCTGGAGGCTCCGGACTGCAGACCGCCACTGGAGGCTCCGGACTGCAGACCGTCGCTGGAGGCTCCGGACTAGGGACCATCATTGGAGGCTCCGGACTGGGGACCGTCATTGGAGGCTCCGGACTAGGCACCGTCGTTGGAGGCTCCGGACTGGAGACCGTCGCTGGAGGCTCCGGATTGGGGACCGTCGTTGGAGGCACTAGACTGGGGACCGTCGCTGGAGGCTCCATGCCCTGGATTTTCACTGCAGGCTCCGGGCCATGGACCATCACTGGAGGCTTCGTGCTATGGATCATCACTACAGGCTCCGGGCCATGGATCATCAATGGAGGCTTCGTGCCATGGATCATCACTACAGGCTCCGGGCCATGTAGTATGATTCGATCTTAGTCCTGTATTGACGCTTTGCCTGTTTGATGGTTTGTTAGAGGGCATAGCGGGATTTCTTATAAGCTTCTGGGTTAGAGTCTCGCTCCTCAAAAGTGTCAGCTCTAGCCTTTAATCCATGGCTTCCGGTTGGGGTATGTATGTAGGGTCACTGTGGGGACAACGTCATCAATGCACTTAATGATGAAATGGGATTCTGCCAGTCCGTGGTGAGTAATCGCAGTCCTGATGTCCTGAAGTGATTCTCGGTCATAAGAGACGGTAGCGGCAAGATTATGTACAAAATAAGTAAAAAAATAAGTTACAAACAACACAAATAAAGTAGCAAAAAAACACAATCGTTGGGGACACGTAAACGTCAGCCTTCTTCTCTGGCACCATTGTTACCACCGATGTCAAATGTGAAAAAACCCACTTTGTCAAATATGACATAAAGCTGTGTTTTATAAAGGGTGGCATAAGCACTGCTTAATAAATAATTAAATTGAGGCTTCACAAAGCATTTATAAACTTGTCATGCATCTTGGCAGAGCATTACAATGCCAGGATAGTGGGTTATATTCACAGGACCACCCCATACGTAAACATGTTTACATGCATGACTGTAAGTTGCTGTGGATAAAAGCGTCTGCTAAATTGTATATATTATATTATATTACATTTCTAGGATGGCTCAACCTTTTTCCCTCCACTGCATTGCCAATATTGGATCAGACCTCAACTTTCCACAAAATGCTGCGCTAAAGGATGACACACACTCTAAAGTGCAATCATGCACAGCTAAAAAACATAGGTAGGGCCTTGTAAAATATGTTAAGATGTTTTCCCAAATTCCGTTTTCTCGGTTGAGGTTTTACAGGTTTTAGATCCTCCCCCCCAAAATGCTGGTTTCCACACACTTTGATGTTCTGTGTTCAGAACAATGCTTAAACCACATCAGAGGACAACGTTTGAGGTCTGGGAAAAATGTAACAAACTTTTTTGAGTGTAGTTGCCTTTTAATTCAGTGTGCATGCCCTTCACTGTTGTTTGGTTAGCTGTGTTTCTGTAGAGCAGTAGGTGCACATGTGATGAGTTTGCAAATCACTGCCCACTTGTGGTGCCACTTGACAGCAAAAAAAACAAGTAAGTTAACCTTTATTCATTGACATTTAAATGAGTTTGTAGTAGTTAAATGTTGAGTTCGATTACATAGCTACCTCCAACGTTATTTTAAATAATTTCAGTGACTTCACAGCAATTGCTAGCTAGCTAGCTAAAGAACATTTGTCTAGATAGCAGTCTCAGCTAAATAATAAATCCCCCTAGATTCAGCAACATCTCATAGTCATGTCATGAGATTTGTAAATTAAAGAGGAATATAATAATATGAATCAAATGGAGTTTCCCATCTCCCCAAAGCACAGAAATGCCCGTATCCAGGTGGTGTGAAAAAGGCATTTCCTAAAAGACCTGCTAACTTTCAGGCAGAGAGGCAAGAACCAATTTTATATTGGTATTTGAGATTTGAGATTTTTCATAGTAGCCACCCTTTGCCTCGATGACTGCATTGCACACACTTGGCATTCTCTCAACCAGCTTCATGAGGTACCAGCGTCACCTGGAATGCATTTCAATTAACAGGTGTGTCTTGTATAAGTTAATTTGTGGAATTTCTTTCCTTTGTAATGCGATTGAGCCAATCAGTTGTGTTGTGACAAGGTAGGGGTGGTATACAGAAGATAGCCCTATTTGGTAAAAGACCAAGTCCATATTATGCCAAGAACAACTCAAATAAGCAAAGAGAAACGACACTCCATCATTACTTTAAGACATGAACAAGAACTTTGAAAGTTTCTTTAAGTGCAGTCGCAAAAACCATCAAGCACTATGATGAAATTGGCTCTCATGAGGACCGCCACAGGAAAGGAAGACCCAGTTACCTCTGCTGCAGAGGATAAGTTCATTAGAGTTACCAGCCTCAGAAATTACAGCTGAAATAAATGTTTCACAGAGTCTTTTCATTTTTTTGGTTCTCTGCATGTGTGGTTCCCACCATGAAGCATAGAGGAAGAGGTGTGATGGTGCTTTGCTGGTGACACTGTCTGTGATTTATTTAGATTTCAAGGCACACTTAACCAGCATGGCTACCACAGCATTCTGCAGCGATACACCATTCCATCTGGTTTGAGTTCAGTGGGACTATAATTTGTTTATCAACTGGACAATGACCCAACACACCTCCAGGCTGTATAAGGCCTATTTGACCAAGAAGGGGAGTGATGGAGCGCTGCATCAGATGACCTGGCCCCCACAATCACCCGACCTCAACCCAATTGAGATGGTTTGGGATGAGTTGGACTGCAGAGTGAAGGAAAAGCAGCCAACAAGTGCTCAACATATGTGGGAACTCCTTCAAGACTGTTGGAAAAGATTTCAAGGTGAATCTGGTTGAGAGAATGCCAAGAGTGTTGTAAAGAGTGGCTACTTTTTTTTAAACACTTTTTTCATTACTACATGATTCCATATGGGTTATGTAATAGTTTTGTTGTCGCTATTATTCTACAATGTAGAAAATAGCAAAAATAAAGAAAGACCCTTGAATGAGTAGGTGTGTCCAAACTTTTGACTGGTACTGTATATGTAATGAATGACCAAAAGTGTCTGACTTCATAATTAGTATAGCATCATATGATACAAGGCATTTATGTGTTATAAATGACCAAAGGGGTCTGACTGTAAAGTAATTACAGCGTCATGCAATATAGAGTCTTTATGGATGTGTTATAAATGCCCAGCCTTTATGGATGTTATGAATGGCTGAAGGTGTCTCACTACAAAGTCTTCGTATTCCTCTTCTGTTCTGCTGGAGACCAGGGCTTGACTACAACCTGTTACAATGGTGCCAACATTTTGTGGCTGATCTTTCAGCGGGGGGGAAGGTGAACGTGTCAAGGACCTGACTGGGCCCAGCACCACATGGTATGGCTGGTTATATTGTTGTGTCAAAAACCTGCCTAGGCCCTTCACTGCATGGTATGGCTCATTATATTGTTGTGTGTGTGTTTGCATACTGAGGAACATGTAACTTACTTCCAGAAGAAAGACCCTTTCAATTTCCTTATCAAGATAAGTGTTTCTTGGTCTAACGTCATCACCAGGCTATTGCGCACACAGCACATACATATAAGCCAAGGGATATCAACCATTCAAACTTGGCCTTAGTCGGAGTGATCATAGAATTCATCGGGAAAAATATGTGGACGCCCCTTCAAATTTGTGAACTCTGTATAAAATCGAGCATACAGCCATGCAATCTCCATAGACAAACACTGGCAGTAAAATGGCCTTACTGAGGAGTTCTGTGACTTTCAACGTGGCACTGTCATAGGATGCCACCTTTCCCGACTAGAGCTGCCCTACTGTTAGTGCTGTTATTGTGAAGTGGAAAAATCTAGGAGCAACAACGGCTCAGCCACAAAGTGGTAAGCCACACAAGCTCACAGAACAGGACTGCAGAGTGCTGAAGTGAGCAGCATGTAAAAATGGTTTGTCCTCGGTTGCAACACTCACTACTGAGTTCCAAACTGCAACATAATAACTTTTTATTAAAAGTCCATGGCCGAGCAGCTGTACACAAGCCTAAGATTACCATGTGCAATGCCAAGTGTCAGCTGGAGTGGTGTAAAGCTCGTCGCCATTGGACTCAGCGGAAATGCCTTCTCTGGAGTGATGAATCACGCTTCACCATTTCGATTTTAAACCTAACCAAAACTAATGAAGGCCAAGTTTTATGTGTTGGTCCACCAGACCGCCCGTGCATCTGGGTAGAAGTGTCTGTGAATGAGATTAGGTGTAATGTGACTAACATGACTTGTGCCATCCTTCAGCATGTCACCCTTTATAAAGCACATGTTTATTTCACATTCGAAACAGTGGGTTATGTCACACAGTCATGCCAGATTTATGAACCCTTTATAAAGCATGACCTACTGTTACAGATGCTTTGTAACACATTTATGTGGTTCTTATGAAGACATTATGAAGACTTTAGGAAGCCTGTATAAGCTGAACGTCATTTAAAGTGGGATCCTTTATCAGGAGTCCTCTAGCTATACTGTTAGTGAGCATTTCTCCTTTGCCAAGATAATCCATCCACCTGACAGGTGAGGCATATCGAGAAGTTGATTAAGCACCATGATCATATACACAGGTCATTCTAAAAATGTGCAGGTAATGTCTGCAGGTAACCACACAATGCCACATGTTTTGTCTCAAGTTTTGAGGGAGCGTGCAATTGGCATGCTGACTGCAGGTATGTCCACCAGAGCTTTTGCCAGAGATTTTGAATGTTAATTTCTCTACCAACGTTGTTTTAGAGATTTTGGCATTATGTCCAACCCGCCTCACAACCACAGACCATGTGTAACCACGCCAGCCCAGCTTCTTCAACTGCGGGAACGTCTGAGACCAGCCACCTGGACAGCTGATGAAACTGTGGGTTTGCACAGTCAAAGAATTTCTGCACAAACTATCAAAAACCGTTTCAGGGAAGCTCATCTTCGTGCTCGTCGTCCTCACCAGGATCTTGAACTGACTGCAGTTCGGTGTCGTAACCGACTTCAGTGGGCAAATGCTCACCTGCTGATGTCAACATTGTGAACAGAGTGCCCCATGGTGGCAGTGGGGTTATGGTATGGGCAGGACAACGAAAACAATTGCGTTTATCAATGGCAATTTGAATGCAGAGAGATACCGTGACGAGATCCTGAGGCCCATTGTCGTGCCATTCATCTGCCACCATCACCTCATGTTTCAGCATGATAATGCTTGTCGCAAGGATCTGTACAAAATTCCGGGAAGTTGAAAATGTCCCAGTTCTTCCATGGCCTGCATCCTCACCAGAGCATGTTTTGGATGCTCTGGATCGACGTGCACGACAGCGTGTTCCAGTTGCCGCCAATATCCAGCAACTTCACACAGCCATTGAAGAGGAGTGGGACAACATTGTGCAGGCCACAATCAACAGCCTGTGTCGCGCTGTGTGAGGCAAATTGTGATCGCACCAGATGCTGACTGGTTTTCTGATCCACACCCCTATTTGTTTTATGTATCTGTGACCAACAGATGCATATCTCTATTCCTGGTCATGTGAAATCCATAGATTAGGGCCTAATGAATTCATTTAAATTGACAGATTTTTAAAATATGAACTGTAACTGTAAAATCTTAGAAATTGTTGCATGTTGCTTTTATATTTTTGTTCAGTGTATGTGTTTAACTTTATCTTAAGTGCTAAGATCTAATTTGTCCATTGTCTGAAGTATATATCATATTTACAGTGTGCATATTAGACAGTCCATATTGGTACAGGATGAGTGCACTTCAGCACTCATCAATAGGGCCAGGAGTTTTTTCTGGGCCCTAGTTATAGGCTGTAACTAGGACCCAGAGTTGTTCCCAGGCAAGGTCCTGTGGTGGGGAACAACACCTGGTCCCGCTCATAGACACTCACATGGAGAGGATGGGGGCCACTGCGTCCAGGGAGGCAATGAGGATCCCTATCTCACAGATACAGGCGGTCAGCAGCAGGGCCCAGGTGGGCTCCCCATTGGCCTTCCCATGGCCAAACACCTGGCAGACACATCACACACTGAGATGTTAGAGGGGATAGAGTTACAACATACATTAGTTACTCCATTATTTCAAGGCAGATTGTATGTACTGTAGATGTAACAGAGGTGTTTCAGTGAACCACGCTCACGTGAGACCTGACCCTTGCCTGGGACCTGAAGATGAACATTAGTGTACACAGACACCAACCATCAAAATTGAATGTGAATGAAATAATTTGTGAGAGAGGGCAGGCAAGTCCAATGTCACCTGAGACTGATATGAAACATGTTGACAAACCAACATAACAAATGTACCCAGATCAGTGCTAATTGCTGAATGCTGACAGATAGATCATAACAAATGTACCCAGATCAGTGCTAATTGCTGAACACTGACAGAATTATGAAAACAAATGGTCCCAGATCAGTGTAAAATGCTAGAATGTTGGCAGAATGACTGAGACTGACCCGTAGGATGGGCACGACACCATCCCTGGAGATGGCCTGCATGAGACGCGGGGCGCCCGTCAAGCTTTGAAGCCCCGCTCCACAGGTGGAGAAGAAGGAGCCAATTACAATCACCCACGGGGATGGCCAGGCCAAGGTGCCAATGACCAGGTTGCCATTGACTCCCTCTCCAAACCTGAGGGAGATGGACATGACACCCAGCCAATCAGACATGAAGAAAGGTAGGAGGAGACACAATTACCTGGGTCCTATTGATTAGACACCAAACGGAAGAAAACTGACTAAAACAGGGAGGGTCTACCTGGACCACAACTGCAGTAAATGTGCAAAATTTTTGTTTAAAACATGTTCTGTTGAATACGAACCAGGTATAGCATCCCTCATCTAGTACCTGAGCACTGGAAAAGCTTGACTGAGAAATGTTGAAACAATTGCAGGCATGTTGGCTCATAACTTACTTGTCCCTTAGTACCACTCCATCGATACAGGCACCGAACAGGACCACAGCGGACATGTCTATGAGGTCACATTAAGGAAAACAGACAGACCCACGCTCATTGCTAGCACATAGGGACATATCCTCACGTATCTCTGCTATGTCTGCACATTGAGAGTTACATAAGTACACAGTTCGACAGTACTGTTACTGTTGGGTTATGTCTGATGTATTGCGGTACATGATGAATTGCTTTTGTTCTGTAATGGTTACTTTGAGATAAAGAACAACACGGTTTATTTGAAATTGCTTTCGTGGAGTTATCGTTTCGACATAACAAGCTTGAGGCTAAAGGCCCAATTCAAACAAACCTAATATATATTTTATGTTGAAAAGTCAAATAAAAATGTTTTGTATAAAATAGAGCTCGTTTACTGTTGGTAGATGGCATGTGAGCGACAGCTAAAAGCCCATTGAGTCCAGAAACGGGAGCAGTAAAAGGATACACACGAGTGAGGTAGTGGTGATGGCCATGATAGTGCCGATGGGGATGGACTTCTGCGCGTCACGCAGGTCTCCAGACCGGTTGGATCCGGCCATGATCCCTGTGAAACACAAGAAGAGAGGTCACTTTAGAAAAACTCCTGCTCACACAATAACCTCTGCACATTTGCGTTTCAGTCCGAGAATTGTTTTCAAAACACAGGCAGAGGTCTATAAGAAAACTCAGATAATCAAATGGTGGGCTTAGAAACTCACACAATTGCGTGTGTATGTCGATTCGAAACCTACTTTCCTTTGTCAAATTATCACAACTGAAAAATACAGCAAATTGATCCTTCTAATGACAAACAACAGCTTTTTGTGTAAAAAAAAAAAATCAGGACTTCAGATGAATCTTTGACAGTATCGTAAAATGTTTCAATAAATTGACACACATCTCCCCTATCTAGATTTTTTAAAATTACCACACAAAACAACAAAAAAGGGTGATTATTTTCCCTCGATCCCTTGCGTCCTCTCTTTTCCTTGAGATCCACCCTTGGTGAATTCACCCTTTGAGGATGAGAGGAATGAGTTTCAGCTCTGTGTCTCTTCCTCTTTGCATTATCCTTTCCTGTCAGCTGACCTGTGACGGAGGGGAAGTAGATGCCGACCAGAAGGGTGAAGAAGCTGGTGATGTCAGCCAGGACATAGCGGTTGGAGTTGGTCAGAGTATCATCGGGGCCCTCCACGGTCGCAATCCCGATCTTGGCCACCAGATTGCCCTTCTCCAGGTAATTCCCAAATAGGTTCTCTGTGTGTGTGTGGGGTGCGGTGGGTGGAAGGGATTGAGGAAGAGGGAGAAGGGGGAGGGGGAGGGGGAGGGAGAAATAAACAGAGAGAAAGAGGGAGAGAGAGGGCAATTTAATGGTATAGAGAAAAGGTGGGAGAGGGAGATAAAGGGAAAGAGAGTGAGAGGGTTTGGAGAGGAGGGAGAATATGATTTATAATCGCTTGACCTTTAGTTCCATCGTACAGTACATACAATGGGGTGGCAATGAACATACGCGGGTATGTTTCCTGCATGTGTGTGTGCAAGCATGTGTACTGTACTGTAGGTACAGTGACCTGAGTGTGGGTGGACCAGAACAGTGCATGTTATTTGTACTGTAGAATAATAGTAGTTATAATAATATAATATTATGTTAACCTTTTAGCAAAGACTTTTATTCAAAGTGACCATCATACATGCATGCATTTTACATATTGGTGACTCTGGCAGCAATAGAGCCCACAATCCTGGCATTGCAAGTGGCATGCTCTACCAACTGAGCCAGAAGAAGACTAATAGTCAACTGTGTTTGGTCACCTTTGAGGATGCCGCTCATGACCCCAGGGATGCCCTGGATGAAGGACACGTTGTTGTTGGCAAAGTACTCGTCACAGGTGGCGTTGAGGAAGGGAGTATCGCAGAAGATCTTCCACAGCTTGGTGGTGACTGTGCCGTTGCCACTCTCCAGTGTTTTGGCGCACACATCGAACCCTTTGGAGATCAGCGGGCGATTCCCAAGCATACAGACTCTGCGCAGCAGGGGAGATGTGTTAGTGTATTAGTTTAGTTTATTAGGATCCCCATTAGCCACTGCACATTCAGCAGCTACTCTTCCTGGGGTCCACATAAAATGTACAAATACACAACAAAGTACAGAACAGTTATCGACAAGAACAACATAAGCTACACATTACTTGTGTTAGTGTGACGACCGGGAATCAAACCCCAACTGCCCATGCAGACAACTTTAGACTGAGTCGAAGACTAGGCATTGGCTTTGAGAGCTAGCACAAGTCTGTGGGTATCAGTCCCCATATTGAACAGAAGAGTCCTCCCTACTCAATATGTTCCATTTGTATTTAACACAATCTGCTTTGGTGCATTGAACATCATTTCTATATATTTTCAATATACTTCAAATCGTCTTAAAATGGGTGAACATGTGGTCAAATTATATTGCAACAAAAGTCTCAAAACCCAAATCCCCCATATGGGCCACAATTATATAAATAAATAAATGACATCAAACATGATTCACATCACACCCACATTGCTCAAGTTCGGCTCAGCCCCAATATTGAAGAGTAGCTTGGTCCCACATCTGTTTGTTCTGTCTTTCCAACTCCTATGGTCATTCTCATGTGACAATGGCCATAGGACTTGACAAGACGACACAAACAGATCTGGGAGCAGGCTAATTGAACAGTAGGGGCCCTTACGGGAAGTCAGGCGGTTCGATGGCTGTCTTGATGACTCCGGCATACACGGCCAGGATGGAGAGTATGACGCAGGCTAGAAAAAGCAGGGCCAGCTTGTTGACGTACTTGACCCCCACGAACACCACCGTGGCCATGAAACTGAGCACAATAGTGCCGTACACACGCATGTTGTTCAGCATCGCCGCCTCCGCCTCGGCCCCCTCAAGACCCTCCATCTTAAAAATGGCCGCCTGGGGGAGGATGTAGATCTGTAAGGGAGGGGAAAGGGAGAGAGAGGGAGAGAGAGAGAGAGAGAGAGAGAGAGAGAGAGAGAGAGATGACAGTTATATAGGACATGTATTTAATATGTCCTAACAATTGTATGAAATTATTGACTTGAAGCTCTTTGTGCCAACATGGTGTACATTTTTGAAATTCTACTGTTCTTTTCTCTTAAACCAAGTTTGCCAACCTTGTCTGTATATGGCTATGTTCATAACATAGTGTCCTTTCCCTATTGACTGAGGAATTTTAAGGATGAAACAGCGTTGAAGGACAGCCTATGAGCAAAGCCTATGAGCAAGAAAGAGAGACCCAACAGTGACAAACAGGACTGTCAAGGTCACTCTGCAGAAGAGACGGTCAGAGGTTTCCAGAGAACGCATAGAGCCCTGAGTTGATTATCCCTTTTATACCAAAGCTATAATTAACCAATAAGGCACGAGAGGGTGTGGTATATGGACAATATACCATAGTTAAGGGCTATTCTGGATACAGCCATTAGCTGTGGTATATTGGCGATATACCACAAACCCCAGAGGTGCCTTATTGCTGTTATAAACTGGTTACCAACGTAATTAGAGCAGAAAAAATAAATGTATTGTCATACCCGTGGTATACAGTCTGATATACCACGGGTGTCAGCCAATCAGCATTCAGGGCTCGAACCACCCAGTTTATAATTTAACACATTTGCCGATATAAATTTTATCAACATCCACTAAAGTAGCTCGCAAGTTTACTACAGTAGTTGCCGTGGTAACCACACAAACAGACTTGTTATTTTAAGGAGTACATTTGTTTTTGTATTCTGAAGTTGCTACCCAAGCGGACTTGTCGTTAGTTATTTTGTCATGTTTTGATCCAGTCATTAATTCGATTAATTCGACATTGCTATGCTAAACAAATCATTGGCGTGTTCCTAGCTAGCAGAGATTCAATGATGATGAGAGACAAGAACTTCAATAAATAACAATTGTATAAATATCCAATGGGCTTGCATAGCCCACACTGCACTGGTTAATGAACGAATGGCATTCGTTATTTATTGAGCTAGCTAGCCTACTGGCACGGGAGAGGTCACATTTGTAAAATGTAACATTATTGTACAGTTTGTAGAGGCAGAAAGAAAGGCTTATTCAACCCTCAACTGTTGCAAACCAAAGAAACTCAAAAAAAGCAAAAAAAGAAACGTCCCTTTTTCAGGACCTTGTCTTTCAAAGATAATTAGTAAAAATCCAAATAACTTCACAGATCTTCATTGTAAAGGGTTTAAACATAGAGCCCGGATCTCAATCCCATTTAGCACGTCTGGGACCTGTTGGATCGGAGGGTGAGGGCTAGGGGCATTCCCCCCAGAAATGTCTGGGAACTTGCAGTGGAAGAGTGGAAGAGTGGGGTAACATCTCATAGCAAGAACGGGCAAATCTGGTGCAGTCCATGAGGAGGTGATGCACTGCAGTACTTAATGCAGCTGGTGGCCACACCAGATACTGACTGCTACTTTTGATTTTGACCCCCCTTTGCTCAGGGACACATTATTCCATTTATGTTAGTCACATGTCTGTGGAACTTGTTCAGTTTATGTCGCCGTTATTGAATCTTGTTATGTTCATACAAATATTTACACACGTTAAGTTTGCTGAAAATAAACTCAGTTGACAGTGAGAGGACGTTTCTTTTTTTGCTGAGTTTAGTAGCATGGAAAGATAATGTGTAGATGCTTTTTTCCAGAGGGAGATGAAGTTTATTACTTTCCTGCCTGGGCTGCAGGACAGTTGTTGTCCCACAACTCCTGCATATCAACCATCAGCATCCAGGATCCAAACAACCCATTTTATAATGAAGCAATAAGGCCCGAGACAGTGTGGAATGCCAGAGAAGCTGGTGTTTGGAGGATATATCCTCCAAACACCGGATTCGAGGGTATTATCACTTTCATACAACGGGTTACCAACATATTCAAATAATGATTGACATATTTTCATTATGGGGCGGCAGGGTAGCCTAGTGGTTAGAGCGTTGGACTAGTAACCGAATGGTTGCAAGTTCATATCCCTGAGCTGACAAGGTACAAATCTGTCATTCTGCCCCTGAACAGGCAGTTAACCCACTGTTCCTAGGCCATCATTGAAAATAAGAATTTGTTCTTAACTGACTTGCCTAGTTAAATAAAGAAAAATATTTTCATTAAAAACTTCATTTTGATGAATTTATTCATACTATTTCATCCTTGCCCAAGATATAGTCCCCACACAAATCTAGGTTTGTGTGGGGATGGTCGTTCATTCTATCGGTTCAGTTGCCAGAGACGCGACCCAGTTGTTCAGTTGTTCGTTCTAAATGTTCCATTGCCATACTGGCAAGCAACGTTCTTATCCCTTGCTTACAAGCTAGCCAACTTTGGTTAACTTACAGTGGTGTCAAAAAGTGCAGCCAGAATAACAGCAAAGTAGCTGCATTTGTTTAAGCTGTTTTCTAGTGACATTTATTTGGATACGTCTATAACAATGAGCTAATGAGACGCGATTTCGCCTGGCATAGAACTTCTGCTCACTCGTCAGGACACTGTTGTTCAGAAGAGCTAGCCAACAACACAGCTGACACAAAGACTCATTTCATTTGACCATTTTTAAATTACATTTCTTTGTAAATAGCCATAAAAATGATGCCAGCTGATTCATGATTTCGACTGGCTGAGAAACACTGTCTGTCAGTCAATCTCGTACCAAGTCCCGACACGTTCATTACTATGGGACAGCTGGAGATCGAATTTGAATACTGAAACAATGTTGCAAATGTCGGAGAGACAGACAACAAGGTTTATACAAATCTCCGCTGTTGAAAACTAAATGTTTGTCTAAAATAAATGTGAGATAATGTCTAGATGCTTTTTATAGTGGAGATCAAGTTTATAAATTGCTTGGCTGGGCTGATGAGACAGTGGAATGCGTAGTCAGATGGAACAGAGTAAATAGGCATTTTAACATCATAGATTTAGCGGTGGTAACTTGTGGAATAGACACCGGCTGGAATGGGGTTTTAACCAATCAGCATTCATGATTAGACTCATCCGTTCTATAAATGGGAAATACACCATGGCTAAGGGCTGTATTTAGGCACAATGCAACAAGGAGTGCATGGATACAGCCCTTACCCGTGGTATATTGGCCATATAGGGGTAGGGTTAGGGTTAACCCACAAACCCCAGAGGTGCCTTATTGCTATTATAAACTGGTTACCAACGTAATTAGAGCAGTAAATATACATGTTTTGTCATACCCGTGGTATACGGTATACGATATACCACGGGTGTCAGCTAATCAGCATTCAGGGCTCAAACCACCTGGATTATGATACATAATATAGTACATTTTGTCAGATATGCCATTCCAATAAAGTATTCTTCTTCCATACCAATCAATCAATTTAAGACAATAGGAAAATAATAAGTGGAGCAGTATAACTTGGATGTTCATTACTCTAGTGAGGTTGAGTTATTGTGTGGTGCAACGTACAATTGGGCCAAAACTCAAGCTTCAATGTGAACCCTTCGTCATTCTAAATATAGCTGCTTTTTGTGCTTCTATGAAGGGATAAACGAAAATTCAAAGCAGCCTTCTCCAGATCCTCTCCTCACAATTCAGAGGGGTTTGTTATTCCACAATGGAAACTAATCCAGCTTTAACCTAGAAGACCAAATTAACCTCTAGGCTAGATCAGAATGTACAGATCCAGTCAAAAAACCTATATAGGATGAATCTCAATTGCATTTCCTTGATTCATTGCATCCTCTCTCCGGCAACTTCTGTCAAAATGCATGGGAGGAGATGGCCTGAGTGGAGACACCTCAGACCTCCTCCAATTCGTATTGAGAAGTGGTGGCAGTTTCAACAAATGGTCTTATTACTTAGCCAATGCTTGAGCTCTCCCTAATGCAGAATAGGGAGAGGAAGATTGAGCATGAAAAAAGAGAGTGAGGAGCGAGTATGGGGACAGACAAAGATGAAAGATCTTTATATTTATTATAATTCATTGTGGGGAAGAGAGGAAGGAAATAGCATCAAAGCAGAATGAGGACAGAGAGAGAGAGAGAGAGAGAGAGAGAGAGAGAGAGAGAGAGTGAGAGAAAGACCGACACAGACAGAGATGGATAGAAAGATAAGTATTTCACACCCAGGTTCTTACCAGTAAGAGTTCGATGGACCCCAGGATGTACATGGCCCCAGCGAACGTTGTCCCGAGGTAGAAACAAATGCCCACAGCACCCCCAAACTCAGGCCCCAGAGAACGGGAGATCATGTAGTAGGATCCTCCAGCTACAGACAACAAATAAATACAAACATTCTATCAATGACATACTTTTTAATGAAATATTGTATACAAACAGCATCTGCAACTGAATTGATTTGGAATTATATGGATTTGGAATGATATATGCCAGTTTGCAGCATTGCCATAATTTTCAAATACAATTGCTTCTTTGAAAGCATCACTATATTTCACGTGATTTCCCTGAGTTTAAATATAAATGACCCAAACCCTGCTATTCCCAAATCAGAGCAGGGTCATGTTCATTAGGGCACGCCAAAGAAAACCCCCAAAATGTTTTGCAACGGAAAACAAACATTTGCTTTTCTTAATGCACAGGTCCAGGCATAATAGCCGTGGGAAATACGGGTGCTGAGGGTGCTGCAGCACCGTCTGATAAAACAGCTCAAGCCTCTGTAATTTCCTCTCACCTCTGCCAATCAAGGAGCGAGTCAGCCAGTGTGAGACGTGATTATTGGATACCATCTCTAATCATATTCACCTAGCTGTGTAAGGTTCATGTCGGGACCCAGGAGTCTGGACGTAACTAATATTATCGCGTTGCTAGGGCTACTGCACTGAATATGCATTTTGAGCCGAAAGGGAATTGAAGAGGAGGTACTATTCCCAACAGCGAACCCGGATGCAACGCATGCTCACCCACCTGGCACGACTCCATTGGTAGCAATGGCACTCATTGAGATTGCAGTCAGCATGGTCTAAAGAGAGGGAGATGTAGAGAGAAGAGAACAGAGAGGGGAAATGGGACGTTAGTATTGTGTTACATTCAATCTGTTACACCCTACCTGACAGGATATTTCACATGTTTTTCAGGTGAAACACAAATGGGGGGAAATCAAGTTGTCGTGGTCTTCTTTGTACTTACTGACACCAATAAACACTATGTTCCGGCTTGTGCAGTTTCAGTTGAAAACCTTGTTAGTTTATAAGGACAACAGTAAATTTAGATTAGAATATTCTAATGTTCATGACTGGAAGTTTGATAGAATAACAACCCAGTGGGCTGTCAACAAAAGAGTCAACAAGTGATCGACAAGGCACATCCTCCCGCCAAGCACATCAATCTGTCTGTTTGGCTTTGAGTGGAGATGTGACCAGATGCACCGTTAGGACATGGAACAATGAAGATCAACTGTAGGCAGACATTTACTAAAGAACCAAGAGTATGGCAGCAAGGTAAAGGAAGTGTGTGTGTGTGTGTGTGTGTGTGTGTGTGTGTGTGTGTGTGTGTGTGTGTGTGTGTGTGTGTGTGTGTGTGTGTGTGTGTGTGTATATGACAGGGGAAGAGTGTGTATCTGAGAGAGAAAGTGAGTGATTTGCATGTGTTTAAGAGAGAGTGAGTAGTGAGGGAAAACTAGAGAGACATTTATGAGATTAAAATAAATCAAGTCATTAATATGTGTGTGTCTGAGAAAAAATATGGCTTTAACAGTAATAATATTTAATTAGCCGTGGTGTACTTCCTTAATGTCTATGTAGGCAGAGAGAGAGAGAGAGAGACACACACAGAGAGAGAGACACACACACAGACAGACCGACAAAGACAGAAAGAGATATAACCCAGAGGACAGAAAGAGAGAGAGATGTGTGTAATAACTAGCCTGTGAGAGGATGGGGGGTGGACGACTGTTAATGTTTCTTGTGAACACAGCTGTCTGTCTGGGTTAACAACAGTCTGCTCGACCGTGCCATATTACTCTCTTATCGGGTCATAATGAAGTAAGGCTCACTCTCTCTGAGGAGAGCAGATAAGACTAATTGTTTAAGTGGTTTATCTGATGTGGGCAGGCTGGAAAATACGAGGAAGAGGTAGTTTGAGGCCGAGTGAATCACTCGACACAGTTGTATGGGAACGTTATGAGAGGGAGATAGAGCACTTACTGACTGTGTCACCTGAGGAAACCTGTGAGGGACTCAATACTCGAGCCCTTCATTGTAACGCTTTCTACTTTTTATATAACACTTTGCACTGTATAAGCATGACAGGATGATATAAATGAGCGGAGCCAACGTCATCAGAAATTGTCAAAGTGTATTTTACGAAATGGGTGGGCCTCATTTTTAGGTGTCATATTACATATTTCTGACTGCATTTAGAAGATGGGTCTTGGTGGGTTTAAATTAAGTGTTACTAACGCAAAACAAACATGAACACAGCATGAGTATGAGATGAAGGCATTATTCCTATATGTCTGGGTGACGGAAGTTGCCCAATCTCTTCTCTGATTCTAAATCAGGATTAGGAATTATTGTGTTCATAAAACTTCCTCTCTGTATGTGTTGAATCTCTTTTGGTTTGCAATGGCTTCCCATTTAGTTTGTGGTCAACAAAGACATTATTTACTGAGAGACGAAGAACAGAGTGACAGCAACAATGATGCCCACATTCCAAATCCCATATTGTCACGTGTGCTCCCTCTCCGGCCTTTAGGTCACCAGGCTGCTAGTTAAATTTTAGATTAACTAACTTCAAAGATGGGCGATACCATGTGGAGTTGCCATGGAAATGAGAAATGCCACCATCGTTACGCGCACCTGCGTGTCTTCAGACTCACCTGGACTCCATCACCTCCCTGATTACCTTCCCTATATATGTCACTCCCTTTGGTTCCTTCCAAAGCAGAGCTAATGCCTTTCATGTAACTTTTTTCAAATGATCATTAGAGTTGCATCATGCAGCCTTAGAATACAGTCATTTTACTATTTGACATGAAGCTCCAATACCACAGACCCAGAACCACTGCCCTTCATTTGTAGTCCCAGTTTTAGGAGATTAAGGTAATATCCTTTCCAAAGGGCTTGTCCTATTGAGTGATTCTCAGACTTTGCTGGCATCCTGAGACGCCACAGTACCAACACGTCCCCTGGCTAATAAACAAGCCGCTAAAAATTACAATTACACAGCCGTTTAATCTGCCAGTTCTGGATGAGACACAACACAACACCGCTCAGCAGGGAGATTAACCATGGGACGAGCTGGGAAGTGCTACACAGAGAGTCCGGAATAATTGCAAATCCACATGTCCCTAACAAGCTAAGCCATCGATTCCATAGCGTTGCCGACAAGAAAAGTCCATTGGATTGGGAGCCGAGTGCCTTTTTCTGTCTTTGTGCCTCTGTCTTCTGAACCGGAAGCTTTGTGAACACAAGCACTAGCCTCAAAAGGGTCTAAATGATCTAGCTTCAGACTCATATAGAGTGGAGTTCCGATTGATTGTATCGTCCAAGTGAAACTACAACTCCTTTGAATGACTTTGCTGAAGTCATTCTGAAATTGTTTTTTGACAGGAAGTGGTTTGAACCTACCCTGAGAAAGGGAACTATAGCCATCATTATATACATTTACTAGACTTTTCAATGCCACAGAAGCGCAAGTTCATGGTCTCTATTGGAGAGTATACCGTACATCAATCTATTGGAGCAGGTTCAATACTGACTGCATTGTCAGGTAAAGGTGAATGTAATGTCTTCTGTTTTTAGACTTATTAGCAAACGTATGTGTGCTGAATTCCAAATCAACCCCTAACCCCTACATCCTAAGCACCCTCGTAGAGCTGAGAGTTGGATAGATATCTATGCATTATAGTAATTGAGACTCTCACAACTCAATCGCTGGTTGAAAACTGTTTTCTAACCCTATTACAGGGGCTGAGTCACTGGCTTGCTGGGGCTCTCTCATGCCGTCCCTGGAGGGGGTGCGTCACCTGAGTGGGTTGATTCACTGTTGTGGTCATCCTGTCTGGGTTGGCGCCCCCCCCCCTTGGGTTGTGCCGTGGCGGAGATCTTTGTGGGCTATACTCAGCCTTGTCTCAGGATGGTAAGTTGGTGGTTGAAGATATCCCTCTAGTGGTGTGGGGGCTGTGCTTTGGCAAAGTGGGTGGGGTTATATCCTTCCTGTTTGGCCCTGTCCGGGGGTGTCCTCGGATGGGGCCACAGTGTCTCCTGACCCCTCCTGTCTCAGCCTCCAGTATTTATGCTGCAGTAGTTTATGTGTCGGGGGGCTGGGGTCAGTTTGTTATATCTGGAGTACTTCTCCTGTCCTATTCGGTGTCCTGTGTGAATCTAAGTGTGCGTTCTCTAATTCTCTCCTTCTCTCTTTCTTTCTCTCTCTCGGAGGACCTGAGCCCTAGGACCATGCCCCAGGACTACCTGACATGATGACTCCTTGCTGTCCCCAGTCCACCTGGCCATGCTGCTGTTCCAGTTTCAACTGACCTGAGCCCTAGGACCATGCCCCAGGACTACCTGACATGATGACTCCTTGCTGTCCCCAGTCTACCTGGCCATGCTGCTGCTCCAGTTTCAACTTCCACCTGACTGTGCTGCTGCTCTAGTTTCAACTGTTCTGCCTTATTATTATTCGACCATGCTGGTCATTTATGAACATTGAACATCTTGACCATGTTCTGTTATAATCTCCACCCGGCACAGCCAGAAGAGGACTGGCCACCCCACATAGCCTGGTTCCTCTCTAGGTTTCTTCCTAGGTATTGGCCTTTCTAGGGAGTTTTTCCTAGCCACCGTGCTTCTACACCTGCATTGCTTGCTGTTTGGGGTTTTAGGCTGGGTTTCTGTACAGTACTTTGAGATATCAGCTGATGTACGAAGGGCTATATAAATAAATTTGATTTGATTTGATTTGATTTTCTGCCCCTCCCAAAAGACAGAATTTGTACATAATTGGACCTCTTTCTGGGACTCACCCACAAACAGGACCAAGCCTGGCCTGTTGAGGAGTGACGGACTCTATCCTAGCTGGAGGGGTGCTCTCATCTTATCTACGAACATAGACAGGGCTCTAACTCCCCTAGCTCCACAATGAGATAGGGTGCAGGCCAGGCAGCAGCATGTTAGCCGGCCTGCCAGCTTAGTGGAGTCTGCCAATAGCACAGTCAGTGTAGTCAGCTATCCCCATTGAGACCGTGTCTGTGCCTCGACCTGGGTTGGGCAAAACTAAACATGGAGGTGTTCGCCTTAGCAATCTCACTAGGATAAAGACCTCCTCCATTCCTGTCATTATTGAAAGAGATTGTGATACCTCACATCTCAAAATAGGGCTACTTAATGTTAGATCCCTCACTTCCAAGGCAGTTATAGTCAATGAACTAATCACTGATCCTAATTGTGATGTGATTGGCCTGACTGAAACATGGCTTAAGCCAAATGAATTTGCTGTGTTAAATGAGGCCTCAGGAGGCGGAGGTGTTGCTAACATTTATGAGAGCAAATTTCAATTTACAAAAACCCCCCCGACGTTTTCGTCTTTTGAGCTTCTAGTTATGAAATCTATGCAGCCTACTCAATCACTTTTTATAGCTACTGTTTACAGGCCTCCTGGGCCATATACTACGTTCCCTGAATTCCTATCGAACCTTGTAGTCATGTCAGATAATATTCAAATTTTTGGTGACTTTAATATTCACATGGAAAAGTCCACAACCCACTCCAAAAGGCTTTCGGAGCCATCATCGACTCAGTGGGTTCTGTCCAACATGTCTCCGGACCTCCTCACTGCCACAGTCATATACTCTGAACCTAGTTTTGTCCCATAGAAGAAATGTTGTGGATGTTTTTCCTCATAATCCTGGACTATCGGACCATTTTATTACGTTTGCAATCGCAACAAATAATCTGCTCAGACCCCAACCAAGGATCATCAAAAATTGTGCTATAAATTCTGACACCCCAAAGATTCCTAGATGCCCTTCCAGGCTCCCTCCGCCTACCCAAGGACGTCAGAGTTCAAAAATCAGTTAACCACCTAACTGAGGAACTCAATTTAACCTTGCGCAATACCCTAGATGCAGTCGCACTCCTAAAAACCAAAAACATTTGTCATAAGAAACTAGCTCCCTGGTATACAGAAAATATGCAGGGCTTTTTCCTATAGAGCTCCATTTTTATGGAATGGTCTGCCTACCCATGTGAGAGACGCAGACTCGGTCTCAACTTTGAAGTCTTTATTGAAGACTCATCTCTTCAGTAGGTCCTACGGAAAGGCACTGGGGCAACGAACCGCCCTTGCTGTCTCTGTCTGGCCAGTTCCCCTCTCTCCACTGGGATTCTCTGCCTACAACCCTATTACAGGGGCTGTCACTGGCTTACTGGTGCTTTTCCATCCTGTCCCTAGGTGGGGTGCGTCACTTGAGTGGGTTGAGTCACTGATGTGATCTTCCTGTCTGGGTTGGCGCCCCCCCCTTGGATTGTACCGTGGCGGAGATCTTTGTAGGCTATACTCTGCCTTGTCTCAGGATGGTTAGTTGGTGGTTGAAGATATTCCTCTAGTGGTGTGGGGGCTGTGCTTTGGAAAAGTGGGTGGTGTTATATCCTGCCTGTTTGTCCCTGTCCGGGGGTATCGTCGGACGGGGCCACAGTGTCCCACGACCCCTCCTGCCTCAGCCTCCAGTATTTATGCTGCAATAGTTTATGTGTCGGGGGGCTAGGGTCAGTCTGTTATATCTGGAGAATTTCTCCTGTCTTATCCGGTGTCCTGTGTGAATTTAAGTATGCACTCTCTAATTCTTTCTTTCTCTCGGAGGAGGACCTGAGCCCTAGGACCATGCCTCAGGCCTGGCCTGATGACTCCTTGATGTCCCCAGTCCACCTGGCCATGCTGCTGCTCCAGTTTCAACTGTTCTGCCTGCGGCTATGGAACCCTGACCTGTTCACCGGACCTGCTACCTGTCCCAGACCTGCTGTTTTCAACATTCTAGAGACAGTAGGAGCTGTAGAGATACTCTGAATGATCGGCTATGAAAAGCCAACTGACATTTACTCCTGAGGTGCTGACCTTTTGCACCCTCGACAACCACTGTGATTATTATTATTTGACCCTGCTGGTCATCTATGAACATTTGAACATCTTGGCCATGTTCTGCTATAATCTCCACCCTGCACAGTCAGAAAATGACTGGCCACCCCTCATAGCCTGGTTCCTCTCTAGGTTTCTTCCTAGGTTCTGGCCTTTCTAGGGAGTTTTTCCTAGCCACTGTGCTTCTACACCTGCATTGCTTGCTGTTTGGGGTTTCTGTACAGCACTTTGCGATATCAGCTGATGTAAGAAAGGCTTGATTAATCAATTTGATTTGATTTGATCTCTTCTAATTGGCTGGGTGAGAAATACCGCCATATCTAATCCTCTAAGATCTAGTGGCTAAGGAATAGGGGCTTCGGGTCGATTTGTAAATCAGAAATAGTTTTGCCTCAATGAGCTGCCAAGTTACTATGCAGTCAAATGACTAATGAGGAAATTGAGTTGCTTCAGCTATTATCCTTACTTTTACAACATGTGAAGGAAAACTTATTTTAAAAGAACAATCTGATTTTATGTTTATTTTCTGACCCAGATAGCATCTATTTCGCAGAAGGAGCACAGAACAAACCTACTGTATAGCCCAAATGCTAACTAGACTGTCTAATCTTTTTCAAGACAACAACATTTAATCTCAGGTTTGTTGTTGTCAATAAAAAACGCATAAGCCTCCACAGATACATGTCAACATCACTTTTCTCTAACAAGCTTTCCCAGATCGGGGCCATATTGCTAATGGTAATGCTCTCATATCATTAAATCCTTTTATGGGCTTTGTTACCATTGTATGCCATTTCAGTCCTAATTCTAAACCCCCTGAAACACATTTCATTATGTGTCCTTCCAACAAACCAACAATCATTGAATTAATGAGCAAGTACAATATGGTGCTGGCTGTTTGAGATTTAAGATTGCATGTGAATTGTTTGACACAATTCCTTCTGATTCCTGCTTACAAGCAAAAACTAAAGCAGGAAGTACCAGTGACTCGTTCAATACGGAAGTGGTCAGATGACGCAGACGCTACGCTACAGAACTGTTTTGCTAGCACAGACTGGAATATGTTCCAGGATTCTTCAGATAACATTGAGGAGTACACAACATCAGTCACTTTATCAATAAGTGCATCGATGACGTCATCCCCACAGTGATCGTACATACATACCCCAACCAGAAGCATTGGATTACAGGCAGCATCCGCATTGAGCTATAGAGCAGATTTGCCGCTTTCAAGGAGCGGGACTCTAACCCGGACGCTTATAAGAAATCCCCCTATGCCCTCTAACAAACCATCAAACAGGCAAAGCGTCAATACAGAACTAAGATTGAATCCTACTACACCGGCTCTGACGCTCGTCGGATGTGGCAGGGCTTGCAAACTATTACGGACTACAAAAGAAAGCACAGGCGCGAGCTGCCCAGTGACACGAGCATACCAGACGAGCATGCATGAGAGCACCAGCTGAGTACCAGCTGTGACGACTGTGAGAGAACACCTATGTGAGAATGCTATTCATTGACTACAGCTCATTGTTCAACACCATAGTGCCCTCAAAGCTCATCACTAAGCTAAGGACCCTGGGACTAAACACCACCCTCTGCAACTGGATTCTGGACTCCCTGACGGGCCAGCCCAGGTGGTAAGGGTAGGTAACAAAACATTTGCCACACTGATCATCAACATGGGGGCCCCTCAGCGGTGCGTGCTTAGTCCCCTCCTGTACTCACTGTTCACCCATGACTGCATGGTCAAGCACGACTCCATCATTAAGTTTGCAGACAACACAACAGTGGTAGGCCTGATCACCGACAATGATGAGACAGCCTATTGTGAGGACCTCAACATGATAAAGACAAAGATGATGATCATGGACTACAGGGCTGTAGTGGAGCAGGTTAAGAGCTTCAAGTTCCTTGGTGTCCACATCACCAACGAACTATCATGGTCCAAACACACCAAGACAGTTGTGAAGAGGGCATGACAATGGCTATTCCCCCTCAGGAGACTGAAAAGATTTGGCATGGGTCCTCCGATTCAGAAAGCTGCCATAATAGACATCCATGGTGCACAGTGGGTTAACTGCCTTGCTTAGGGGCACGCTGAGCTGTAGTCAACAACAGATTTTTAACTTGTCAGCTCAGGGATTCAATCCAGCAACCTTTCAGTTACTGGCCCAACACTCTAACCACTAGGCAACCAAGTCTAGGTACAAAAGGTTTCTTTTAACAGCTAATCAAATGGCTACCCGGACTATTTGCATTGACCCCGCCACCCCCATTTTTACGCTGCTTCTACTCTATGTTTATTGTCTATGCATAGTCACTTTACCGACATGTACATATTACCTTAATTACCTCAACTAACCTGTGCTCCCACACATTGACTCCGTTCCGGTACGCTCTGTATATAGCCTCATTACTGTTATTTTATTGTTGCTCTTTAATTATTTGTTATTTTTCTATTTTCTATTTTAATTTTTTTACTTCAGTTTATTTTAGTAAATACTTTCTTAACATAAATACTTTTTTCAAACTGCATTGTTGGTTAAGGCCTTGTAAGTAAGCATTTCACTGTAAGTTCTACATCTGTTGTATTCGGTGCATATGACGAATAAAATTGGATTTGATTTGAAATGTGTAAATGTTATTCAAAAAGGGCCATAAGCTGTTATTGTTCATTAACAAAATAATGACATGTCTCTTCTACAACCTATGTGAAGCATTGATGAGGAAAGGCATTTTCAATACTTTCAGGATGTCAGCTGCCAGATTTGAAGACTTACTTCAGCGGTTCGCCCGCCACATCTCGCACAAGAGAACACACAACTTGTCCGTTAGTGTTGCAGTAAGACTGGCTGTGACCATTTGGTTTTTGGCGAGTGGCAGCACACAGCAATGTATCACTGCGAGACATAACCTAGGAATCTCAACAGTTTTCTGCATTTTGTAAAAGAAGTGTGCCAGGCTACCTGGCATGTCCTGAAGGAGGATTTTGTTGCTCCTCCCTCTGTGAAAAGAATGGCCTGAAATCACTAGAGAGTTTTGGGATTGTTGGATTTATCAGTTTTGTGCAGGAGCTGTCGACAGAAAACGTATTCAGATACAAGCAAGTACTAGAACAACTAGTGCTTTTTCGCAATGGTCCTGATGGCAGTCTGCAATGTAATGTACCGCTTCACCATGATGTACTTGGGCACATATGGAGGGAGGGAGAAGCGGGAATCTTCTCGCAAAGCCATTTTCTCAAAAGTGGGGTTACAAGTTTATCAACTTTCAAAGCAGAATTACTTTCTCATTGTTCCTCAACTGCAGTGTATGATATACCCTTTTCTAGGAGTCTCTACTTTTACCCAATGTAAAGAAAAAATTTTTTTTTAAATGTTGCTACATAGGACTGAATCCAGGTGGTGGGTCACATTTGATAGCCTTCATGTTCCTGTTAAATACTAATGGAAACGCTTATTCTTATTCCGTGCTTCTCCACCTGCATTGCTTGCTGTTTGGGGTTTTAGGCTGGGTTTCTGTACAGCACTTTGAGATATCAGCTGATGTACGAAGGGCTATATAAATAAATTTGATTTGATTTGATTCTATTCAAAGGTTCTTCTGGTCTTGATGACGCCAAGATAATCTACAACTACTGTCATTCAAGAGCCAGAAAAATGTCAGAGAACTGCTTTGGGATCCTTGCTGCAAGATGTAGGATCCTGTGACGAGCCCTTGAGATTGCCCCAGAGAAAGCTGATGCCTTTGTGAAGGCCCGCGTGGCCCTCCACATCTACCTTTGCACTGCAGAGACTGGCAACACAGTCATTAACACGGTACATCTACCCCATGTTTCTTGACCACTTCACACCCACTGGGGACCTGCGTCCCGGAGAGTGAAGACAGGTGGTACACCAGCTTCCTGGACCCAAGAAACATGTCGGCAGACAGGGAAACCAGAGTTGCAGGACACACACTGACGGCAGCAGCCCCATTCCTCTTCTCCTTCATCCTGTTTCAGATTGCGAACACACCAGCCCCGAATCGTACTCCATTTTTCTTTGATATCAGTATTGGTTTCCCAAATTTAGTGATATCTCCTTCCAGCTGTTATCTATTGCGTTCTTGTCCGAAATACAACTTAATTTAAGGACTGTAGAGGTTATCGTATTGTCTCACCTCCTCACACAGGCGCTTCTCAGAACTGGACAAATATGTAATTGCACATCGCAAATGTTGAAATAAAAAAAAGGATGCTTGCAAGTGGAATAGTGGTAGCAGTGAACTAGAGGCGCGTCCATCTCTTCCGTGATTATACCAGAAGGGATACGAGAAGGGATGGGATGTAGACACAGGGTCGGACTTCTGTAGCAAAACTCACTCAATACTGCCCCTCAAGTCAGTACAAGATATGATTACAAGGAGCTGGCCCTTTTGTGACCAAAAACAACACACTCGGTACCTTCCGTCACCATAGTGTTTGAATTTACCTTTAAGATTAAAGAAAGAGATGGTGTGCCCCTAACCCCCAATAAACTCATACATACAATATGTACCTGTTTATTATTGGTAATAATATTTCAGTTATAAGGATACTACCTTTCTTACCTATGCGGCTTAAACGGCAGAGGGGGAAAATGTTGCTTTGTCATTGTTGAATGTAGAGTAATCATTAGTCCAAACCATAGAAAACAGTTGCGAATAAAAACACGAGTTTCAAGTATACAAATTCAGGTAGGTCCCTCCCCGTTTCATTACGTTTGCTTCTGTTTGGTTCCTGGTATGTCTCTGTCCAAATATTTTAAGAATCGATCTGTTAGCTCAACTAACCAGTGGAGGCTGGGGGGAGGACCTGTAGGAGGACAGGCTATTTGAAATGGCTGGAATGGAATAAATGCATTTATTCCATTCCAGCCATTACACTGCAACTAACACTGTATGGTTGGTATGGTTTAACAGTGTACAAATGTGTAAAGGCTGACGCCGGACAGGAGAAGCAGGTACAGGGAGTCAGACATTTATATGGTAACAGACATAGAACAAGACAGGAACAGCGTCAGCACACAGGTAACACGGACATATGACAAACAATGCAGCAGAGGGGAACAGAGCTGGGGAACTGACACATATAGGGGAGGTAACAAACAGGTGATTAAGTGAGTCAAGGTGAGTTCAATATCGCTGAAGCGCTTGATGAGGGAAGGCAAGTGTGGGTAAATGATGGTGGCAGGAGTGCGTAATGCAGGGCAGCCTGCCACCCTCGAGCGCCAGGGGGTAAGAGCGGGAGCAGGTGTGACAAAAAGTTATAACAACCCCTGTATTTCAACAATGTATCCATTGTATGATAGTTTATTAACCTTGAAGAGAGATTAAGAAAAATAGCATGAATGAGGTCTGTAAGTAGAAGGGGATTTATTATTCAATCTGTACAGCTACACGCCCCGGGGACTCAGCCATTTTGTCAAGGCCTCGATTTTGGCAGTCGGCATGGAATTCAACATGTTAGGGAAGCACCTTGCCACGCAGTCAGACTCCTAAACCGTCTTTGGAAAAGGAGAGAGAGAGAGAGAGAGAGAGAGAGAGAGAGAGAGAGAGAGAGAGAGAGAGGAGAGAGAGAGAGAGAGAACAGAGAGAACAGAGAGAGAGAACAGAGAGAGAGAACAGAGAGAGAGAACAGAGAGAGAGAACAGAGAGAGAGAACAGAGAGCGAGAGAGAGAGAGAACAGAGAGAGAGAGAACAGAGAGAGAACAGAGAGAGAGAGAGAACAGAGAGAGAGAGAACAGAGAGAGAGAGAGAACAGAGAGAGGGATGACAGTGAGAGAGAGAGAGAGAGAGAGAGAGAGAGAGAGAGAGAGAGAGAGAGAGAGAGAGAAAGAGAGAAAGAACAGAGAGAGAGAGAGAACAGAGAGAGAGAGAACAGAGAGAGGGATGACAGTGAGAGAAAGATAGAGAGAGAGAGAGAGAGAGTACAGAGAGGGATGACAGTGAGAGAGAGAGAGAGAGAGAGAGAGAGATGAGGGAGGACAGAGGGCAGAAGAAGGGAGGAAAAACAACTATACTGGGGACACAGGACCTGGAAGAAATGAATAGGGCGAACAAACAACAGACTTTCCATCCAGACAACTAAAGCTAATTTGATCATGGTGACAACAAGGCTACATTCATTATCAGTGGTAAAAATAGCCAGGAATGTGTTATGCTACACTAAGAGCTGGGGACAGACACAGGCACACTACTCCTCTAGTAAAATACCACATTAATAATGGTCGGATGCTCCTTCAAACATACGGTTTAATGGGACATTGCTCCAGAGACGCATCACATAGAGACGCATAACACAATGCTTCCCAGAATGTACCAATGAAGACACACTGGAAGGATAAGAGCCGGGAGAATGTTGAGTGGTCGATTGTGCCCGTAATTGTTTAGTTGAGGTGTCAGGTTTATTGAGGAAGGTCTACAAACTGTAAAATTGATAGTAATTTAGACTAAGAATGCATTGAGATACCAACCTGTCATTACCATGTTGTTTTGTTTACCATGTCATCAGAATTTTTATGTTAAATTGCATCAATTCATATAGATTGCTGGATGATACGGTACAATTCATTGCATACAAGGCTCATAGTCTGTGTCTTGCGTTAACACCCAAGGATGACAATAAAGGAGACGGGCATGGAGACCAGCATCACATGGGTATAGAATGGAATGGATGGACAGTTCTTTCCCCAGTCTTAGTCGCATTGAGGGTGGTATGAAATTATGATTATTATGTACTTTCTCTCTTCCTTGTCCATGTCAATCTGGTTTTAGTGTTGTTGAACATAAGATTGATCATTGTTCTAGAGGAGGGATTGATGTATATTGACTAATTGATTTGAGAATGTTTTACCATGTTTATAAGGTACATTAGAAGTAGGGACTATTGTGTTATGGGTGAGATGGAATGATATACACCTGTATGTGCAAATGTATTTGTAGCAGGAGGGGAGCTACATACGAGGCCTGTGTTTGAGACAGAATGTTTACATAAGGCTGTTAATATGACTGCAGGGGCAGTATTGAGTAGCTTGGATGAAAGGTGCCCAGAGTAAACAGCCTGCTCCTCAGCCCCAGTTACTAATATATGCATATTATTATTAGTATTGGATAGAAAACACTCTGGAGTTTCTAAAACTGTTTGAATGATGTCTGTGAGTATAACAGAACTCATATGGCAGGCAAAAACCTGAGGAGAAATCCAAACAGGAAGTGAGAAATCTGAGGTTTGTAGGTTTTCAATACAGTTGAAAAATATGTGGCTCAGAATTTTGTCCCATTGAAATCCACTTGAGATATGAAGTTGCACTTCCTAGGGCTTCCACTAGGTGTCAACCGTCTATAAAAATTTGAATGAGGCTTCTACTGTGTTGTGGGACTGAATAAGAACAGAATAAGCCATTTTCTGGTCACGCGCATTCCACATATCTTCCTGCGTTCTGTTGCTCCGCAAGACACAAAGGAATTCTCCGGTTGGAACTTTATTGAAGATATATGATAAAAACATCCTAATGATTGATTCTGTACTTAGTTTAAAATGTTTCTTCGACCTGGAATATAACTAAAGTTTTTTCCGAAGTAACGCTAGACCAGAACGAGCGTTTGGATATGTATACCAAACGCACTAACAAAATTAGGTATTTGGACATAAATAACGGACATTTTCGAAAAAAACAAACATGTATTGTGGACCTGGGATTCCTGGGAGTGCATTCTGATGAAGATCACCAAAGGTAAGGGAATATTTATCATGTCATTTCTTGTTTATGTTGACGCCATCTTTGCGCCTGTGGTGTTTTTGAGCACCGTCTCAGATTATTGCATGCATTTCTTTTTCCGCAAAGTTTTTTTGAAATCTGACACAGCGGTTGCATTAAGGAGATGTACATCTATAATTCCACGTGTATAACTATATTATCATCTACATTTATGATGAGTATTTCTTTATTTCTATATTATCATCTACATTTATTATGAGTATTTCTGTTGAATGATGTGGCTATGCAGAATCACTTGTTTTTGGAACTAGTGAATCTAACGCGCCAAAGTAAATTCAGATTTTTAAAAATATAAATATGAACTTTATCAAACAAAACATGCATGTATTGTGTAACATGAAGTCCTATGAGTGTCATCTGATGAAGATAATTCAAGGTTAGTGATTAATTTTATCTTTATTTCTGGTTTTTGTGAAGGCTATATTTTGCTGGAAAATGACTGCTTATTGTGGTTTGGTGGAGACCTAACATAATCGTTTTGTAGTGCTTTCGCTGAAAAGCCTATTTGAAATCGAACACTTTGGTGGGATTAACAACGAGAATAGCTTTAAAATGATATGAGACACATGCATGTTTTAGGAATTGTAATTATGAGATTTCTGTGGTTTGAATTTTGGCGCCCTCTATTTTCACTGGTAGTTGTCATATATATCCCGGTATCGGGATTGCAGCCATAACAGGTTAATGCATCATATAAAAGGATAGATGTTGGAGTAATTGTCCACTGGACAACATTCTAGAGGCATTGAGGTAAAACGCATATATACAGTGCTGAGTTACCTCAAGAGGATGTAGCGTTGATTAGGGCTACGCACTTGCCTATCAGGTGACGTGCCTGTCAGGTGGACGAAGAAGGAGATGGGGAACAAAGTGAAAATAACATGGCTTGGGAACACCTCTTATAACCTGTGGCCTGATGGGGAAGACAGGGTTAAAGAAGGACGTTTTCTAGGGCCTTCATTTTTGTGGAATCAAGCAGATAATAATTCTGTAGACATAGAATCAGGTGAAGAGAGAGTGGGAATTGTCATGTTATCAAACTTTGGGTTTTCTTCGCATATATAATTATGCATAGCTTACCACATTGTTAATACTGTTATGTTTTGTGTTTCTTGTTGCTTCTCATGTCCTGTGCTATCACTCTCTTATGAACCTAAAGGAGAAAGTTGAAATGGGAAAAAGTCAACAGCTCCAGCGGACACGTTATTGTCAGTGTTCTAGGAGAAGTGGAAATAAGAGTATGCATGGTGTGACTATAGAACAGAGGCCATAAGTCTCTGAGTTTGTAAACCTCACTGTGAACGTTAATCATATTTATATATTTTTTGTCCATGTTTGTCATAATTATTTGTTCATTTATAAGTAATTTCCAAGTTTATGTACGTTGTACAGTAGGAAGCTAATGTTCAAGAGGAGGGACTGTTGGGTTCTGAAAATATGAAATATACTTATTCATGTCACTGAGGGAGAGACGGGAATGTATAACGTTTACATTCTGTCCGGATATGTTATTGTTAGCCATCAGGGATCCTATGGGAGGAAAAAAGACAGTCTGGTACGAGTCAACATGACAGCCGTGAGTTGGGGAGGAGAGAGCACTTTGGGGCAGAGGTCCGGTTAGAGGAAGTGAGGAAGAAGAGATGTCACTAAGATTCTGTCTAGCAACAGAGATTCATTGGCTGTTCAGATGTGTAAGAGGAGACTCGGCATAGGAGAAAGGGTTAAATATCAGTGCTTGTGTGAATATGTCTTTTGTCTTATGCAGCTGTATCGACCCAATGGGTAAATAAACTTGGCTTGAGCTTTATTAAGCGTCCGTGAGTTTTAATAGCTTCATTTAGAACCTAACACTAGTCAATCACCAAACATTTATGTCAAAAATCCAACGATAAAGGCATTCGCTCAATTGTTCTCTCTGTGTTGCGCTGATGGTGGTAGGTGTACTTGATTCAGAAACCCTGCGCACCAAGTAGCCAAAGTTTTCCCATTTTTTTCCCATTTAATTTGTCTGAAATGACCAACTCTGCCTACCCTGCGGACTGGGAGATCTGTGGCTAAATCGAGTGCCCCGGATACCTCAAATAACTGTGGCTTCCTGGACCCCAGCCCGGTTTGATACTAGCCAGAGAGAGACTGTCAAAGAAAACAGCAAAGAGATCCTGCTTTTATGAGTGAGTTCATGTGTAAGTTTATTCAGCACTGTCAACACTGTTTTTATTCATCACTATTACAAAACATACTTCCACTCGTCACTGCAGCTGCAATGAATGAGTAGCCAAGTGTATCAATAGCGTTTTTTTTATTAGCAGCTTGCCGTGTCTATTTCACTGTCCTTTGGAAACATATCTCTTGTCATATTCCCACAACCTAAAGAAACGTGTTAGGAACTTTTATTAAAGAACATAAAGAAATGTGTTCTGGGAATGTTCTTGTATCATCAAGTGAAGGTTTTTTTTACACCCTAAAAGAAACATTGTATAATTATCTGCACAACTGGACAGCTTTTGATTGTTCCCACAACCTAATGAAACATTCTGGGAACCAGGTCCTACCAGGACGAGACTTCACTTATTACAGGGTTTATAAACATTCATACAGACCAATTTTCCTGTAGTCCGATCTTGAGTTAATTGTTTGTGGCAAATAGTTCAATATAACAGGCAGGAGTGAGTACACAATTGATACATTTCATTTTTGTATTGGGTTTATCTACTGATGGCCTGTATAGGTCCGGAAAGACACATGGTTTGTTTTTATATATTTTTTTACTCTGCCTGCAAATACGCTGGATGGTTCAGAATCCATTGAAGAGCTTGAAGGATTCATTGACCAGAGATATTTACAAGCTCAAAAAAACATGTTGCAGGTTTCAGAAGGTTCAAGTGCTGTTTCAGACAACAAATACAATCAACAAAACAAACCAAAGCCAAGTTGGCCAAGCAGTATCAACGATGGCACCAAACCATCCCCAAGCAAGAGGGTTCATGGGGGAGAAGTTCATGGAGATGGATGTTGACTTGCTGAAATCCATCAATTAAAGGCTTGTCAAACTTGATCTCATGGATATACTACTAGAAGACATCAATGCATTATGTACCAGTCTAGAATTCAGCCAATGTCAGTTTGATGCTCTGAGGAAAGAGAACAGAGCTGAAAGGTACTGTAGACTCTATTCATGGAAAAGTGGAGGTGGTGCAAAGGGAGAACAAACAACTTAAAGAAACCTTGCTTGATGTACAGTGTCGATCAATGGTGGACAATCTCCTCAGGGATACCTGGGAATGACAACAGCAGAGACTGTGAGGATGCTGTCCGAGACTTTATGTCAACTCAACTGAAACTGCCCACAGATGCGTAATGTCACTTTCCCCAAAGTCCATAGAATGGGTAAGGCCTCTGGGAATAGGCACTGGGCTATTATTGAATGTTTTGAACATTTTAAGAAAAAGGAAATGGTGAAGAGCAGGGGCAGAGAACTCAGAGACACTGCTTTTGGAATTAATGATCACTTCCCCATGGAGATCAATGAAAGGGAAAAAAACTTATCCCATCCTGAAAGAAAAGCGTTGCCTGAACCAACAAGTCTCCTTGGTGATGGATAAACTTTACATCAACGGGCAACTGTATCGGGACTCTAGAGTAACTCCCTAGCTATTTTAATCCAATGTTCAAATCTGAGTTTGTGTGTTGTAGTGAAGTGACAACTTCAACTATAACAAATACTGTACATGCTCTATTGATCTTCCCTTGACAAGGAAAGGTCTGCATATAGCTCAGGCTATGTACTCTATGTAGCCTTCCTAACAAAATACATAAGGTTTTAAAGTTGGTCAACATAAATCATATTTTAGCTTTAACCGAAACGCATTTGGATGCATTCGTTAATGATGGGCAAATTAACATTAACATTCATGGATATAGCTACTTAGAAGGGACAGAAATAGGAATGGTGTTGGTGTAGCATTGTACATTCAGAATCATATGCCTTGTAAGAGGAGGGATGACCTTAATGTATGTCAAGTAGAGGCACTATGGGCTTAAGTAGATCTGCCTGACCAGACACCCATATTGGTAGGATGTGTGTATAGACCTCTTAGCTCTAAGGTGTCTTATCTGGATGACATATGCACTGGGTTTGACCAGGCCACAGATAGTAACAGAGATGTACAGTATTTATCTGGGGTGATTTCAATATAAATTTGAATGATCATAATAATTCAAATATTACTAAATTAATGAGATATGCCGAGAGTTGTGGTTTGAAACACATGGTTAATGACACTACTAAATTATCAACTAAGTTTGGTCACTGTTCAGAAATGTGCATTGATCTGATCTTCTGTAATATTCCATTGCAATGCTTAAAGGCCAGATCAATGCCAGTAGCCTGGACAGACCCTAATATTGTGACCACCACCATGAACACCAAGGTTCCAAAGAAACCCACAAGAGAAATCTTTTAACATTTAATCATGAGTAATTTCAAAATGATTTGGCTGCTCTACCCTGGGAGCTGATTTATCTAGAGGATTATTTAAATCACTGGGGTAATGGACCATCATGTAAGAAAGAGTACAGTTTGGGCTTGTCCATCTCCATGGATTGATGATGAGTGGGTGAGGCATCATATGGCAAAAGTCTTAGCAGCCAAATATAAACACGGAATTGATGAACAGAATTATAGAACACTACCTAAAAATGCAGTTAAATTAAATCATATGAAACCTTTTTTTTTTTTTTACAAAAATGCATTTATTGATTGTACAAAATGATTCAAAAAAGGTATGGAATATAATTAAGGGCTTACTTAACTGGGTACATCTATCTCAAAGGTGCATCTGTCTCATCATGCCCATCTAGTGTGCAGCTTGATGGAAGAATAATAACAAAAGTAGCTGATATTGCCAATTTTTTTCCCAGGTGATTTTTTACAAAGACAACAAATTTACTGAGAGATAATGTAACACCATTCTTCCAAACAAGCTGTTGTCCAATGGATTGATGATCATATTATGAGCAAAAAAAACTGCTCTTTTAGTCTACCATTGGTGTCAGTAGAGGAAATGTTAAAACTATTGAAGTCATTACCCAATGGTAAATCTACGGGTTAAATGATTTTATGGAAAATGTTTTACTTCGTTATGCTGCTCCCCAGATTGCAGCTTCACTGAAATACATATGAAATTGATCACTGGAAAAGGGGAAATTTCCAAATGTATGGAAGCATGCTAAGCTGTGTCCAATCCAGAAAGAGAGCAAAGAACCCATTACTCCTGCCAATAGTTGACCAATCAGTCTACTCCCTTCACTCAGTAAGATATTGGAGGGTATTGTGCGTAGACACACAATGGGATAACATGTAAAATAATCATATGATCACAGCCAATCAGCATGCATATCGCAAAAACCATTCCACTACCACTATATTGGTTGACATGCCTGACCAGTGGCTCAGTGCTATGGATAATGGCAGGTTTGTGGATTTACTATTTTTAGATTTCAGTGCAGAATGTGATTTAGTGGATAATTAAATATTTTTGACAAAATTATTGCATTATGGGTTTAAGGAGGCAGCTTTGCTATCTAACTGAGAGGAAACAGTCCACCTATATCAATGGGTTGTTTTCTTCCCCTCATGATTTAAACTGTGGAATACCGCAGGGCAGGTGCCTTGGGCCACTTCTTTACTTAAAATATACCAACAACCTTCCTTATGCCTTATCTGAAACTCAAGATACTATATTTGCAGATGATACTACAATTTATACAGCAAGACAATCGGTTAAACTGGTACAGCAAGCTCTACAAGTAGATCTGGGAAACATCCGAGAGTGGGTTTGCCGGAACAAACTTGTTTTGAATGCCAAGAAAACCAAGGTTATATTGGTATGTTCCACAAGGAAAAGGCCAACACAACATAGGATGTGATTAAGAATGAGGGGAGTACAAATTGAGGAAATGGCAGAAAACAAACTACTAGGGGTGGAGCAAGACAACTGCGTATCATGGTCATCTCATCTGCTTTTAGGATCATAAGGATAGCTAAATATTTACAGGGAAAAATTCTTAACAAATACCCCAAACATTAATTGGGAGTCAGGTGAACTACTGTGGTCTGTGGAAAAGCATCAGCAAGTGAGATTAGGAGGCAAGGATTGTTTTAAGGTGGATATACGATTATTCTGTTGAAGTCACAATGGTCTTGGGTGGTCATCAATCAACAAGACACAGTGCATTTGGAAAGTATTCAGACCTCTTCCCTTTTTCCACACTTTATTAAGCTACAGCCTTATTCTAAAATGGATTAAATATAACATTTTCCTCACCAATCTACACAGAATACCCCATAAGAACAAAGTGAAAACAGGTTTTTAGAAAATTTTGCAAAAATAACAATGAAATACCGCATTTCCATAAATATTCAGACCCTTTGCTATGAGACTCGAAATTGAGCTCAGGTGCATCCTGTTTCCATTGATCATCCTTGAGATGTTTCTACAACTTGATTGGAGTCCACCTGTGGTAAATTCAATTGATTGGGAATGATTTGGAAAGTCACACAGTTGTCTATAAAGGGTCCAACAGTTGACATTGAATGTCAGAAAAAAAACAAGCCATGAGGTCAAAGGAATTGGACGTAGAGCTTCGAGACAGGATTGTGTCGAGGCACAGATCTGGGGAAAGGTACCAAAACATTTCTGCAGCATTGAAGGTCCCCAAGAACACAGTGGTATCCATCATTCTTAAATGGAAGAAGTTCAGAAGCACCAATACTCTTCCAAGAGCTGGCCGCCTGGCCAAATTGAGCAATCAGGGGAGAAAGGCTTTGGTCAGGGAGGTGACCAAGAACCTGATGTTCACTCTGACAGAGCTCCAGAGTTCCTCTGTGTAGATGGTAGAACCTTCCAGAAGGTCAACCCGCTCTGCAGCACTCCACCAAACAGACCTTTATGGTAGAGTGGCCAAATAGAAGCTACTCCTCACTAAAAGGCCCATGACAGCCCGCTTGGAGTTTGCCAAAAGGCACCTAAAGGACTCTCAGACCACGAGAAACAAGATTCTCTGGTCTGATGGAACCAAGATTGAACTCTTCCGCCGGAATGCCAAGCGTCACGTCTGGAGGAAACCTGGCACCATCTCTACGGTGAAGCATGGTGGTGGCAGCATCAAGCTGTGGGGATGTTTTTCAGCGACAGGGACTGGGAGACTAGTCAGGATTGAGGGAAAAGATTAATGGAGCAAAGTACAGAGAGATCCTTGATGAAAACCTGCTCCAGAGCGCTCAAGACCTCAGACTGAGGCAAAGGTTCACCATCCAATAGGACCACAACCCTAAGCACACAGCCAATACAACACAGGAGTGGTTTCGGGACAAGTCTCTGAATGTCTTTGAGTGGCTCAGACAGAGGCCGAACCCGATCGAACATCTCTCACAGAGCTTGAGAGGATCTGCAGAGAAGAATGGGAGAAACTCCCCAAATACAGGTGTGCCAAGCTTGAAGCGTCATACCCAAGAAGTGTCGAGGCTGTAATTTCTGCCAAAAGTGCTTCAACAAAGAACTGAGTAAAGGGTCTGAATACTTATGTAAATGTGATAATTCAGCTTTTTATTTTTAATACATTTGCAAAAATTTCTAAACCTGTTTATGCTTTGTCATTATGGGCTATTGTGTGTAGATTGATGAGGGAAAAAAACTATTTCATAAATTTTAGAATAAGACTGTAACATAACAAAATGTGGAAAAAGTCAAGGGGTCTGAATACTTTCCGAATGCACTGTAATTTTAAAAAACATGCTTATTTAATTTCACAATGTACACCATTTAAAACGGCCTATTCACAACAGTATTCAGTTGGTAAGAGACAGACATTCAGTCAATACTATAAATAAATTGTACATCAGAAAGAAAAGAGCAGAAAAGAGGAATAGGCAAAATAACATTTAGATTCAGAGCAATAAATACATTTAATACGTTTTTGAGCAAACTGGAAACCTTTCAATATATAAATTCAAACAATACTTTAGAACCATTTAAATATAATAAATTGGAAGGTTGTGCATGACTATGGTAGATCAAGGAACCAATCTACTGTATCTTTTCAGCCTGTTAGAGTATTTATCTGATCAATATGTCAGTGTATTTATCTGATCAATATGTCAGTGTATTATGTTTGTTGTTTGTAACAGTATGTTATATGTGAAAATGTGATTGTACACTGCTCAAAAAAATAAAGGGAACACTTAAACAACATAATGTAACTCCAAGTCAATCACACTTCTGTGAAATCAAACTGTCCTCTTAGGAAGCAACACTGATTGACAATAAATTTCACATGCTGTTGTGCAAATGGAATAGACAACAGGTGGAAATTATAGGCAATTAGCAAGACACCCCCTATAAAGGAGTGGTTCTGCAGTTGGGGACCACAGACCACTTCTCAGTTCCTATGCTTCCTGGCTGATGTTTTGGTCACTTTTGAATGCTGGCGGTGCTTTCACTCTAGTGGTAGCATGAGATGGAGTCTACAACCCACACAAGTGGCTCAGGTAGTGCAGCTCATCCAGGATGGCACATCAATGCGAGCTGTGGCAAGGTTTGCTGTGCCTGTCAGAGTAGTGTCCAGAGCATGGAGGCGCTACCAGGAGACAGGCCAGTACATCAGGAGAAGTGGAGGAGGCCGTAGGAGGGCAACAACCCAGCAGCAGGACCGCTACCTCCGCCTTTGTGCAAGGAGGAGCACTGCCAGAGCCCTGCAAAATGACCTCCAGCAGGCCACAAATGTGCATGTGTCTGCTCAAACGGTCAGAAACAGATGCCGTGGAGAACGTTCTGCTGCCTGCAACATCCTCCAGCATGACCGGTTTGGCGGTGGGTCAGTCATGGTGTGGGGTGGCATTTCTTTGGGGGGCCGCACAGCCCTCCATGTGCTCGCCAGAGGTAGCCTGACTGCCATTAAGTACGGAGATGAGATCCTCAGACCCCTTGTGAGACCATATGCTGGTGCGGTTGGCCCTGGGTTCCTCCTAATGCAAGACAATGCTAGACCTCATGTGGCTGGAGTGTGTCAGCAGTTCCTGCAAGAGGAAGGCATTGATGCTATGGACTGGCCCACCCGTTCCCCAGACCTGAATCCAATTGAGCACATCTGGGACATCATGTCTCGCTCCATCCACCAACGCCACCAACGTTGCACCACAGACTGTCCAGGAGTTGGCGGATGCTTTAGTCCAGGTCTGGGAGGAGATCCCTCAGGAGACCATCCGTCACCTCATCAGGAGCATGCCCAGGCGTTTTAGGGAGGTCATACAGGCACGTGGAGGCCAAACACACTCCTGAGCCTCATTTTGACTTGTTTTAATGACCTTACATCAAAGTTGGATCAGCCTGTAGTGTGGTTTTCCACTTTAATTTTGAGTGTGTTTCCAAATCCAGACCTCCATGGGTTGATACATTTGATTTCCATTGATAATTTTTGTGTGATTTTGTTGTCAGCACATTCAACTATGTAAAGAAACAATTATTTAATAAGAATATTTCATTAATTCAGATCTAGGATGTGTTATTTTAGTGTTCCCTTTATATTTTTGAGCAGTGTATTATCAATTGTATTTGAATGTTTAAGCACTCTTTGAAGATTTGTCCAAATGGAGACCGAAGGAGATTCAAATCAAATCAAAGAACAGAAGAAATGTGTTTTGGGAATGTTCTTGCAACGTCAGGCGAATGTTTAACACAAACATTGTATAATCATCAGCACAACTGGACAGTTTTTGTTTTATGAGAACATTTGCCGCAACCTGTTCTGAAAACGATAACAGAACCAATTGCGGGATAGTTATTTTGGTTTGAGAACACAGCCAGTAAAGGGAGTGCTCTGCACAGAGCTTATTTATATGGCTGTTACGGGAGCGGTTAGACACTCAGATGGATTGCTCCTACTACCATTGCACGCACACATGCATGGACATACACCCCCACACACAAATGCATGTGAACACACACACAAACACACACACACACACACACACACACACACACACACACACACACACACACACACACACACACACACACACACACACACACACACACACACACACACACACACACACACACACACACACCAAATCTCTCCTGGCTGATGTAGTGTGGCATTCTCTCTCCCCTGCATTGCCTTATCTGCTATGCGGTAGGCTCAGAGACTAGCTGAGTTATGTAAGGGGCTCAGGGGAAGACAAGAGGGGGCTGCTCCGAGACTGATCACACTCAAGACCCAGCGTGCCAGGGCTCAGGACTGAGCTGTGTGACTGATAGGGTGTGTGTAAGAGAGAGTCTGCATGTGCGTGCATTACATATATGTGTGTGTCTGTCAGTATAGGTAAAGTGTGTGTGTGTGTGTGTGTGTGTGTGTGTGTGTGTGTGTGTGTGTGTGTGTGTGTGTGTGTGTGTTCAGGGTTCAATTTTCCACAGGTCTTTTTTCAACATGCTTTGATCTACATCTCAGAGGATTTGTGTCCTTGTACCATCCGAGTTTTAACATACTTTTTCATTACCCAGATTTATCTTTCAAATGTAATACTTTAAATGAAATGGCACATTTTAAATAGAAAGGAATATATATCCTTGATAAACATAAACAATATGGAGGATTAATGGAGGAAATACAAGAGGAAAAAGTCAATTTAACATGTATTATCCAATCAACACCCACTGGGCACAGATATCATCCAACGTCTAGTTAGGTGTGCATGCAAAGCAATGAACAACTCTAGATTTTTTTCTTACTCATATTATTATTTGATTTATTCCGCTCACTAAGTCGTTTAATAGCTTAACACGAAACCAACTTCCAAATGTGCAGACTGCACTAACTTAGATTGTTAGAGAACAAATTTGCTATATTACTTACACTTTTTGTACTACAACAATATTTAAATGAGCTCCCAATACATTTCAATAGCAATACAATTGCCATAGACTTATAAGCGCCTTCAAAAATATTCACACTTTTTCCACATTTTGTTGATTTACAGCCTTCATTCATACCCAATACCCCATGTCAAAGTGGAATTCTGTTTTTCGAAAGTTCTACAAATAAATAGAAAATGAAAAGCTGAAATGTCTTGAGTCAATAAGTATTCAACCCCTTCGTTATGGCAAGCCTAAATAAGTTCAGGAGTAAAAATTTGCTTAACAAAGTAACATGGTTTTTGGATGACTACTTCATCTCTGTACCCCACACATTGAATTACAGTGGGGCAAAAAAGTATTTAGTCAGCCACCAATTGTGCAAGTTCTCCCACTTAAAAATATGAGAGAGGCCTGTAATTCTCATCATAGGTACACTTCAACTATGACAGACAAAATGAGAAGAAAAATCCAGAAAATCACATTGTAGGATTTTTTATGAATTTATGAATTTATTTGCAAATTATGGTGGATCAACAACATTGTAGTCACTCTACAATACTAACCTAATTGACAGAGTGAAAAGAATGATGCCTGTATAGAATAGAAATATTCCAAAGCATGCATCCTGTTTGCAACAAGGCACTAAAGCGATAAAGCAAAACATTTTGGCAAAGCAATTCACTTTTTGTTCTGAATACAAAGTGTTATGTTTGTGGCAAATCCAACACAACACATTACTGGGTTCCATTCTAAATATTTTCAAGCATAGTGGTGGCTGCATTATGTTATGGGTATGCTTGCACTCATTAGGGACTGAGGAGTTTTTTAGATACTGGGAGACACATTTACCTTTCATTAGGACAATAACCTTAAAATCAAGACCAAATGTACAAAGACAACATTGTATATTCCCGAGTGGCCATGTTACAGTTTTGACTTAAACCGACATGAAACTCTCTGGCAAGACATGAAAATGGTTGTCTAGCAACGATCAACAACCAATTTCATAAAAGTATAAAGTATTGACTTATGTAAATGTCATATTTTTCTATTTCATTTCAAATAAATTAGCAAACATTACGAAACATGTTTTCAATTTATGAGGTATAGTGTGTAGGGGGGTGAAAATCGAAATTGTTTTAATCCATTTTGATTTCAGGCTGTAACACTACAAAATGTGGAAAAAGTCAAGGGGTATGAATACTTTCTGAAGGCACAGTACATGTGGAAAATGTGAACATTTGGGCGTGTATCTCCTCCTACACCATTTAAGCTACCAATGCCAAACCAACAGTGAGATGTTCAGACTGAACCAACTTAGATTGCCTCTGTTAATAATTTTGCTAACATTTATACAGTGCATTAGGAAAGTATTCAGACCCCTTGACTTTTTACACATTTTGTTACGTTACAGCCTTATTCTAAAATTGATTACATAATTTTTTCCCTCACCAATCTACACGCAATACTCCATAATGACAAAGGAAAAAGTGTTTTTTAGAAATCTTTGCATGTTTATAAAAAAAATAAAAAACTTAAATATCACATTTATATAAGTATTCAGACCCTTTACTCAGTGCTGTGTTGAAACACCTTGGGCAGCGATTACAGCCTTGACTCTTCTTGGGTATGATGCTACAAGCTTGGCAAACCTGTATTTGGGGAGTTTCTCCCATTAGTCTCTGCAGATTGCCTCAAGCTCTGTGAGGTTGGATGTGGAGCGTCGCTGCACCGCTATTTTCAGGTCTCTCCAGAGCTTTTTGATCGGGTTCAAGTCTGGGCTCTGGCTGGGTCACTAAAGGTCATTCAGAGACTTGTCCCGAAGCCACTCCTGCGTTGTCTTGGCTGTGTGCTTAGGGTCTGTCACGTTCTGACCTTTATTTCCTTTGTTTTGTATTTATTTAGTATGGTCAGGGCGTGAGTTGGGTGGGCAGTCTATGTTTGTTTTTCTAGGTTTTGGGTAATTCTATGTTTCGGCCTAGTATGGTTCTCAATCAGAGGCAGGTGTCATTAGTTGTCTCTGATTGAGAATCATACTTAGGTAGCCTGGGTTTCACTGTGTTTGTGGGTGATTTGCACCAGATAGGACTGTTTAGGTTTTCGCACATTTATTGTTTTGTTAGTTATTTCATGTCTAGTTCCTTTATTAAAGAACATGAATAACCACCACGCTGCATTTTGGTCCGCTTCCCCTTCACCACAGGAAAACCCTAACAGAATCACCCACCACAACAGGACCAAGCGGCGTGGTAACGGGCAACAGCAGCGAAAAGAGGAATGGACATGGGAGGACGGTTTGGACGGCAAGAATATGGACTATACTACTTGGGAGGAAATAGACAGGTGGGCGGTCGACCCAGGGAGAGTGCCCGGAGCCCACCTGGGATTCGATGGAGCAGTGCGCGGAAGGTTACAGGAGAATGAGGTTGGCGAAGCAAGCACAGCGGCGCGGACGAAAGCCCGAGAGTCAGCCCCAAAAATGTCTTGGGGGGGGGGGCACAGGGGGAGTGTGGCAGAGTCAGGAGTCAGACCTGAGCCAACTCCCCCCGTTTATCGTGAGGAGCCAAGGAGGAGCTCAGAACCAGAGCTGGTGTTGGAGGTGAGCGAAGCAGAGACTGTGAAGGAGTTAATGGGGAAAATGGAGGAGAGAGATATGAGGGAGTTGCTGGTTTGGTGCATGAGGCACGACATTCGCCCGATGGAGCGTGTCAGGGATTTAATGGCACCTGGGTCAGCTCTCCATACTCATCCTGAGGTGCGTGCTAGGGGTCTGGTGAAGACTGTGCCAGCCTCACGCACCAGGCCTCCTGTGCATCTCCCTAACCTTGCACGTCCTGTGCCATCTCAGCACTACAGTGCTCCTAGCAGTGCTAACCGTGGCGGGCGTGGTGCTGGTCAGGCACCGTGTTATGCGGTGGTTCACACGGTATCCCCAGTACGCGTGCTTAGCCCGGTGCGCTACATCCCAGCTTCCCACATCTGCCGGGCTAGGGTGAAGATCCAGCCAGGGCGGTTGGTGCCAGCCCTGCTCTCAAGATCTCCAGTACGTCTTCACGGTCCGGTCCATCCAGTGCCACCTCCACACACCAGCCCTCCGGTGGCAGCTCCCCGCACCAGGCTTCCTGTGCGTGTCCTCGGCCCAGTACCACCAGTGCCAGCACCACGCATCAGGCCTACAGTGCGTCCCACCTGCCCAGCGCTGCCGGAGTCTCCCGCCTCTCCGGCGCTGCTAGAGCCTTCCTCTCCAGCGCAGCCGGAGTCTCCCGCCTGTTCGGCGCTACCAGAGCTCCCGCCCCTCAGCCCAGAGGCGCCAGAGCCCCTCAGTCCCGAGATGCCGCCCCTCTGTCCCGAGCTGCCCCTTTGTCCCGAGCAGCTGCACCTCTGTCCCGAGCAGCTGCACCTTTGTCCCGAGCTGCCCCTCTGTCCAGTGGGGTCATTGAGAGGGGTTGCCATGGTTAGAGAGCCACGGAGGCGGACAATGAGGCGGACTAAGACAATGGTGAAGTGGGGTCCGCGTCCCGCGCCAGAGCCGCCACCGCCACCGCGCACAAACGCCCACCCAGACCCGCCCCTATAGGTCAAGGTTTTGCGGCCTGGAGTCCGCACCTTTGGGGGGGGGGGGGGTACTGTCACGTTCTGACCTTTATTTCCTTTGTTTTGTATTTATTTAGTATGGTCAGGACGTGAGTTGGGTGGGCAGTCTATGTTTGTTTTTCTAGGTTTTAGGTATTTCTATGTTTCGGCCTAGTATGGTTCTCAATCAGAGGCAGATCTCATTAGTTGTCTCTGATTGAGAATCATACTTAGGTAGCCTGGGTTTCACTGTGTTTGTGGGTGATTGTTCCTGTCTCTGTGTTTGCACCAGATAGGACTGTTTAGGTTTTCACACATTTATTGTTTTGTTAGTTATTTCATGTCTAGTTCCTTTATTAAAGAACATGAATAACCGCCACGCTGCATTTTGGTCCGCTTCTCCTTCACCACAGGAAAACCCTTACAGGGTCATTGTCCTGTTGGAAGGTGAACCTCTGACCCAGTCTGACCCAGTCTCTGTACTTTGCTCCATTCATCTTTCCCTCGATCCTGACTAATCTCCCAGTCCCTGCTGGAAGGTTCTCCATCTCCACAGAGGAACTCTGGATCTCTTATAGAGTCACCATCGGGTTTTTCGTCACCTCCCCTGACCAAGGCCTTTCTTTTCGATTGCTCAGTTTGGCCGAGTGACCAGCTCTAGGAAGAGTCTTGGAGGTTCCACATTTCTTCCATTTAAGAATGATAGAGGACACTGTGTTTTTGGGGAACTTCAATGCTGCAGACATTTTTTGGTACCCTTCCCAAGATCAGTGCATCAACACAATCCTGTCTCAGAGCTCTACGGACAATTCCCTTCGACCTCGTGGCTTGGATTTTGCTCTGACACGCACTCTCAACTGTGGAACCTTATATAGATAGGTGTGTGCCTTTACAAATCATGTCCATCAATTGAATTTACCACAGGTGGACTCCAATAAAGTAGAAACATCTCAAGGATGATCAATGGAAACAGAATGCACCTGAGCTCAAGTCCGAGTCTCATAGCAAAGGGCCTGAATACTTTTGTAAATAAGGTATTTCTGTTCTTTATTGTTAATATATTTCAAGAAAAAAAAAAAACGCTTTCATTTTGTCATTATGGGGTACTGTGTGTAGATTGAAGAGAAAGAACATAAAATTAATCAATTTTAGGATAAGACTGTAACGTAACAAAATCTGAAAAAATTGAAGGGGTCTGAATACTTTACGAATGCACTGTATTTAGGGATAAAGTGACTAGGCAACGGGATAGATAATAAACAGTAACAGCATCGTGTGTGATGAGTCAAAAAAGTATCTTTCTCTCTATCGCTCTCTCTCTTTCTCTCGGAGGACCTGAGCCCTAGGACCATGCCTCGTGACTACCTGGCCTGATGACACCTTGCTGTCCCCAGTCCACCTGGTCATGCTGCTGCTCCAGTTTCAACTGTTCTGCCTGCGGCTATGGAACCCTGACCTGTTCACTGGATGTGCTACCTTGTCCCAGACCTGCAGTTTTCAACTCTCTAGAGACAGCAGGTGCGGTAGAGATACTATGAGTGATCGGCTATGAAAAGCCAACTGACATGTACTCCTGAGGTGCTGACCTGTTGCACCCTTGACAACCACGGTGAGTATTATTATTTGACCCTGCTGGTCACCTATTGACATTTTAACATTTTGGCCATGTTCTGTTATAATCTCCACCGAGCACAGCCAGAAGAGGACTGGCCACCCCTCATTCTCTCTAGGTTTCTTACTAGGTTCCTGCATTTGTAAGAAGTTTTTCTGAGCCACCATGCTTCTACACCTGCATTGCTTGCTTGTTTGGAGTTTTAGGCTGGGTTTCTGTACAGCACTTTGTGACATCAGCTGATGTAAATTTGATTGATTAGTGCAAAAAGGGTCAATGCAGATATTCCGGAGTCATTCTTATAGCTTGGGGGTAGAAGCTGTTCAGGTTGCTGTTGGTGCATCGGTACCGCTTGTCGAGCGGTAGCAGAGAGAACATTATATGACTTGGGTGGCTGGAGTCTTTGACAATTTCTAGGGCTTTCCTCTGACACCGCCTGGTATAGAGGTCCTGGATGGCAGGAAGCTTGGCCCAGTGATGTACTGGACAGGACACATTACCCTATGTAGAGCCTTGAGGTTGGATACCAAACAGTTGCAATACCAAGAGGTGATGAAGCCAAGATGATCTCAATGGTGCAGCTGTAGAACTTCTTGAGGATCTGAGGGCCCATGCCAAATCTTTTCAGCCTCCTGAGGGGGAAGAGGCCGTTGCCGTGCCCTAAAATAGGTGTGAACCATTTTAGTTCCTTAGTGATGTGGACACCGATGAACTTGAAGCTCTTGACCTGTTCCAAAACAGCCCTGTCGATGTGGTTATCCCCTTGCGAGGATAACAAAAATAGAGCTCTTTGGCCACGCACACCAGTAGTGGGTTTTGTGTCAAAAGAAAGATCCATATGCAGAAAAGAACTGGTAACAATTTAAGAACCGGTAAGAATTTTAAATGACTATGTAACAGTAATAACTGTAATAAATGTAGTAACACCATAGTAATTACATAAGTGTTACTATATAATTACTTGGTAAAAATGTTGTAGCATTATCAGTTATTACACAATTAAACACGGATTACACGTCCACTTGCTGAAGGTTATCCCCATATGTAACTACTGATGTTATTACACATTTCTTGTTCCACTATGTAACTAATGTTTTGTAATTACATGTTTGAAAGTCACCTTTGACTGACCATGTTAATAACGGCAACCAAAATCTGACCTTGTTACATGTAAACTACAAGGTGCCACTACCATCGAATCTACATGTAATGCAATGGCTACCGATCATTTTCAATTTGTTTATTTCTTTGTTATGACCTGGCTCAATGGTTATACTGACTCAGGTGTAATGTAAGAACAATGTAGTTAAATTGGATATACTTGTATTTGTAAAGTGAAACCCAGAAGGGTATAACCTTTATAATTACAATGTAGTTACAATGTAACAACCGCAGCAGACAATAGGCTAACCAGAAGACAGGAGAACAATAGGTATAAAGTTAAGTTTTAGTTAAATTGTACTTAAAATGTATTAATCTTTAACAACCAACTCTGTAATTACAATGTTGTTACAAAATCGATGCTATTTCACTATTTTGAGACTTAAATTACATTTTTGCACATTACAAACCGTTATAAACACAACAAATTAAGAGACCGAACTGGCATGTGGCTTCCATTTTGGCTGCAGAAGAGAGTGTAAGAGGTGTGAGGTCAGTGTGACAATTTCCTGGTGACAGTCCAGCATTCTTCTGGCTTCTTATTTTCTTATTTTGAATGTGCAAACGTACAATGTCACAAAATGTTTCATGAGTTTCTTTTGGGTTTTTGGAGATTTGAGACATGTCACAATGACCTCTCACACTCTCCTCTGCAGCCAAAATGGAAGCCACATGCTTCTAAACCCAGAGGCACATCGCAAGACTTCCGGAAACACTTGCGAAACAAACCAAGCAGACCAGGCCGGGGTTTGGGGTTTGAGAAGTCAATGAGAGAAGTGAAAAATTCTTCCTTAGTTGTTCATTTTCTTGACATCTTAATTATGCACAACCTAGATTTGAGCCAATGTCTTAAGTAGTTGAACATGTTATTACTCCAACCTTGTGAAAGTGACAAACTGACACGTTTACATTTTTGTAAAAAATAACTTTATATCGAGTGCGTTTGACAAGGTGAAAAACCTAACAATGTGCCCTAATTTGCTCCAGGGCCACCGTACAACTATGGGTGACCTTGTTAAACAACACATTTCACTGTACCTATCCTGTGTATGTGCCAATAAAACTTGTTCTTGATTTGACGGCCTCCACATGAGCAGTTCGCTGTGAGACGGCCGTTAGACCCGATGAGGTGTTTCTGCACATGAGCTTAGCTAGCCAACATCGCCATGACATCGCCAATAAGTGTGATTGGGGATTTGTATTGGATAAGAAATTTCTGCCTATCTTCATTTAGCTATTTCTGTCTCTTAATTTGTTGTGCTTATAAAGGTTTGTAATGTGAAAAGTGCAACTTAAGTCTCAAAATAGTGAAATAACATTGGTAACTAAATGTTTTATATGTTTCATGGCAATTTTGTAACATTTATTGACAGAGTTGGAAAACGTGTTGACATTGCGCCAGTGCTTAGCTACATTAGTGTAAAATTGGGAAATGCTAGCTAGCTTTACCAACCTGTGTTAGTACGTTTTACTATCTAGTTAGTACATTTTACATATAGTTATCTCCTGGTTAGCCTATTGTCTGCAAAGGTTGTTACATTGTAACCACCAAGTAATTAAACATGCAATTTCACTTTATATTAATTAGCTTGCTCCTGGGTAAGTAAGTACATTATAAATACATGTATAGGGAATGATCAATATTGACAGAATGGTTACCTTGCGGAAAATGAGGAGGGTCGTGTTTTTTCAATTTCAGTCAAATGCGAGGGTTTAGTATTTTTAAATCTAGTCCAGGAGAGGTTCATGTAATTTGTAATTGAAATTTTAATATTTCTCAATGTTTAGAATTATTTGCCTATTAGACTATACAGTGCCTTGCAAAATAATTCATCCCCCTTGTTTTGTTGTCCTATTTTGTTGCATAACAACCTGTAATTTAAATTGATTTTTATTTGGATATCATGTAATGGACATACACAAAATAGTTCAAGTTGGTGAAGGGAAATTTAAAAAACAACTTGTTGTCACGCCTTGGTCATAGTGTTTTGTGTTTTCGTTATATATTTTGGTCAGGCCAGGGTGTGACATGGGTTTATGTGTTTGGTTTCGTATTGGGGTTTTATAGGATTTGGGATTGCTATGTTTAGGGGTGTGTCTAGTTAGGCTTGGCTGCCTGAGGCGGTTCTCAATCTGGAGTCAGGTGATTCTCGTTGCCTCTGATTGGGAACCGTATTTAGGTAGCCTGAGTTTCACTTTGTATTTCGTGGGTGATTGTTACTGTCTCTGTGTAGTTTCACCAGATAGGCTGTAATTAGGTTTCACGTTCCGTTTGTTGTTTTTCGTATTCATAAGTTATTTCATGTATCGTCACTTTTTTTCATAAAAATCATGAGTAACCACTTCGCTGCATTTCGGTCCGACTCTCTTTCTACAAACGAAGAACGCCGTTACAGAATCACCCACCACATTCGGACCGAGCGGCGTGGTAACAGGCAGCGACCGCAGGAAAAGCGAAAGGAGGAATGGACATGGGAAGACGTATTGGATGGCAAAGGTTGTTACACTTGGGAGGAGATACTGGCTGGAAGAGATCGCCTCCCATGGGAACAGGTGGAGGCACTGAGGAGAGCAGAGGCAGCCGGAGATAAGAGCCGACGAGACGAGGGAACACGGTTGGCAAGGAAACCCGAAAAGCAGCCCCAAAAATGTATTGGGGGGGGGGGCTCAGAGGGAGAGTGGATGAGTCAGGTGTCAGACCTGAGCCAACTCTCCTTGTTAATCGTGAAGAGCAGTTGCAGTGGGAGAGGCTGCATCACTTGGAGAATTGGACATGGGAGGAGGAACTGGACGGAAAAGGACCCTGGGCTCAGCCTGGAGAATATCGCCGTCCCAAGGAAGAACTAGAGGCGGCTAAAGCGGGGAGGCGCTGGTTGAAGAGGCGCTGGTATGAAGAGGCAGCACGGCGACGCGGATGGAAGCCTGAGAGTCGGCCCCAAAAAATTATTGGGGGGGGGCTTACAGGGAGTATGGCTATGCCAGGTAGGAGACCTGCGCAAACTCCCTGTGCTTACCGGGGGGCTAAAGAGACCGGGCAGGCACCGTGTTATGCTAGTGAGCGCACGGTGTCTCCAGTGCGGGTGCATAGCCCGGTACGGTTCATACCAGCCCTTCGTATTGGCCGTGCTAGAGTGGGCATCGAGCCAGGTAAGCTTGGGCAGGCTCGGTGCTCAAGAGCTCCAGTGTGCCTGCACGGTCCGGTCTATCCAGAGCCACCTCCACACACCAGTCCTCCGGTAGCAGCTCCCCGCACCAGGCTTCCTGTGCGTGTCCTCGCTCCAGTATCACCAGTGCCCGCACCACGCATCAGGCCTACAGTGCGCCTCGCCTCTCCTGCGCTGTCGGAGTCTCCCGCCTCTCCAGCGCTGTCGGAGCCTTTCTCCTCTCCTGCGCTACCGGAGTCTCCTGTCTGTTCAGCGCTTCCAGAGCCTTCCTCCTCTACAGCGCTGCCGGAGCCTCCTGCCTGCATGAAGCAGCCTGAGCTGTCAGTCTGCAGGGAGCTGTCAGTATGCATGAAGCAGCCAGAGCTGTCAGTCTGCAAAGAGCTGTCAGTCTGCAAGGAGCTGTCAGTCTGCAAGGAGCTGTCAGTCTGCAAGGAGCTGCCAGTCTGCAGGGTGCTGTCAGCCTGCATGGAGCAGTCAGAGCTGTCAGTCTGCATGAAGCAGCCAGAGCTGTCAGTCTGCAAAGAGCTGTCAGTCTGCAAGGAGCTGTCAGTCTGCAAGGAGCTGCCAGTCTGCAGGGTGCTGTCAGCCTGCATGGAGCAGTCAGAGCTGTCAGTCTGCATGAAGCAGCCAGAGCTGCCAGTCTGCAAGGAGCTGTCAGTCTGCAAGGAGCTGTCAGCCTGCATGGAGCAGTCAGAGCTGTCAGTCTGCAAGGAGCTGTCAGCCTGCATGGAGCAGTCAGAGCTGTCCGTCTGCATAGAGCAGCTAGATCCGCCAGTCAGCCATGATCTTCTAGATCTGCCAGTCAACCAGATTCTTCCAGATCAGCCTGTCAACCAGAATCTTCCAGATCTGCTAGTCAACCAGAATCTTCCAGATCTGCTAGTCAACCAGAATCTTCCAGATCTGCTAGTCAACCTGAATCTTCCAGATCCGCCAGCCAGCCAGGATCTACCGGAGCCTACTACCTACCTGAGCTTCATCTCAGTACTGGGCTTCCTCTCAGTACTGGGCTTCCTCTCAGTACTGGGCTTCCCCTCTGTTCCGGGCTGCCCCTCAGTTCCGGGCTGCCCCTCAGTTCCGGGCTGCCCCTCAGTCCCGAGCTGCCTCAGTCCCGAGCTGCCCCTCAGTCCCGAGCTGCCCCTCAGTCCCGAGCTGCCCCTCAGTCCCGAGCTGCCCCTCAGTCCCGAGCTGTCCCTCAGTCCCGAGATGCCCCTCAGTCACGAGCTGCTCCTCAGTTCTGTGGGGTTCTGGGTGAGGACTATTAGGCCATGGTCGGCGGCGAGGGTGGATTATCCCAGGACGCGAAGGGGAGGAACTAGGACATTAATGAAGTGGGGTCCACGTCCCGAGCCGGAGCCGCCACCAAGGACAGACGCCCACCCGGACCCTCCCTATGGTTTTGAGGTGCGTCCGGGAGTCCGCACCTTGGGGGGGGGTTCTGTCACGCCTTGGTCATAGTGTTTTGTGTTTTCGTTATATATTTTGGTCAGGCCAGGGTGTGACATGGGTTTATGTGTTTGGTTTCGTATTGGGGTTTTATAGGATTTGGGATTGCTATGTTTAGGGTTGTGTCTAGTTAGGCTTGGCTGCCTGAGGCGGTTCTCAATCTGGAGTCAGGTGATTCTCGTTGCCTCTGATTGGGAACCATATTTAGGTAGCCTGAGTTTCACTTTGTATTTCGTGGGTGATTGCAGAGGCAGCCGGAGATAAGAGCCGACGATACGAGGGAACACGGTTGGCAAGGAAACCCGAAAAGCAGCCCCAAAAATGTATTGGGGGGGAAGAAGAACGCCATTACACTTGTTTCAAAAAATTTACAAAAATTCAAAACAGAAAAGCGGTGTGTGCATATGTATTCATCCCCTTTGCTATGAAGCCCCTAAATAAGATCTGGTGCAACCAATTACCTTCAGAAGTCACATAGTTAGTTAAATAAAGTCCACCTGTGTGCAATCTAAGTGTCACATGATCTGTCACATGATCTCAGTATATTTACACCTGTTCTGAAACGAACCAGTGTTTGCAAAACCACTAAGCAAGGGGCACCACCAAGCAAGCGGCACCATGAATCCCAAGTAGCTCTCCAAATAGGTCAGGGATAAAGTTGTGGAGAAGTACAGGGTTGGGTTCTAAAGAAATATCAGAAACTTTGAACATCGCACGGAGCACATTTAAATCCATTATTAAAAAATTGCATGCTCACCCAAAACTTGAGGCATCTGTGGCATTGTGCAAAACTGCACATTTTAGAGATGTCCCCAGCACAAGGTGCACATGTGTAATAATCATGCTGTTTAATCAGTTTTGTGATATGCCACACCTGTCAGGTGGATAGATTATCTTGACAAAGGATCAAATGCTCACTAACAGGGATGTAAACACAGTTGTGCACCAAATTTGAGATAAATAAGCTTCTTGTGCGTATGGAACATTTCTGGGATCTTTTACTTAAACTCATGAAACATGGGACCAGCACTTTACATTTTGCGTTTACATTTTTGTTCAGTGTAATATTCGGTTGCTTTTAAACGAGCCATCAATAAACTTGAAATCGCATTTCATGGGATCAAAACTGAAGTCAAACCCATAGAGAAGATTGGCGCTGACATGAGTTGACATGTTTGCAATAAAATGGGGTCTACTGGGATATGTAAGTGCACCTCCTCTCTTTGGCAGTACAGAATGAGAATCATGCATTGAGGTCATTCATGAGAAATCAATGTGATGTACTGTATTATGACAAACACATGTCAAACCCAATCATATTGTAGCTGCCACTGCTCAGTGACACCTTGTTCGGTGCTAAGGGCATAGCACTAAAAATGGTTGTGCTGACAATAGAGGCTAGGAAACATTGTCACTTTTTAAAAAACTGTTCACCTCTTAACCATCCAGTTTGTTATTATAAAAGGAAAGTTCTTAATGGGCTACGTAGCCGAGTAAAGGTTATGTTAATATATATGTAAAAAAATATACAGTGCCTTCAGAAAGTATTCATACCCCTTGACCTATTCCACATTTTGTTGTGTTACAGCCTGAATTCAAAATTTATTAAATTTATTATTTTTCTCTCACCCACCGACAGACAATACCTCATAATGACAAAGTGAAAGCATGTTTTAGGAAATTTTTGCAAATTATTTGAAAATTAAATACGGAAATATCTCATTTACATAAATATTCACACCCCTGAGTCAATACATGTTAGAATCACCTTTGGCAGCGATTACAGCTGTGAGTCTTTATGGGTAAGTCTTTAAGAGCTTTGCACACCTCTGATGTACAATATTTGCATTTTATTATTTTCAAAATTCTTCAAGCTCTGTCAAGTTGGTTTTTGATCATTGCTAGACAGCTATTTTCAAGTCTTGACATAGATTTTAAATCTGATTTAATTCAAAATTGTAACTAGGGCACTCAGAAACATTCAAGGTCATCTTGGTAAGCAACTCCAGTGTATATTTGGCCTTGTGTTTTAGGTTATTATTTGTCTCCCAGTGTCTGTTGGAGAGCAGACTGAACCAGGTTTTCCTCTAGGATTTTGTCTGTGCTTGGCTCTATTCCATTAATTTTTATCCCAAAACAAAATCCCTAGTTTTTGCCGATGACAAGCATACCCTTGACATGATGCAGCCTCCACCATGCTTGAACATATGGAGAGTGGTACTCACTAATGTTGTGTTGTGTTGTATTTGCCCCAAATATAACGCTTGATTTCAGGACATAAAGTTTGTTTATTGTATACTTCAGTGCCTTATTGAAAACAGAGTGCATGTTTTGGAATAGCTTCCTTCTTTTCACTCTGTCATTTAGGTTAGTATTGTGGAGTAACTACAATGTTGTTGATCCATCTCTTATCACAGTCATTAAACTCTGTAACTGTTTTAAAGTCACCATTGGCCTCATGGTGAAATCCCTGAGCGGTTTCCTTCCTCTTCGGCAACTGAGTTAGGAAGGATGCCTGTATCTTAGTAGTGACTGGGTGTATTGATACACCATTCAATGTGTAATTATTAACTTCACCATGCTCAAAGGGATATTCATTTTCTGCTTTGTTTTACCCATCTACCAATAGGTACCCTTCTTTGTGAGGCATTGGAAAATCTCACTGGTCTTTGTGGAATCTGTGTTTGAAATGTAATGCTCGACTGCGGGACCTTACAGATGTGTGGGGTACAGAACTGTATGTGTGGGGTACAGAGATGAGGTAGTCATTAAAAAATCAGTCCATGCAATTTATTATGTGACTTGTTAAGTAAATGTGTACTTCTAAACTTATTTAGGCTTGCCATAGTAAAGTGGTTGAATACTTATTGACTCAAGACATTTCAGCTTTTCATTTATATTTAATTTGTTAAAAAATAAATAAAAAAGGAATTACACTTTGACATTATCGGGTATTGTGGTTAGGCCAGTGTAATTTATACATGTTTTATTTAGCCTGGAACTCAACAAAATGTGGAAAAAGTCAAGAGGTGTACATACTTTCTGAAGGCACTGTAGTTAGGGTGAAACAGAACATGAAGAGATTAACAAAGGAGCATAGGCTTTAGCTCATCAGTCTAATACAGTCTAGCATGCAGTCCACCCCCAAATTCAACCCCCAAACCCATAAGTAACACAGACACAGTGAGGCTGCTGCCTACATACAGACTTGAAATCATTTGCCACTTTAATAAATGGAACACTAGTCACTTTAATAATGCCACTTTAATAATGTTTACATATCTTGTATTACTCATCTCATATGTATATACTGTAATTTATACCATCTATTGCATCTTGCCTATGCCGCTCGGTCATTGCTCATCCATATATTTATATGTATATATTCTTATTCAATTCATTTACTTAGATTTGTGTGTATTAGGTAGTTGTTGTGGAATTGTTAGATTACTTATTAGATATTGCTGCACTGATCTGAAAGACACTTACAGTGTAACAGCACATGAAGGCTTTTTAAAATTTTCACTTAAAATGAAGCAAGGATATGCATAGTTTTGATACCATTTGAAGGGAAACACTTTGACGTTTGTGGAAATGTGAAATTCATGTAGGAGAATAAACTTGGGGTGGCAGGGTAGCCTAGTGGTTAGAGCGTTGGACTAGTAACCGGAAGGTCGCAAGTTCAAACCCCCAAGCTGACAAGGTACAAATCTGTTGTTCTGCCCCGGAACAGGCAGTTAACCCACTGTTCCTAGGCCGTCATTGAAAATAAGAATTTGTTCTTAACTGACTTGCCTAGTTAAATAAAGGTAAATATAACACATTAGATCTGATAAAAGATAATACAAACAAAAAAACATGCTACTTCTTTTGTTATGTTTTTTTGTTCCATCATCTTTGAAATGCAAGAGAAAGGCCCTTCTTTCAGATAGGAGTCTAGGTGTAATATAGCTTTTGGCTACCAGATGACAGCAGTGTGTGTGGAAAGTTTCAGACTGATCGAGGGAAGAATTACATTACTGCACAATATTTTGTAACAAGTCTGCCAGGAGTTTGCCCAAATGTGCTGAATTGGTCAATTGATACATTTTCAAGTACATAACTATAGAGAACATACAAAAATGCTATGGTAATAAAAAATGTAAGCTTACACACTCCCAGGAGTGTCATACATGATGGATCATTAGCTTATACACTAACTTTCTAGATGGCCGGACGGGGTGGGTGTGGAGCCAGAGACAGCAGTGGGGTCAAACTGTAGACCCCAGTTCCTACATTTGAACATAAGAATGGATTTTATCAAACAAAACTATGCTACATTTTATCTCTGGGATGACAAATCAGAGCAAGATTACTGAATGTAAGTACATTATTTACCTTCAGAGGTGAATGTATCAAACCAGTTGCCGTGATAAAAAATGTTTATCCTCAAACAGTAGCAGTAGTAGTAGTGGTATTTTTTGACTGTAATACAGTAGCTACTGTTAATTGGACACTGCGGATAGATTAGTTTTCTGCCCATATCAGACATGACTATGTCCCGGAATTCTAGTCACATTAGCGCACGCTAGCAACAACCGTCCCGGTTTGGGGACACTCATCCTGTAGAGGTTAGAATGCCTAGACTTTAGCTAACACAGTCTAATTACATGCAGGCAGGGATGGAAGTTAAGGATTTTGGGCACTGGCCAGCCAGGCTAGTAGACTGCAATTTGTACTAATTTGGTCTAAAAAGTACTAGCCACAGGCTAGCGTGCTAGCTTAATTTCCATCCCTGCATGTAGGTGTCTCAGATTCGAACACAGGTACTTACAGTGGAACAGCACATGAAGACGATGATGAAGGAGCCAATGACTCCTCCGATGCCGACCATCCAGGTCATCCGCAGGAACAGGATCACCCCGAAGATGTTCTGGATGCAGGGGAGGTACACTCCCATCAGGGTCCCCAGCGCTGGAGCCTGATTGGAGGGGAAGAGGAAGTGGACACACATTTTAGGTACATGGGGTCTTTAATGACTGGGTTATTATATGCTTTTGTAACAGAAATGGATGTGTGAACCACGCGACAAGTAACCATAGCCAAGGATTTCTCAGACGAGAATTTCAGGGAAACCTGGGAATTCTGGGAAAGTTACAACCCTACACAGTCCACTAGGACTACAGCACCACCAAGAGTCCGTGAGTAATTCTTACCCCAGGTGCAATATGGCAGTCTATTAAAATCACTCTGATACTATTCTGTTTTTCCATAGAGTATTTGTATATTTTCTTTCCTCACATGGGAATGAATGGTCTAGGAGCTGGATGGCACAATGACAGAGTTTCAAGGCCAACCCATGGACTGTAATTACTGATACTAGATGGGTGGAGAGGCTCTGTGTTGTTTGCTAGATTTATTAATGGGCAGTTTTATGTGGTGTGTGTGTGTTTGTGGGGTTGTATGTGTGTATGTGTGTGCATACGTGCATGGTTGGCTAGGTGTGTGTGCATGTGCGTGTGCGTGTGTGCGTACGTGTGAGTGTGTTACAGTTGAAGTGTGCCACAGTTGACCCCCATGCATAATGGAGTCATATTCATTTCCAGCTCAAGGACAACTTGGGCCAATAAAACATAATTGTCCCAATATCCAGTGGTGATCCTAAGTGAGTGAACAGACCCTCGCTGGCAATTTCTTATGAGATTTAAAATCAAAGACTAGGGGTGCATCTCAGCACTTTTACTTGGAATGCATAACCAAAGTCTCTGGGGGGAAATAGTGAGGAAATTAGTTCAAAATGGGTGGAACACAGCTTCCTTGCAGAAAGAATAATTTATGATATGCTCTTGATAATGTAAAATCACTGTAAATGTCAAACTTCAAAATCATACTCCATGACAATTAACCTCAATTGAGGCAATTCAATAGATATAATTACAGCACAATCTGTAATTTGAAATGGCTGTGACATCCACAGAAATATAATCACTAGAACGGAGGTCCCTTAACAAGTCAATGATGTCACAATTCTTGGACTGGTGGCTATTTAGGTTGTACCCATAGGAGTAAAGCTAGGTCGAAAATATACAGGTTACGACAGCGTCGTCACAAATCTGTGACCAGCACCGTTGCTAGCTACCAGTGCCGTTGCTGACTAGCATAGTTGGTCCCGTTGTTGCAAAGAGTTATGAGATATCAGAAACCCGTTGTCTTAATGTTTGTCATCTTCAATCTAGGAGTAAAGCAGGAAGTAGTCCCAGGAGGAAGGCCTATTCTAGTGATTCTATTTCAATGGTGACATCACTGCCAGTCTGATGAATAGGCTCGATGAGGATGTGAAGAGTGCTGGCCGACAACTCTTTTAAAATAGGCTTATCTTACAGACATTGTTTTTGCTGTGTCAGTCTGGTGTGTACCTGTAAGTGTTGTGAAGCAGTAATGGCTTTATGGGAAGTCATTGTCCAATATGAAGCTGAAAGTGATGACAAAAATACCTTGAGAACACAACAGGACGAGATGGTTGTAAGGTTTCTTGAGCATAATGTTAACTTTGATACTTTAATGCTTCTTAACTGCAATTCTGAGAGTTTTCCAGGCCTGGGGGGCACTGACTAATGCGAGAGAACATTCCTGGGGCTTGAACTGGCAGCAGCTGTTGAGTTGAGAAAGTATAATTTTTTATTAAATCATCTACGAGAAAAAAAAGGGCATCCTGATGAATTCCTGACCTTAAATTAATATTAAGCGTGCAAATTCTGGGTCTGATATAATTTGATTTGAAAAGCTGAGCTTCGGATATTAATAAGAGCCTGTTTGGAGAGTCTTAAAAAGTCGCACAAACATAATTATTTTTCTAATTTTCCCGAGGAACAACAAGCCAAGTGTACACGCAGAGTTCCAATTAGAAAGCTCATCACTTGAGAAATGCTGCTGAAACAATGTTACATTGCCTGCAAACCTGTAGACTAGGTTTAGTCGAGCGGGATTGTGCAGAGTCTTGTGGCAGGCAGGAGACCCGGGTCTGAATCCAGTTTGTTAAACATATTATGTTGTTCTGTATCAAACCTGACCACTGTGAGTATTAGTCAAATATATCTTCCACACCAATGTGGTAAAGTACTCTAGTAAAGTAGGCTGGAGTAATCCTGAATTATGGTTCATCTGGGCCAAATCCTTATTTTATAACTCAAGGTAAGATTCAGCCACATATGTTTTGCGGAACCTCTTCTTCTAGCCTATTTCCCCCTGTCAATATTTTGCCCTTTATGGGATGCCATACAGTACTCAGGGGCTGACACTTTAGCTGACCTGTTTTTGTTCATTTCCCTCTGTTGGTTTTTATCTAACATCTATTCTTTGAAAACCTATTTTACACCTGCAAGCAACACCAAAAGGATGATTTATACTGGGAATTTTGTTCACCTTTAATCAATGATCAAAACCACGCATTCTCACGTTCCATATGGGAACGGCAAAGAACAAACATCAGTCCATCTTTGTCATCTCTCTCTCTCTCTCCTTATGGTAATGACTCTCACAGTTTGCCTGGGGTCTGGCTTATGCAAATGAGAGAGCTGCTGTGGCTGTGCCCTTCAGTGTGCAGTGTGCGGCAAGAATCTCAATAAAGTTGTTTTCTATTCTGAATTCAAACTCTAAAAGTTCCCTAGGCCTTCCACTTATTTAGAGATGGCTGTCAGATTTTTGTGTCATGACTTTTGTCAGAATGGAATTTGCTTTTTCAAATAATTGAATGGCATCTGGGTTTTGCAATTATCATACTTTTATTTTTGCCTCCTTCAAATTTTATAGGCTACATTCCATTTCACCAATACAACATTTCCAGAAACAGCTCCAGTTTTTAGATGAATACACGTTGCATGGTTAATAGTGATTTCAATATGGGGGCAGTGGTACTGTTTAAAGTTAAGTTATTATGTAATAGGTTGAATTATTATGAGCTTAATGGATTTGTTTTGACCTTTCCCCTATGCCAAATTAGTGAAAGATACACCGAAAGGTAGATCCTAGAATGTTTGTTTGGTCTAAACAAAAAATGTGATTAAAATATGCATGACATATGGCTGAAATATTCTCTTTTAAATCCAAATTATGCAGGAGGAATTAAGTGGATTTTTTTATCAAGCACAGAATATTAAATGATCAAGAGAGCCAACATTTGTCAACATTTGAGAGCCAACATTTGTCATTATAAATCCACAGGTTTTTTTCCAACTTTACACCACTTTCATCCATCTTTCATCCACTCTTTAACATGGCTATAATTAAGAACATAGAATTTCCATGAACTTCCATACAAGTGGCTGGGCTATAGTCGCTTCAGGTGTGTATGTAATATACAATACACTCCAGGTGTAGTGGGCTGAAAGTTCACCTTCCATCTGTACTTTGGTGTAGAGTTGAAAAACTGCTGTAAATCGCTGTCCCTGCAGAAACATGATCAGGGGACTATAGCCGGAGTATAGGGGTCAGAGTCAGATTCTAATAACATTTACTGTACGTTACTAGTGACAACACTGTATCCTTCCATTTACATAGCACGCAATAGTGTGTAACAAATCACACGAGAGAGGCGCCCAAGATGAAATGTATTTTCTATAGGTACTACGATGTTGAATGATGCAGCGCTTTGCTAGCTTCCTGTCCTTTGCGCAACCACCCTGTTTGAGGGCGGTCAAATTAACAGAGCGCCCCTCTACAAAAAAGTATCTGAAGAGTACTTGTAACTTCTGATTTCCCCAGTTGACCTTTATGTATGGTGTCCACATTAGGACAATCCTGAGACTGTCCTAACATGGACACCTTATTAATGTGTCTAAACACTCTCAACCGGAGCACATCTTAAATCAGTGAAAACAAGCAACAGTGTAACTGTGAATTCAATTTGATAGCTGCGTCATTATTCCCTCTAATACCCTTTTCACACTACTGAGCTGAACCATGCTGAGCTGTACAGTGATGGCCTGGTTAGGCATCCACCATAGTTCCTAGAATCGCGCTGGAAAGGACCATGTGAAAAGAAAATATCCAAACCAGGGCAGTATGGGCCCTTGTCAAAAGTAGTGCACTATAAAGGGAATACGGTTCCATTTGGGAAGTCACCTAGCTACTGTATGTGTATATCAATGGGCTCTTTCTATCTACACTCTATTCTCAACAACACCATTCACACTAGGTGGACAAATACCCATTACACAACAAGACCCCACAAAAGGTGAATACAGCAACAATCAAAGTGAGATATAGCCCTCCATAGTTGTTCTCCATATGGCAAATGATGTCATTTTCAGCGCTTCCACACACAGTAGAGTAACACAAAAGACCCTCAGCCCTGCATCTCAGTCTACTGTCGGAGTGGTCTCGATGGCTAACAATACACAATATATCCCTGCAGAAACATACACCCAGATTGGAAAAAAGCTGTGAAAATTGCTATCTACAAGCTTCAACACTGTTTACAACATAGGGTTGTTTGTTAACTTTCTGTCCCACATGGCACCTTATTCCCTCGATAGTGCAGCCACTTGAGTACAGCCACCTGAGAGCATTATGTAGGTGCCATTTGGGACACATGCAGGGTCTCAGTAAGATTATTATAAAGCTACCAGGCAGATAGACAGTGAGCATGTCCTGTAGCCTACACAATAATAATTAACAAGAATATACTTGTTGAGATTGGCCAAAATGCCACAAGATTGGGAAGAAAAAAACATATCGAAAAAAATAAAATAAAGAATGTGTCTACATTGAGAAGTAGCCACAGCAGATGGGACACTTGTTTCTATTGAATTACTCCGTATGGGGGATCCAATGGCTCTATTTTAGGGAGCTCCACTTCCATTCACATTCAATTGGCATTTCATTCCCGGACCTAGACTTCTAGAATCGGGAGAACTAGTGAGGCCCAATAGAAAATCGGCTGGTAGCTAGCAGCATGATGATTTCCCTCTGGACCGTTGGAGCTGGAACAGTCGAGAATGGAGAAAGCGGCGACTACATTGCCACTACGGGTTGGCGCCGCGATGTTGAGAAGAGACAGCTGCCCCACGACCCCCTGGGATACGCGATCAGCCCAGTGCTATCTGGCTCAGGTGTGGTGGTCCCACAGCAGGCTCCACCTCCTGCCAACCCCCCTCCCCCCCCTGCTCATAACAGCTGCTTCAGAACCAGCTCTCTGCCACCTTGCTACCCAGGTGCCCCCATCCTCGCCAACCCTTACTCAATCACCCCCTCACTCGACCCTTATCCACCCCAGCCACCTGAGATCACTCACAGGGCCCTCTTATTCTCCACAGACACAAACACTGGAGGCCGATAAGGATTCTTTACAAATGCACCCTTCATGGCCTGGGGTTGTTTAGCTGTTAGGGTCGCTGAATTCAGACCACATGTGTCGGTGTGTATTCTAATCTGGCCCACACCCTTCTGACACAAACCCTCTTTCAACTTTCTCTATCTCACAGTCTCTATCCAATATAGAAAAAGCACTCAAGGAATGGGACTGCTGCCTTCCTTCTTTCGTGTTATGTGAAAGGTTCTACGAGCGCTGTCTACAGATGGTCTACTAATGTTGTACAGGCTCCTAAACAAAAGCAAAACACGTTTGATATTTATCGTCTCACGCATTACATAAATGCCATCATGAAAGCCATTAAATGTGCTTCTAGAACTCTGTTAAGTGTTGTGTGTCATGTAGTGTGTAGGCAGCTTAAGAGGATATATAGAGGACTGGTTAAGGCATTTGGACAGCTTTTTCCTGGTATAAGAGATTGGTTTTGGGTGGGGAGAAGGAGATAAATGGGGTCAGGTGAGAGAAGAGGAGAAGAGAAATGAGGAGATGAGGTGAGGGAGGAGGAAAGATGAAGAGAGAGAAAAAAAGGTGTAGGAAAGGAGAGTAAATGGACGACCTAGCTGCAGAGGATGGAACAAGACAAAAACGAGGAGGGGAGATACAGCTGAGGAGATTAGGAAATAGGAAAAAAAGAAGAAAGGAGAGGAGAAGAAAGAAGATCTGTTGCTGAGGGGAAAAGAGAAGAGCGGACTTGAACTCACTACTGCAGTAACTGTCTGGAAGAAAGCTGACGTAGCTGGAGGGTATACAGTACTGTACAATTGAGGTGATAATATAGCAAGCAGAGCGAGCACAGATGCTGTACCTCGACTTCTAAAGCAATACAAGTGCTGAGGTGCAACGAGAGGTGTGGGAAGCGGGGGCTAGAAGCTTGCAATGCCATCTTCGCGCTCTGTTGCGTAAACAGGAGTTGACAGGGCTAATGCGTTTCAGCTCAGGTGTGCTGAATTACTAAAGAGGGGGAGAGAGAGAGGAGAGAGGGCACCAAATATCTCCCTCCAAATGTCCGCCTACAGGTGTGGATTAACCCGCTGCACACTGGTCAATGGTGTTTGTGTGTGTGTAGGAGAGAGACAGAGGCAGGGAGAGGTAGAAGAGAGAAGGAGAGGAGAGGGAGTGAGGCGAGAAGAAGAGGTGTGTGTGTGTATGTGTGTGTGTGTGTGTGTGTGTGTGTGTGTGTGTGTGTGTGTGTGTGTGTGTGTGTGTGTGTGTGTGTGTGTGTGTGTGTGTGTGTGTGTGTGTGTGTGTGTGTGTGTGTGTGTGCGTGCGCGTGTGTGTGTGTGTGTGTGTGTGTGTGTGTGTGTGTGTGTGTGTGTGTGTGTGTGTGTGTGTGTGTATTTGTATGTCTATGGTGAGTGTGAGAGAGAAAGAGGGGAAGGGAGAGGAGAGAGAGAAAGGGGGAAGGGGGGGATGTTTGTGCATGGGTAGAACAAGTGCCTATGTCTATATGTGTATGTGTGTCATTTAGCCAAGTACATAGGAAGAACATGAAGTGCTGCAGGCCAGAATTATTACTAAATGGTCATTCCTGCTTGCTGGAATATTCTGCTACAGGATAGCAATGAATACTGTTTAGTTTTAACCCTACTTTCTGTTTGCTAAGTAGGGGCATATGTAAGCTGTGAAATCTCCATTTAGCTCGATTATCAACACTGTCAAACTGCAGACGGAACTGTAGTATAACATGAAGCAACATTAATCAAGATACAATCTTCGCAGGGCTACCGGCATGAATACTAAATGCAAGACTGGGGCTTCTAATGAGAAAATGAAGAGGCATTGTAAAACACAATGACCTGGAAGGAAAGCACCATTAGAGATGGGGATGCAGTATTTTTCACCACACCATAATTCTTCCCAATAGAAACTCACAGGGGAAAAACACCCCCACAGATTGGGGGAACGGTGTCCATCTTAACCCCGGCAACCTCCAGACTGTTCCCTGATGTCACACGGTATGAAAACCCTCTAATCTCTCTTTTCACACTGCGCAGTACAAAACGATCGGCCTGTCATACTCAATGGGTTGATGATGAAAGGGAGAGAGAGGAAAGAGGAGAGGAGAGAGAAAGGGATCGTTGTCGGAATGACAAAACGCCATCGGGCTGCCTTAATGAAAAGCCTCTCCTGTTGATGGGGAGATTGCCTTTGGAATGGGCTGCTGATTGGAGAAGCAGCTGCTTGGCGTACCGAGCAGGCTAATTAAGTATCGAAGGGCCGGGGAAGGTGACCGGGAAGATTAGCCTCTGCTGCCCGGCACTTCCATTGGAGGAGTACTGAGTCCGATATATCTATCTCTCAACTCTCTGCTCTAGTCAGCCATTTCCCTGGACTGGTGGGTAGGAGGTTGGTGCAGGGATATAGTGGAAGATAAAAGAAAGGGGCAACTGAAAAGACTGTAAAAGTAAGTAACTTAAACGCTAATGCAGAGGAACAGTCCAGGTAAAAAGGACTGACAAAAATGAGGAAGGTAAACAGAGAGCCAGAAAAAATCATTGAGAACCAAATATAGAATGAAACCAAACAGAAATAGATGGGGGGAAAACTCAGGGTGAAAAGGCTGTGAGTCAGGCTCTGCCTGAGTTGTGCTATTTTACAGGTCTGACTGACCAGTGCTGTGTTACAGGTCTTTTCTTTTCTTTTTACCTTTATTTAACTAGGCAAGTCAGTTAAGGACAAATTCTTATTTTCAATGACAGCCTAGGAACAGTGGGTTAACTGCCTTGTTCAGGGGCAGATTTTTACCTTGTCAGCTCAGGGATTTGATCTTGCAACATTTCGGTTACTAGTCAAACACTCTAACCACTAGGCTACCTGCCGTCTGACTGGCCAGTGTTGTTACAGGTCTGACTGACCAGTGCTGTGTTACTGGTCTGACTGACCTGTGTTGCAACAGCGACTTACCTTGACAGGTTTCTTCTTCTTTTTGTCTTCCTCCTCATTGTCGGCCTCCTCCTCGTGCTCCTTGCTGCCCTGGGGGAGGTTGGAGTAGTTGGCCAGACTACTGAGCATAGACGATACCATGGGACTGGTCTCCATCTCCTCCTGCAAAGTACATTGACACAAACAGGATAACATAACAATTGGTCAATTCCAAAATAAAACTGCAGTAGGCAAGTAGTGAGCATATTGACACAAGATGGATTCCCTGCATGATGGATTCCCTGCATGATGGATTCCCTGCAAGATGGATTCCCTGCATGATGAATTCCCTGCAAGATGGATTCCCTGCAAGATGGATTCCCTGCAAGATGGATTCCCTGCATGATGGGTTCCCTGCAAGATGAATTCCCTGCATGATGGATTCCCTGCAAGATGGATTCCCTGCATGATGGATTCCCTGCAAGATGAATTCCCTGCATGATGGATTCCCTGCAAGATGGATTCCCTGCAAGATGGATTCCCTGCAAGATGGATTCCCTGCAAGATGGATTCCCTGCAAGATGGAAGATGACGTGATGCAAAATAAAGCGGGAAGCAATATGAAATGTGCAATATGAATACAAGCTACTTAATACAGTATATGCAGCAAACCACTCATCATTTCAAATGAGGATCCCTTTGAGAAACAATGTAATACACTTGGCTTTTTGCTTATGAAGGTAAATGGCTTTGTCTCAGTAATTTTCTGTAGCAGTTAGGAACTGTGCTTGTATTAACCTGTGGTGTTCACTCGCCCTTCAAACAGTAATTACCCTCATTAATCGATGCCAGGGCCCTTATTCAATCACTCGCTGATCCGTGAATGTGTGTGTGTGTGTATGTGTTTTTGTGTGTGTGTGTGTCTGCCTACAAATTCCAGTCTCACAGGCAGGACCATACTCTGGTCATCATACAGTTGGCTTTCGTTGCATATGCATGAGTAGGTATCTGTTTGCCCGTCCGTCCACACGTCCGTCAGTCTGTGCATTCGTTCCTGCATGTGTGTGTGTGTCTATACATACCTCAAACAGAGCCATATGTTTGCCATCGTATTGCTGGCTCTTCTCTGTGGCTTCACTGCTGTTGATGAAAGGGCTGCTCTCCTTGGGGTTCCCATCACCTGACAGAAGAGACACAGAACCATCATCAGATGGGCTGAAATACAATGCATCCCCATTCTATTCAATACCTAAAATGGTCAAATGTTTCTCACGTCTCCCTGTTCTATAATTCGATACCTTAAAAGCGCAATGCGTAATTTGATTCACTACGTTTTTATGAATAAACAGAAGCCTTTGCCCATCAGAGCTTCATTCCCCAAACAAGAGACCCATCACATATGTGATGTCATGTTTTGGGACTGCAAGGCTTTGAGCAAGGCTGATAGCCCCAGTTAAGTGCTCACTTTAAAAAAAGTCCACTGGGTTTCACACTCGCTTGCCTGTCAGTCGAACTTGCAAGGACGACCTTCCCTGAAACACATATTTTAATTTACGCTCTAAGCTCCTCTCACCTGGGGTCATGTCTTGGACTGTGCCACGAGTCAAGCTATTTTTAGTGAAAACGCAGCCTGTGCGGTTGACGGTAGTGTACCGCTAACTGCATGCCCCCTCTGTACTCTCTATGGGGGAGTGAAGGAGAGAGTGGGTGATGAGAGACTGAGAGACAGAGAAAGGGAAATGGAAAAAACTGAGAGAGAGAGAGAGAGAGAGAGAGAGAGAGAGAGAGAGAGAGAGAGAGAGAGAGAGAGAGAGAGAGAGAGAGAGAGAGAGAGAGAGAGAGAGAAGAGAGAGAGAGAGAGAGAGAGAGAGAGAGAGAGAGAGAGAGAGAGAGAGAGAGAGAGAGAGAGAGAGGCAAAGACACAGAGAGCTGCGGAAGGAGAATATTAAAAGCTACTGGCGGTACTTCAATTCCAGCTCACGTCGCCCCACACCAAACCAAAAATACCTGCTCTGTTTAAAATGTAGGCCTGTCCAATTAATCCAACATGTTGTGGGTTTTTCAGGGCACGTCATATATTTCCACCCATAGACAATAATATCAGATGTACTCCAGAAGAAAACTGCACACATGCACTGTACTGTACATTAATATACAGGAATCACTACTATGTTGTAAAGAAATCAATGCCCGCACACACATACGAACACAAGGCTTTAGGCTGTTGTAAGACTCCCCTGGGATTCAAAGCCCAGGTCATTTGATCTTTTGCTGAACAGCCTGCCAGCCTTCCTTAGATCATCTAAGAAGAGACAGCTTGAGTCATACTTGAGCAGTGTTGTGCTTGACAGGGTAATACACCCTAAAAGTGAGTGGTCTACACAACTCTCATATCCTTTATCTCTCCCCCGGCCCATCTCTCCTGATAGTAAATGAATTGGAATTCCAACATCAAAAGGAACCATGATGAATGTATGAAAATAAGTGATGGTCCTCAAAGACATCCTGCCTTTTTTTTCTTTGACCCTTCTCTACTTATCGTTCGTCAATCTCATCCCGCCATGCAAGTACATTGTGAACCAAACTCTGGGGGAAGAATACAGTCTGTGTTTAGTACATACCTGAAATGTCATTTCTCAAAAGTAAAATGTCATCAACGGTCCCAAAGATGATGTGTAATAACATTGATGATGTACTCACTATTCCAAATATCAGTGACAGTATGAACTGGTGCTGCAGCATATGCCCTATGCCCTATCATAATATCATCAGTAAATTCTATACTGAAATCCCTATGCATATGACGTCACAGGGCTTGATTGAAAAACATTCCAATATTCCCAAACTTGGAATGTATGGTATATGTAACATTGATTGTGTACTCCCCTTTCCCCATATCTCAGTTACAAAGTAAATATATGAGGAGGCATATACTGTATATCCTATATGTTAATATTATCAGAAAACGGTGACGTCACAGACAGCGCTATGCAGCAGACGGGTCAGCGGAGTGACTCTCCCATGATTACTTATCAAAAGGTGACAAGGCATTTGGCGCGTCACCACTCGAGAGCATGTTATGTTCCTGGCAGGAGGCTCTTGAAGATTTCCAGTCACTTGCAGGCCCCTGGAGAATCCCCCCCCCTCCCTCTTCATCCTCCCGTCTCCACCCCCCTGCTGCTAGTCAATGTCACCGCTGCTTATTTAACTACATCTTGGTTAAATGGTTCTGTGAGTTGGCGTAAAATGACATGTGAGCAGATTTCAATGATATATATGATGTGGCCATGAGTAGAGAGGGATTCCTAACATTTTGGGCATTTTTGGGGTGTGTAGTACAATGCCAATATACCACAGCTAAGGGCGGTTCTTATGCACGACACAAAGCAGAGTGCCTGGATATTGGCCATATACCACAAACCCCCAAAGTGCCTTATTGCTTTTTTAAACCGGTTTCTAACATGGTCCCTACAAACCCCCGCTGTTACAAACCAAATGCTGGGCTAGAAGCAGGAGGATATAATGTGTTCATGAATTCCTTATTACTTTTCTCTTGTTATTTGCCTTGGAACATCGTAGTGATTATTCAGAAAGAACAGTAAAACAAGTATTTTTGTGTCATACCCATTGATGTTGCGATAGGTATTCTTATTGTTTACGAATGGAACAATTGACAGTCTCCAGAAGTTAGCTTAAGCCTTGAAAATCTGAGCTTTCCATTGTACAGTGGGTGATTGTGCTGCGTAGAATGCACAAGCTCAGTGTAGCGCAGCGCAGAAGCTCATATTTTCAGCTTCGCGCAGCTCTTGCACAGATAGAACCCCACGAAATGTGGACAGAGTTTAAGGGGTCTCCTTGAAGGTGAAGAGACACACGAGTGAATGTTGACTCTTTCAGAGTGCTAAGCTAACAACGGTAGAGGCCATTTACGGGTGTTTTCGGGCTGGGTTTCGGTGTCAATTTCCTCTCAACCCTAGGCAATTCAGGGATTGAATTGTATTTCGTACAGAGAGGTGCCATGTCCAATTCAACCGACAGGATTTGAAATGGAACTGACCCCCATTTCTGGGGTACATGTTAATATTTCTGGGGTACATGTTAATATTTGCAGTATCCCCCACACAGTGCATTGCCAAATGGCTTAATTCATGTGCATTAGCTACCTCATGCACTCATCCCATCTGGCTCACCCCAGAGGTGTGCTGCTCACTGCTCATCCTTGTGCCATAATTGAGCTGTGGGTTATCTCGATGCAGTGACCCAGCTTGCTGACATGGTTACAACAGTAGGTATAAGGTGAATGATGTCCGGTCAGCATTGCTATGCAATCTGTACTGTAGTACTCATGTGGTGCAGATTATAGAGTGTGATTCTAAGGCAGCCATCAGTGCTAACTATTATGCTCTGCGAAAATGTCAGATCGGTGCCAACCGAAAGCAAAGCAAACCCACACTGTCACTAAACCAACACTGGGCTATTTGAATACACACAAACGGACACATAAAATCATGCCTACACATGCCCACATAGGGCCATAAATAGATATGTAGCTGATCTCTTTCTTTCTTTCCTTCCTTCTATCTCTGTCTCTCTTCTCTCTCTGTCACACACACACACACACATCCACTGACACACGCACGTCATATTGTCATATTGTCATATTGTCACATTTCCAATTAACATAGAATGCTACCAATGATAGCAATGCAACAATGTTCTCCTCACAAAACCAACTATTGACAGGACAAAGCAATTTACCCGTGGGAAAACTGAGTATGCACGACATCCCTCCAATTATTATCAATATGCACTAAGCAGGTGCGCAATCTCAACATGAGTTTTCATGCAGCCCTGCCATGGAGGTTCCGCCTTTGACACAGCCGCTCTCAACTTCAACCAACCAAAAGCTGACGGCAGCCATTTTCTGATTGGCTGGAGACGCAATGGGCAAAAGGACTTTGGCACATTTACAAAGAGAGCTAGGAGAGAGCTATCCTAGCTCTTAGCACGTTGACCAGCGACGTTGTCTTCCCATCATGAACGGGTAGGCATTGTAATTGTCTCTCACGGCTTTGTGCCATACCGCACATCAGCTTTAATTTCTCTTAAACGCTAGGACTATCCATCAGCTATCTGCCTCAGACACCTGGCAGAAGGATGCTTGTATGAAAGACCAAGAAGTTGAATACAAATCGGCGATCCCTCCAAAACTCCATTTGTTTACTGTCTTTAGATACTGGCGGTGAGGGTGGGATATGCTACTGCAAGAGAAAACAACGATTCAGATATTATAGGGTCTAAGAATAACACACATTGATTTGTATATTATTCTTTGTTTTTCATTACAGTTTGAATTTGTGAGGTTCCTTGTCATTTTATGACCCGATATTGACATTTTCATGTGTACATGAAAAATGGACACAATACACTATCATTATACCTATTGCATGATTTAACTGACTTATCTTATCTGGTTTGGACCTATACCCTTTTATAATCCCTCTCTGTATCGTGTATAATATTAGTATTAAATGTATTAAAAAAGCTTTGTGGCCATACAGTGGAGTGTATGTGTGTCCCAAATGGCACCCTATTCCCTATATAGTGCACTACTTGACCGGCCGTTCTTCTTTCCCCAGACTCTCAGCTCCATCAAACAGACTCTGTCAGGCAAGCCGCCGCAGTGGGGTGCGGTGTACTGCATCCTCATTGGAGCTTCACGATCATGGTCCTCCAGGTACTTGGCAGCCTGGCAGGCAGGGTTTGGAGAGGAGCAGTCCCTGTTCTGTGCAGTGTAACCACTAGGCAGAGGAACATCACTCCTGCACAGTGACTGCCTAGAGGGCCATGAGTTGCATTAATTGGTGGGCTGTGGAGCTTGACAGGGCTGGAAGGAAGAAGGGAGACAGGGAAAGGAGGATGAGAGAGGGAGGGAGGAAGAAAGAGGGATTGAACCAATTCCTTATACACTGGTAGAATAATTGCCTGCAGAGCTAAGGTGATTCACACCTCGACTCCTTTACCTTTTTTAAGCTGTGTAATAGGGAGGGAAGAAGAGGGTGGAGGGGGGAGTGGGGGAGGGAGGAGAGAGGAGCAAAGCCAGAGAAGAGGAGATTGACATATTTTCATGAGGTCATACATTTAAAATTCACCCTCACTCCCCACATGCCAGTGAACCAATCTCGGAGGAAAATTTCCACACCGGTGCCAAAGTGATGCCAATTCAGGACGCCGACCCAAAACCTATCACACTTTTATTACACTTGGCACATTTTTGGATAAGGTGCTCCTGACAGAGGAGAAACGAGCTAGGCTCAAATTGAATACTGCGCGAGAGAGAGAGAGATCCAAACGCCAGGTCTGATGGGGAAAGGGGTTCGTTCGGTCCCGATCAGTTATCCACTTGCCGGGTCTGATCGAAGACGACATCTCGCCTACCGATTTTAATGGAATATGTGCAGGTGTGAATTGCCGCCGCAAATTAGCACCTGAGGCGTATCCTGCCGACTGACCCTTGTCTCCCTTGGCCCAGACAGATTCTCGTCCCAAAATCCCAGATGACAGGACAGTGAGCACACACTCCCAGTCGAACTGTCAACAGCCCTTTTCCCTTGTCTCTGTTGACAGCTGGGAACAAGTAGAGCTCTCGGAGTACTGCCTGTCAGACAGAGAAAACCCATCTCACGGCATGAACCCGGAGAAAATAGCCTACCCTGAAGAGAGATGGGAGGGAAAGGTGTGAAATCACTCCCAGAGGAAAGGGGGGAGAGAGAGAGAAGTAGGGACTAGGAAAGGGTCTGAGAGAAAGAGAGAGAGCATGTAGATGAAGAGAGAGAGAGGGGAGAGAGCGAGGGAAAGAAAGAAAGAAGTTGAAGAGGCTGAGAGAAATATAGAAACAAGACTTAAATACCAAGACAGACATGACAGTGAAGGAGAAAGAGAGAGAGGTCCAGCCTATTATGTGAGCATTCTCCAATTCAAACACTCTGTCATCACCATGTTCTTCTTTTGACAGAAGGGTGATTTTGAATGGGGTATTGACTTGACGCTCACTGTATTTTGCAATACACTGCTTAGTGAGCATGTGATTCAGTCTTGATGATCTCTGTGTGTGAGTGGGCATTTCTGTGAGTGAACATGCACATGTGTTTGTGTGTGTGTGTGTGTGTGTGTGTGTGTGTGTGTGTGTATGTGTGTGTGTGTGTGTGTGCAGTCAATGTGCAGTGGCACATAAAGAAGTCTAATGTCACCCTTTCACCGTTGCTTCATGGATGCTGTAAGGTTAAAGCCTTTGTGCTCCTGCTCCATTAGTCTTCTTAAAGCTCCCATTTTCTCCCTCTGTTTATGGGTAAACTGCACCTTTCATAATACAAAGCCCACTTCACTTCAAAGGGCCCTTTTATGGACCCTGAAACTGTAGCCAAACTGCCTTTACCAAACTATTCAGATTAAACTGGTCCATTCATCACCACTGGCTGAGTTTCCTGACATGTTCAATGAAGTGTGTGTGTGTGTGTGTGTGTGTGTGTGTGTGTGTGTGTGTGTGTGTGTGTGTGTGTGTGTGTGTGTGTGTGTGTGTGTGTGTGTGTGTGTGTGTGTGTGTGTGTGTGTGTGTGTGTGTGTGTATGAGACAACAAATCTTAAAATAAGATGATCCTGTTTCATCGTATTCACAAAAAGTAGCATTTGCATATTATCTGTCATGCTTATCGTATAAGGGTATAAGGCTGGTGATTTTTTGGCAATGCATTTGGATTGCACACTATTTCCCACACATTTCCTGAACCCAAAAGTTGACATAACAACATCAGAACTCATGTGTATGTAAGCGCATACATCCAAAAGATACAGGACACCGCGGTTGAAGGCCTGATAACCAACAATGACGAGACAACAACCTCTCCCTCAACATCAGCAAAACAACGGAGTTGAATGTTGACTTTAGGAATCAGAGGAGGGAACATGCCCCGATCCACATCAACAGGGCTGCAGTAGAAAGAGTCAGCAGTTTTAAGTTCCTTGGCATCCACATCGCTGAGGACTTGACAGGCCGGTCACAACTTGTGGACTTGTTTACGTGCTGCTGAACGTTACCTGGCTAGCTGACTGGCTAGCTGACAACTTTATGGTTTTTACTTTCTAATTTTTAATAACCATTTTATATTTTTCCTTTTTTCATTCAACTTTTTTACCTCTGACGCTTTATTTGCACATGTTTCTGCAGGACCTCCACCAGTCGAAGCTAAGTAGTAACATTAATATTATGCCATCTGACTGCAGAAGCTGTACTCATAATATACAGGATAAATGGCGAGGATAAATGGCGAGGATAACTGTGCTGCAAGCCAGCTTCAGGGGCATTCGTTAGGCAAACGTAATTTAAGTGTAGGAAAGGATGAAACAGTGTCTGTGCCTCCAATAAGTACAGATATTTTTAAGTGCAGATTTTTTTAACGTTTGCAATTACAAAAAATTACCTGCTTAGACCCAACCAAGGATCATCAAAAGCCGTGCTATAAATTCTCGGACAACCGAAAGATTCCTAAATGCCCTTCCAGACTCCCTCCACCTACCCAAGGACGTTGGAATACTAAAATCGGTTAACCACCTAACTGAGGAACTTAACTTAATCTTGCGTAATACCCTAGATGTAGTCGCACCCCTAAAAACAAAACATTTGTCATAAGAAACTAGCTCCGTGGTATACAGAAAATATCAGAGCCCTGAAGCAAGCTTCCAGAAAATTGGAATGGAAAAGGCACAACCAAACTGGAAGTCTTCCGACTAGCATGGAAAGACAGTACCGTGCAATATCATAGAGCCCTCACCGCTGCTCGATCATCCTATTTTTCCAACTTAATTGAGCTAAATAAGAACCATCCAAAATGTATTTTTGATACTGTCGCAAAGCGAACTAAAAAGCATTCCCCAAGAGAGGACGGCTTTCACTTCAGCAGCGATAAATTCATGAACTTCTTTGATGAAAAGATCATGGTCATTAGAAAGCAAATTACGGACTCTTTAAATCTGCATATTTCTCTAAAGATCAGTTGTCCTGAGTCTGCACAACACTGCTAGGACCTAGGATCATGGGAGACACTCAAATAGTTTTATCCTGTATCTTTTGACACATTCATGAAAATAGTACTGGCAGATAAACCCTTAAGCTGCATACTGGACTCTATTCTAACTAAACTACTGAAAGAGGTGCTTCCTGTGCTTGGCCCTCCTATGTTGAACATAATAAACGACTCTCTATCCACCAGATGTGAACCAAGCTCACTAAAAGTAGCAGTAATAAAGCCTCTCTTGAAAAAGCCAAACCTTGACCCAGAAAATAGAAAAAACTATCGGCCTATATCGAATCTCCCATTCCTCAAACATTCCTGAAATGTATACAAAACGCTTCGGTCTGATTTTAGACTCCATCATAGCACTGAGACTGCACTCGTGAAGGTGGTAAATTACCTTCTAAGGCTCTGCATCTGTCTCCTAGACCTTAGTGCTGCTTTTGACATCGATCACCACATTCTTTTGGAGAGATTGGAAACCCAAATTGGTCTACACGGACAAGTTCTGGCCTGGTTTAGATCTTATCTGTCGCAAAGACATCAGTTTGTCTCTGTGGATGGTTTGTCCTCTGACAAATCAACTGTAAGTTTCAGTATTCCTCAAGGTTCTGTTTTAGGACCACTATTGTTTTCACTATATATTTTTCCTCTTGGTGATGTCATTCAGAAACATAATGTTAACTTTCACTGCTATGCGGACAATACACAGCTGTACATGGTGAAGCACCAAAATTGCCCTCCCTGTATGTCTGTGTTTCAGACCCTCCCTGGATGCCTGTGTTTCAGACAGATAAGGAAGTTGATGGCGGCAAATGTTTTATTTTTAAACTCGGACAAAAGAGAGATGCTAGGTCTAGGTCCCAAGAAACAAAGAGATATTCTGTTGAATCTGACAATTAATCTTGATGGTTGTACAGTCATCTCAAATAAAACTGAAAAACATTGGCGTTACTTTGGACCCTGATCTCTCTTTTGACGAACATATCAAGACTATTTTAAGGACAACTTTTTTTCATCTTTCTAACATTGCAAAATTCTGAAACTTTCTGTCCAAAACTGATGCAGAAAAGTTAATCCATGCTTTTGTCATGGACTAGACTACTGCAATGCTCTACTTTCCGGCTACCCGGACAAAGCACTAATCTTGACTAGAACCAAACAATTTGATCATATTACTCCAGTGCTAGGCTCTCTACACTGACTTCCTGTTAAGGCTAGGGCTGATTTCAAGGTTTTACTGCTAATCTACAAAGCATTACATGGTCTTGCTCCTACCAATCTCGCAGATTTGTTCCTGCCGTACATACCTACACAAACGCTACAGTCACAAGACGCAGGCCTCCTTATTGTCCCTAGAATTTTGAAGCAAACAGCTGGAGGCAGGGCTTTCTCCTATAGAGCTCAAATTTTATGGAATGGTCTGCCTATCCATGTGAGAGACGCAGACTCAGTCTCAACCTTTAAGTCTTTATTGAAGAATAATCTCTTCAGTAAGTCCTATGATTGAGTGGAGTCTGGCCCAGGGGTGTGAAGGTGAACGGAAAGGCACTGGAGCGACGAACCACCCTTGCTGTCTCTGCCTGGCCGGTTCCCCTCTCTCCACCGGGATTCTCTGCCTCTAACCCTATTATGGGGTTTGAGTCACTGCCTTACTGGTGCTCTTCCATCTTGTCCCTAGGATGGTTGCTTCACTTGAGTGGGTTGAGTCAATGACATGATCTTCCTGTCCAGGTTTCGTGCCGTGGGGGAGATCTTTGTGGGCTATACTCAGCCTTGTCTCAGGGTAGAAAGTTGTTGGTTAGAAGCTATCCCTCTAGTGGTGTGGGGGCTATGCTTTGGCAAAGTGGGTGAATACCCCCGGACAGGGCCAAACAGGCAGGATATAACCCTCCTGCCTGTTTGGCCCTGTCCGGGGGTATTGTCGGAAGGGGCCACGGTGTCTCCCAACCCCTCTTATCTCAGCCTCCAGTATTTATGCTGCAGTAGTTTGTGTGTCGGGGGCTAGGGTGAGTCTGTTATATCTAGTATTATATCTGTTATATTGAGTATTTCTCCTGTCTTATCCAGTGTCCTGTGTGAATTTAAGTATGCTCCCTCTAATTCTCTCTCTCCCTCTCCCTCCCCTCCCGGAGGACCTGAGTCCTGGGACCATGCCTCAGGACTACCTGGCCTGATGACTCATTGCAGTCCCCAGTCCACCTGGTCGTGCTGCTGCTCCAGTTTCAACTGTTCTGCCTGCGGCTATGGAACCCTAACCTGCTCACCGGACTTGCTACCTTGTCCCGGACCTGCTGTTTTCGACTCTCTCTCTCTACCGAACCTGCTGTCTCTAACTCTGAATGCTCGGCTATGAAAAGTCAACTGACATTTGCTCCTGAGGTGCTGACCTGTTGCACCCTCTACAACCACTGTGATTATTATTATTACTTGACCCTGTTGGTCATTTATGAACTTTTAAACATCTTGGCCATGTATGGTTATAATCTCAACCCGGCACAGCCAGACGAGGAATGGCCACCCCTCAGAGCCTGGTTCCTCTCTAGGTTTCTTCCTAGGTTCCTGCCTTTCTAGGGAGTTTTTCCGAGCTACCGCCCTTCTACATCTGCATTGCTTGCTGTTTGGGGTTTTAGGCTAGGTTTCTGTATAGCACTTTGTGACATCGGCTGATGTAAAAAGGGCTTTATAAATACATTTACTTAATTGATTGACATGGACCAACAACACCACCACTCTTGTGTAAGAGGGCGCAACATCATCTCTACCTTCAAAGGCGGCTGAAGAATTTCGGCATGCCACCCCGCGTCCTGTCCAAATACTACCGCTGCACCATCAAGAATGTATTGACCGGTTGCATCACAGCCTGGTACTGGAATTGCAAGTCCCTCAACTGGGACCGTACTCCTACCCATCCAGGACATCAACTTGAAACGGTGCCTGAGGAAGACCTGTAGCATCACCAAGGACCCCAGACACCCCAGCCATAAAATGTTCACTCACTCGGGCAGCATGAGGTCTGATACCAACAGGCTCAGAGACAGTTTCTATCTACAAGTCATCAGACAGCTGAACACTTGAACTGGACTGACCACCTGCACTGACTCTCCACACCTTACCACACATGCACTCACTCACGCACACACCCATACAGATATACACTCATCCACACATGAACAAGCACACACATTACACACACATCGCAACTGCTGCTTCCAGACTCATATTGCTAAATACTGCACAGAGTAAAAACGTTCACCCAATCCCCCTTTCCCCAAAACACGTGTAAATATTGGACAAAAAAATGGTAGCTTCCTGTATTATACTTATGCTAAAATGTTTATTCTATTCAACTGAGCAAATGTAAAAATAAAAGAATTACCCCATTTTTCTCCTACATTTTTCTCCTTCAATTGGTAGTTACAGTATGGACTAGGGAGAGGCGAAGATCAAGAGCCGTGTGTCATCCGAAACACAACCCCGCCAAGCCTCTTGACACAATGCAATGCTTCTTGACACAAAGCACTCTTAAGACGGAAGTCAGCCGTACCAATGTGTCGGAGGAAACACCGTACAACTGGCGACCGTGTCAGGATGCATGTGGCCGGCTGCGACACAGCCCGGTATCAAACCAGGATCTGTAGTAACGCAGATATCAATGTGAAGCGGTGCCTTAGACCGCTGGGCCACTCTGGAGGCCCTACTGAGCATTTTCTTTATGTTCGTAATCTTATCTTATTATTTCTTATTGTTGTTGCATTGTCAAGAAGGAACCTGCAAGTAAGCATGTAATTGGATGGTGTATACAATGTGTATCCTGTAGACACAACTAATGAAACTTAAAACTACAGTCAGGAGTTCTGCAGTAAACGGTGCAGATACAACACCAAGGCGCATGTGTCAGCTAAAACATCCAATTCACCTATAAAAAAACACAATTCCCCCCTTTTAACGCATTGCCACGAAGACTGTTGAAAATGACTATGCAAAGCATTCACAAGCACTGCATAAATACCACTTAAGCATTCATAAATAAATGCTCTGTCACACCCTGACCATAGTTTGCTTTGTATGTTTCTATGTTTTGTTTGGTCAGGGTGTGATCTGAGTGGGCATTCTATGTTGTGTGTCTAGTTTGTCTGTTTCTGTGTTTGGCCTGATATGGTTCTCAATCAGAGACAGGTGTTAGTCATTGTCTCTGATTGGGAACCATATTTAGGTAGCCTGTTTGGTGTTGGGTTTTGTGGGTGATTGTTCCTGTCTCTGTGTTTGTTTCCACCAGATAGGGCTGTTTTGGTTTTTCACGGTTTTGGTAATTGTTCGTTATCATCGTGATTAAAGATGTATAAAGAACCATGCTGAATTTTGGTCCGCCTCTCCTTCCCAGGAAGAATCCCGTTACATGCTCACTGTAAGGGACCATTCCTTTGTACCGTATGTTCAGTACCAGCAATCTGCCACATTAGAGCAAACTCCATATCTATTTTGGTGTTTTCATTCAGTACACACGAATGCTTGTGGGGTGCTTATGAATGTCTCAAGAATTGTGTATGAACTCATTACATTGTACAACATAGAAACAAGTACCAGAAAACGAAACTTCCTCAACCCAAGGCTACTGCTACGTTACATTACATGCACCAATCTACCCAATGTCCCTAGTGAGAAACAAGAGAGAAAGGCAAACTAACTAGCGAGTAAGTGTGAGGAGTTTTCTCCAACTCCTTACTTCTTTTGATTACAATCTGTGAGAGAGAGACTTGGAGCAGCCCCTAGCCTAGGTAGACTAGTATTGGGATATTTGAAAAACCTGGGCTGCGTTCAAATCGGGACCCTATTCCCTACAACATAGTGTGCTACTTTTGAACAGAGCCCTAGTGTACAAAATAGGGAAAAGGGTTCCATTTGGGACACATGCCTGGTGGGTCTCAGGAAAGGACAGAGGTTCTGCTCGTTGAGAGCAGAGAGCTGTATCTATGTGTCTGGGGCTGTTGTGTCCTGGTGGACCCTGGTGGACTGAGAGTGTCTTCTTTTGTCTGCCTTAAATTGCACATACACTACAGTACATATGCACCCACAAGCATAACACACACACCCAGACCAGCAACATAAACACACACACATACACATTTTTACACGCATAATATGCTGCTCTACTCTGATCTGTATTGTAGTCTTATTATCTATTCTGATGCCTAGTCCTGCCTTCATGTACATGTCTACCTCAAACACCTCATACCCCTGCACATTGATCTGGTACTGGTACTCCCTGTATATAGCTGCATTCTTGTGTATTTTATTCCTCTTGTGTTACTATTTGACTTTTTATTATAATTGTTTACTCTGTATTGTTGGGCTTGTAAGCAAGCATTTCACGGTCAAGTCTACACCTGTTGTATTTGAAGCATGTGACACTTTTTTTAAACTTAAATGACACAATCATAATCAACTAGTTACAAACACCAGGTTTTTGCCCCAACTCTTACAGTCAAAAACCGTTAACAGTTTGAATGTACAACTTTTTGCAGTGTATGTATTCTAAATGCTAAGTTCTTGATTATCTAATAGTGATGTGTCTTGAATCTTAAGTTCCTCCGTTTTTAGTGGTGAGTGATTTGTTCTGCATGTCCACACCCAATCTTTTTAGCCTAGTTGACTTACAGCGGGTGGAGACAGCCGAGCTGAACATGATTTCAGACACCCTGTCAGCAGACAAGCCTGCAGTGGTTGATGTGACAGCTGATGTGTGTGCTCGTGCATGTGTGCGTACAGTCTGTGTGTGTGTGTGTGTGTGTTAGTGTGCCCAGCAAGCCTCCCAGGATAACATATGTACAGTGCCTTGCGAAAGTATTTGGCCCCCTTGAACTTTGCGACCTTTTGCCACATTTCAGGCTTCAAACATAAAGATATAAAACTGTATTTTTTTGTGAAGAATCAACAACAAGTGGGACACAATCATGAAGGGGAACGACATTTATTGGATATTTCAAACTTTTTTAACAAATCAAAAGCTGAAAAATTGGGCGTGCAATATTATTCAGCCCCTTTACTTTCAGTGCAGCAAACTCTCTCCAGAAGTTCAGTGAGGATCTCTGAATGATCCAATGTTGACCTAAATGACTAATGATGATAAATACAATCCATCTGTGTGTAATCAAGTCTCCGTATAAATGCACCTGCACTGTGATAGTCTCAGAGGTCCGTTAAAAGCGCAGAGAGCATCATGAAGAACAAGGAACATTGGAATATTGAAATGGAAGGAGTATCAGACCACTGCAAATCTACCAAGACCTGGCCGTCCCTCTAAACTTTCAGCTCATACAAGGAGAAGACTGATCAGAGATGCAGCCAAGAGGCCCATGATCACTCTGGATGAACTGCAGAGATCTACAGCTGAGGTGGGAGACTCTGTCCATAGGACAACAATCAGTCGTATATTGCACAAATCTGGCCTTTATGGAAGAGTGGCAAGAAGAAAGCCATTTCTTAAAGATATCCATAAAAAGTGTTGTTTAAAGTTTGCCACAAGCCACCTGGCAGACACACCAAACATGTGGAAGAAGGTGCTCTGGTCAGATGAAACCAAAGTTGAACTTTTTGGCAACAATGCAAAACGTTATGTTTGGCGTAAAAGCAACACAGCTCATCACCCTGAACACACCGTCCCCACTGTCAAACATGGTGGTGGCAGCATCATGGTTTGGGCCTGCTTTTCTTCAGCAGGGACAGGGAAGATGGTTAAAATTGATGGGAAGATGGATGGAGCCAAATACAGGACCATTCTGGAAGAAAACCTGATGGAGTCTGCAAAAGACCTGAGACTGGGACGGAGATTTGTCTTCCAACAAGACAATGTTCCAAAACATAAAGCAAAATCTACAATGGAATGGTTCAAAAATAAACATATCCAGGTGTTAGAATGGCCAAGTCAAAGTCCAGACCTGAATCCAATCGAGAATCTGTGGAAAGAACTGAAAACTGCTGTTCACAAATGCTCTCCATCCAACCTCACTGAGCTCGAGCTGTTTTGCAAGGATTAATGGGAAAAAATGTCAGTCTCTTGATGTGCAAAACTGATAGAGACATACCCCAAGCGACTTACAGCTGTAATCGCAGCAAAAGGTGGCGCTACAAAGTATTAACTTAAAGGGGGCTGAATAATTTTGCACGCCCAATTTTTCAGTTTTTGATTTGTTAAAAAAGTTTGAAATATCCAATAAATGTCGTTCCACTTCATGATTGTGTCCCATTTGTTGTTGATTCTTCACAAAAAAAATACAGTTTTATATCTTTATGTTTGAAGCCTGAAATGTGGCAAAAGGTCGCAAAGTTCAAGGGGGCCGAATACTTTCGCAAGGCACTGTATGCATAGGCCCCAGCCCCGTGTCTTACCAGAGGATGCTGTTCTATCATGCCGATAGAGTGTATAATCTGCCAGCTGTATGTTCTTAATGTCGTCGTTCAGCCACAACTCGGTGAAGCATAAGATATTACAGTTTTTAATGTTCCGTTGGTAGAATATACATGCTTTCAGTTCGTCCCATTTATTTTCCAGCGTTTGAACATTAGCTAGCAGGACGGAAGGCAAAGGCAGATAGCCATCTTTATGATTTCATGGCTACAGATCTGAGTTCCAAGGGGCGATAGTCATTTAGACAGGTTACCTTGGTGTTCTTGGGCACAGGGGCTATGGTGATCTGCTTGAAATATGTAGGTATTACAGACTGGATCAGGGAGAGGTTGAAAATGTCAGTGACCTCCCGGGTGTTGCAGTGGTTAAGGGCACTGTACTGCAGTGCCAGCTGTGCCATCAGAGACTCTGGGTTCGCGCCCAGGCTCTGTCGTAACTGGCCGCGACCGGGAGGTCCGTGGGGCAACGCACAATTGGCCTAGCGTCGTCCGGGTTAGGGAGGGCTTGGCCGGTAGGGATGTCCTTGTCTCATCTTGCACCAGCGACTCCTGTGGCGGGCCGGGCGCAGTGCGCCCTAACCAAGGTTGCCAGGTGCACAGTGTTTCCTCCGACACATTGGTGCGGCTGGCAGTGCGGCTGGTTGGGTTGTGTATCGGAGGACGCATGACTTTCAACCTTCGTCTCTCCCGAGCCCGTACGGGAGTTGTAGCGATGAGACAAGATAGTAGCTACTAAAACAATTGGATACCACGAAATTGGGGAGAAAAAGGGGTAAAACAGCAACTTACAAATGTAATCGCAGCAAAAGGTGGCGCTACAAAGTATTAGCTTAAGGGGGCTGAATAATTTTGCACGCCCAATTTTTCAGTTTTTGATTTGTTAAAAAAAGTTTGAAATATCCAATAAATGTCGTTCCACTTCATGATTGTGTCCCACTTGTTGTTGATTCTTCACAAAAAAATACAGTTTTATATCTTTATGTTTGAAGCCTGAAATGTGGCAAAAGGTCGCAAAGTTCAAGGGGGCCGAATACTTTCGCAAGGCACTGTATATGTAAACAACAGCTGGTGCATGAAATCTAAGGAAGTCTCAAGGTTTTGCTCGCCTGAGGTGGAGTATCTCATGATAAGCTGTAGACCACACTATCTTGGTGGGGTGGCAGATATCTAAGTGGTAAGAGCATTGGGCCAGTAAATGAAAGGTTACTAGATCGAATCCCCGAACTGACAAGGTAAAAATCTGTCGTTCTGCCCCTGGATAAGGCAGTTAACCCACTGTTCCTAAGAATTTGTTCTTAACTGACTTGCCTAGGTAAAAAACATCTACAGAGAGAGATTTCATCTGCATTTTTCGTAGGTGTCTACATACCACCAAAGACTGATGTTGGCACTAAAATCGCACTCAATGAGCTGTATACCACTATAATCAAACAGGAAAACGCTTATCCAGAGGCGGCCATCCTAGTGGCCGGGGACTTTAATGCAGGGAAACTTAAATCAGTTTGACCTCATTTCTATCAGCATGTTAAATGTGCAACCAGAGAGGAAAGAATTCTAGACCACTTTTACTCCACACACAGAGACGCATACAAAGCTCTACCTAGCCCTCCATTTGGCAAATCTGACCATAATACTATCCTCCTGATTCCTGCTTACAAGCAAAAATAAAGCAGGAAGCACCAGTGTTCTCGGTCTATAAAAACGTGGTCAGATGAAGCAGATGCTAAACTACAGGACTGCTTTGCTAGCACAGACTGAAATATGTTCCGGGGTTCTTCCGATGGCATTGAGGAGTTTACGCTGCACCGGCTAGATAGAACAGCACACTCTGGTAAGACGAGGTGGGCGGTCTGTGTATATTTGTAAACAACAGTTCGTGCAACGAAATCTAAGGAAGTCTCTAGATATTGCTCGCCTGAAGTAGAGTATCTCATAACAAGCTGTAGACCACACTATTTGCCAAGATAGATTCCATTTATATTTTTCCTGGCTGTTTATTTACAACCACAGACGGAAGCTGGCACTAAGCCCACAATCAGTCAGCTGTATAAGGAAATAAGCAAACAGGAAACCGCTCACCCAGAGGCGGCACTCCTAGTGGCCGGGGACTTTAATGCAGGGAAACTTAAATCAGTTTTACCTCATTTCTATCAGCATGTTAAATGCGCAACCAGAGGGAAAATAATTCTAGATCACCTTAATTGCACACAGAGCCACTGATAAAATAATGAATAAGTTTAAAGATAATGATTAAATAATTCTACCCTGAAATTTAACCATTAGGGATTATAGGTTATGTAGCATGTATAAGGAATATTTAAAATATTAAACATAAGTCCAACTAGGCTGGACTGGGAAAGAGAGGAATGTGTGTGTGTGCCTAAGAAAACACAGAGAACAATTCATCTGTGTTTGAACCGACCCGGCTAGAACTCTGAGAAATGTATGATAGGACATGGAGTACCCCTCCGGGTTTCCCTAATCTCGGGGGAATGGAACTGTCGGCTGGGTAGTGATATACAGTGGTGAGAACTCTGGAGAAGAAGATACATCTCCTAATGTTTGTGTGCATGTGTGTGCGTAAGTAAGGAGCATGGTATAAAATGGATGTCTTTGTATAATGAACTGGAGAGTGCGCTTGTGAATAAACATTTTGACTATTGTAAGCTGGGAATTCAGGCTATTTCATTTAAACTTGAACCTTAACAAACTCTGGGTTGCAGACCGAGTAGATTAATTGAAATTTATGAACATTGATAACAAAATTCCATATTAGCCGCATACAAAGCTCTTACTCGCCCTAGCAGGAAGCACCAGTGACTCGGTCTATGAAATAGTGGTCAGATGAAGCAGATGCCAAACTACAGGACTGTTTTGCTAGCACAGACAGGAATATGTTCTGAGATTCTTCCGATGGAATTGAGAATTATACCACATCAGTCACTGGCTTTATCAACAAGTGCATCAAGGACATCGTCCCCGCAGTGACTGTACGTACATACCCCAACCAGAAGCCATGGATTACAGGCAACATTCACACTGAGCTAAAGGGTAGAGCTGCCACTTTCAAGGAGCAGACTCTAACCCAGAAGCTTATAAGAAATCCTGCTATGCCCTCCGACAAACCATCAAACAGGCAAAGCGCCAATGCAGAACTAAGATTGAATCGTACTACACCGGCTCCGACGCTTGGATGATGCAATCTCTATTGCACTCCACACTGCCCTTTCCCACCTGGACAAAAGGAACACCTACGTGAGAATGCTATTCATTGACTACAGCTCAGCGTTCAACACCATAGTACCCTCAAAGCTCATCAATAAGCTAAGGATTCTGGGACTAAACATCTCCCTCTGCAACTGGATCCTGGACTTCCTGACGGGCCACCCCCAGGTGGTGAGGGTAGGCAACAACACATCCACCACGCTGATCCTCAACACAGGGGCCCCTCAGGGGTGCGTGCTCAGTCCCCTCCTTTTCTCCCTTTCTCCTACAGTGGTAGGCCTGATAACCTGACAGCAATGAGACAGCCTACAGGGAGGAGGTCAGAGACCTGGCAGTGTGGTGCCAGGACAACAACCTCTCCCTCAGTTTCAGCAAGACAAATGAGCTGATCGTGGACTACAGGAAACAGAGGGCTGAGCATGCCCCCATCCAGATCGAAGAGGCTGTAGTGGAGCAGGTCTAGAGCTTCAAGTTCCTTGGTGTCCACATCACTAAGGAATTATCATGGTCCACACACACCAACACAGTCGTGAAGAGGGCACGACTCGGTACTGTTACCCCATGTATATAGCCAAGTTATCATTACTCATTGTGTATTTATTCCTTGTTATTATCTTTCTATTTTCCTATTATTTCTCTGTTTTCCTCTCTGTGTATTGTTGAGAAGAGCCTGTAAATTAACATTTCACCTGCTGTTTATGAAGCATGTGACAAATAAAATTTGATTTGATGAGTACATACAGTATGCTGAACATAGCTAATTTATTTAGCCTGTTATTGCTTCAAACCCAGTTGTTTTGCTTCAGGCAGAGATGTACGCACTGCATGAATGGCTGAAGGTCTACTTGCCTTTACGATAACAGAACTGGACAAGCCCTTCCATATGGCGCAGACATTAACAACAATGAATAGAATGCATGGATGTCACATGGCATGAAGCGTATGGTACATTATGTGTTCGTCTATCCATACGCTCTGTGCTGCCCAGGTCAGCTGAGCGATAGGCTTTTCTTTTTCTCTGAACAGCTGGTTGTCAAGTGTCGCCCAAGTGCGGTTTAATTTCCTTGATTAGAACCTGGCTCTCTGTGTGCCTCTCCTTATGTGCGGAGAGTTAAGTACTGTATTGCACTATAGAGAGTGTATAGCTTCACTATTCCTGATAGGCTGTCACTAGAGAACACTGGAAGAATAGACCCTATGATTACGGAAAGGACAGGCTTGTATTTGACTGCCTGAAGCAATTGTATGAGTTTATACAACAATAGAAGCAATGGTGGTTATTAAATATTTGTCTTAGGAGAAATCGCACACTCAGTGAATGACTTAGCTAGTAGTGGGAGTAGTAGAAATTGTAGTATTTATTGGAAGCTCGACATTCAAAGACATATTTTTACACCAATTTGCAAATGGAAAGATTTCAAACTTTGGTTGTTATATGGTTAATCAGTTTATAACCAGAATAATACCTTTTTTTCCCTAGTTGCTAAACCAACGTTTACAAAACGTCATTTTATAGTCAGAGTAAAACCTCATGACGACATTGCAATCATGTATAGCCAGCAGTTCTCTGAATCAATGATGCTAGGAATTTTTTTGGAATAAGGGCTAGATATTATGTAACACAAAAAAAAGCTTTTCGACCAATGAGATTGTTGCCTTTGTTACAAGGATCACATACTTATCCTTGAAGCCCTTCAATGGTCTGGGGCAAAAAATGAAGTAAAGGCCAGTGGCGTGTATTCATGAATGCCAAGGGAAGTCTCCCCCCCAAAAATTTATCAAAAAAAAAAGGCTGAAAGTATCTCACCGGAGAAAGCATCCGAGCGAGCGGAACAATGCCCCTCTGTCTCTGAATGTGTAGCCCATCTATCTGATGCTGTTCTGGTCAAAAACAGTATGACATTGTTGCTGCCTGTAACATTGAATGCAACGGAAACCAGCAGGCATTTGGCCTCCCTTGATAATAAATAAATAAATAAATAATGGAAAATCTGCGTTGAGCTAAACTGATTGAGTTCAGCTGTGAATGGTTCTTGCTCACCAAAAAAGTGCCAAGGGAAGCCATTTTGTAATTGGCTTCACACCAATCACATCACTAGAATTCAAATGTCATCATTTAATTGTTGCATCTCGTTGTGTTGTTGTCCTCCGGTGGCTAGCTAGCTAAAATCGACCCATTCCTAAATTAGCCATGGATGGAGATAGGGATTTGGACATTCTCCTTACTGGCTAATGACTATAATAGCAATTCTGATCCAACCATACATTTATACATTGTGCCCCTGGCCTGAGAGGATGGGAGTTCAACATGCAGACCCACAGAATGAAGTTAGGCTAGCAAGCAAGCATTTTAGCCAGGTAGCCTAGGACAACAAAAACTAAAGGCATGTACTGCAGCGTTTCCCAAACTTAGTCCTTTAGACCCCAAGGGGTACATGTTTTGGTTTTTGCCCTAACACTACACAGCTGATTCAAATAATGAACTCATCATCAAGCCTTGTTTATTTGAAACAGCTGTGTAGGGCAAAAACCAAAACGTGCACCCCTTGGGGTCCCCAGGGCCGAGTTTGGGAAACGTGGGTGTAATGTATGACTGTCATAGAACGTTCAGGCAACATGAAAGACGAGGATTTTCTCTATAAGTATGGTGACATGCTACTTGCAAGCACATACGCTCCCACGCATGCTTCACACACACACACACACACACACACACACACACACACACACACACACACACACACACACACACACACACACACACACACACACACACACACACACACACACACACACACACACACACACACAGAGAGAGAAGTCAGTACCATGGAAAGCCACATCATATTCACCTGACGTTGATTGGACTAAATAGTTTTTGGTATCTTTTAAACTGTATTAGGTCGAATTGCCCGTAGAGCTCCGAGACAGGATTTTGTCGATGCACAGATATGGGGAAGGGCGCCAAAAAAATGTATGCAGCATCGAAGGCCCCCAAGAACACAGTGGCCTCCATCATTTTTAAATGGAAGAAGTATGGAACCACCAAGACTCTTCCAAACTGAGCAATCGGGGGAGAAGGGCCTAGGTCAGGGAGGTGACCAAGAGCTGATGGTCACTCTGACAGAGCACCAGAGTTCCTTAGTGGAGATGGGAAACCTTCCAGAAGGACAACCATCTCTGCAGCACTCCGCCAATCAGGCCTTCAGGGTAGAGTGGCCAGACGGAAGCCACTCCTCAGTAAAAGGCACATGACAGCCCACTTGTTGTTTGCCAAAAGGCACCTAAAGGACTCTCAGAACATGAGAAACAAGAATCTTTGGTTTGATGAAACCAAGATTGAACTCTTTTGCCTAAATGCCAAGCATCACATCTGAAGGAAACCTGGGACCATCCCTAAGATGAAGCATGGTGATGGCAGCATCATGTTGTGGGGATGTTTTTCAGCGGCAGGGACTGGGAGACTAGTCAGGATTGAGGGAAGGTGAACGGAGCAAACAGAGAGATACTTCATGAAAACCTGCTCCAGAGTGCTCAGGACGTCAGACTAGGGCGAAGGTTCACCTGCCAACAGGACAATGACCCTAAGCACAAAGCCAAGACAACGCAGGAGTGTCTTCTGGACAAGTCTCTGAATGTCCTTAAGTGGCCCGGCCAGAGCCCGGACTTGAACCGATTGAACATCTCTGGAGAGACCTGAAAATATCTGTGCAGCGATGGTCCACATCCAACCTGACAGAGCTTGAGAGGATCTGCAGAGAAGATTGGGTAGTTATACAGGTGTGTCAAGCTTGTAGCATCATACCCAAGAAAACTGTAATCGCTGCCAAAGGTGCCACAACAAAGTACTAAGTAAAGGGGCAAAATACTTATGTAAATGGTATATTTCATTTTTTTGTTTTACATTTGCTAACATTATTGAAAACCTGTTTTTGCTTTGTCATTATGAGGTATTTTGTGTAGATTGATGGGGGGGGGGGGGGGGATTATTTAATCCATTTTAGGATAAGGCTGTAACATAACAAAATGTGTAAAAAAGTCATGGGGTCTGAATACTTTCCGAATGCACTGTATATATAAAGGGAAAAGGGTGCCATTTGGGACGAGGCAAGTAGAAGCAGACACACAGGCTAAATACAACAACTTCACCTATCTGTCTTCCGGCCCGTTGATAAGAAGGACTGTTGTGTTTTTCCTCCTGTCTTTGAAAATTGATCCCAGAAAAATGTTAATTATTGCACAGCAACAGACATGAAAATCTAAGCTTGGGAGGTTCAAAGGGCTTGTGTAGCCAGAACTTCAAAGCTGTAGGCTGATCTGTTCGGCTCTGTGGTTCACTGCACTGGACTACCAACGCCTGATCCCTCGATGGAGTTCTACCTCCTCTCTCTCCCCCTACTAAGTGTTATGCAACCCACGTGTATGCAGTGATCAGAGGCTCTAACCCACTGTGACACTGCATCCAAAATGCCACTCACACACTATTCCCTATTTAGTGCACTACTTTTCAACAGGGCCCTGGTTAAAAGTAGTGCACTATGTAGGGAATAGCGTGCCATCTGGGAAACCACCTATTGTGGAAGTAAAGCAATATGTGCTTCCCCCCTCATCTCTAGTTCACTGTCTTCACCTTTTTCACTCTCTTCACCTTTCCATCTCTCTTGATTTCTTCAAGTGGTTTCTCAACACGTTCTCTCTTTAATTTCTCTCTCTATTTTTCTCCTCTTCCCTCTCTATCTGCACGGACTGACCAATCCCCCCTACTGTGAGTTGGCTGTGCATGTTGTGTGGCGCTGTAGATCCTACTGGAAATGTACATATTAAACGCATTCATTGAGTTGGAATCTGTGAATGCTTCATCCATTTTTGGACTTTTAAAATGAATGATATCTACCCATTGATTATTGAATAATATAACTTATAAATGCCCCATGAGCTTAGTTCAACTGTCTAACTCCATCAGAAGACAAAATGTATGCGTTGTTTTTGGTAAATAACACACAAAAAAACACTGCATAGCTTCGGAACCTGGTTTAAACTATGATGGATGGTCACCCCATCTATGAGTTTGAAAATGGTTACATGTCTCTAGGCCCATCCCTTAGCTCATGAGTTGTAACAGAGATGTTCTATTTATTGACAATTTAATTCAGTGCAATTCAAAGAAATTCCACTCAGTTATAGAACATGAAAGTTTAATTGAATCTGACAGGTCACATTTCAAGATACCAAAGAATATATCACTTTTCTCCATAAACAATGTTCATATACTCTTTTAACCTTAGTGCTTAGAATAGACAATTATATTTCCAACAATCATTTCATTTGTTTGGCTTCATTTTGAAAGCTTAATGGTCAACTTGAGTCTTAAACTAAAGCATGATTAATGAAGTGGTTAATGAAATATAACAACGTACAATATTCACATACAAGTTGTTTTCCTTAATCATTAATTTCAAGAGTTTGTCCTGAAAATCAATTGTTTCAACAATATTTTATATGCATATAACAACACGTTTTATGTTGTATGTACATTATGTATATTTGCATAGACCACACCTAACATAGAATAGAAGAGGCATTTGCATTTAATGAATTCAACTCTATTTTCTTTAATTGCAATTCTGTATCCTGTTTACTACTTCAATTAAAATTCAAGAATTGAACTGGAATGTATGAGGCATTCTCAATTCAATCCCGATATTGAGCCCAACACTGTTTCCCAAAAAGGTGGCGGGGTGTCCCATTGTTATTGTTTGAACGGCAGATTGCCCCTTTAGTACATTGGCAAATGTGATTTTAAATAGTAACGGGAATGTATTATCCTTGTGTGAAATTGTCAGTGGGGAAGAGTGTCAAAGAGTGTCAATTTGTTTGTGTGTGTGTGTGCGTCTGGTTCCCTTACCTTCAGGAGGAGTCCTCAGTTTACCTGTCATGCAACATTAACGCTCCCCTCTCTCACACACATGCAAACATAAGCACGCACGCACACACACACACACACACACACACACACACACACACACACACACACACACACACACACACACACACACACACACACACACACACACACACACACACACACACACACACACACACACACACCACTGTACCCATTCCCTCTGGTATTTTACGAAATATGTCATCTTTGTGTTTGCATTTGAGGAGGATTTTGATGGGCTTGAGTCTCCAATTCCAACAAATTAATGCCAGATGCAATTGGACATGACTTGACAAAATACGAGGGAGGGGGGCTAGGGCTGTGGAGAATATTGTGTGTTGTTGGTGCAGCGAGGGTTGTTCAACATTAAGCGGAGCTGGACGTGTCATCAATCAGTACCACAGAATAATTGCTTCTTTGTCTTGGATGACAGCTTCCTGTACACAGCCGTTTAGGAGAGCATGGGAGGGGAAGGAGAGAGGATCCACTCAGATCAATACACAGCTTTTCATACGACACCCCAGGTGGGACTGGTGGGGTGTATTTACAGGTACAGATGTTGAATGATAAAATATATAATATATAGAAATAATAATATACTTAACAAAAGTGTAAAGTGTTGGTCCCATGTTTCAAGAGCTGAAATAAAAGATCCCAGAGCTTATTTCTCTCAAATGTTGCACACATATTTGGTTACATCCCTGTTAGTGAGCATTTCTCCTTTGCCAAGATATTCCATCCAGCTGACAGGTGTGGCATATCAAGGAGCTGATTAAACAGCATGATCATTACACAGGTGCACCTTCAGCTGGGGACAATAAAATACCACAAATGTGCAGTTTTGTTACACAACAGAATGCCACAGATGTGTCAAGTTTTAAGGGGGTATACTATTGGCATGCTGACTGCAGCAATGTCCATCAGTGCTGTGCCAGATAATTGAATGTTCATTTCTCTACCACCGTTTTAGAGAATTTGGCAGTATGTCCAACAGGCCTCACAGGAGCAGACCACGTGTAATCAATTCCGGTTTTAACTATACCGGGCAGATAGCAGACAGCGTATATGACTTTGTGTGGGTGAATGGTATGCAGATGTCAACGTTGTGAACAGAGTGCCCCATGGTGGCGGTGGGGTAATGGTCTGGGCTGGCATAAGTTAAGGACAACGAACACAATTGCATTTTATCGATAGCAATTTGAATGCACATAGATACCGTGACGTGATCCTGAGGCCCATTGACGTGCCATTCATCCGTCGCAATCACCTCATGTTTCAGCAAGATAATGCACAGCCCCATTTCGCAAGGATCTGTACACAATTCCTGGAAGCTGAAGATGTTCCAGTTGTTCCTTGGCCTGCATATCCACCAGACAATCAGAGCATGCGCAGACCAGCTGGCTGGTGTGTTTACAGATATATTCCATCTCTCCCTATCCCTGTCTGCTGTCCCCACAAGCTTCAAGATGGCCACCATGGTTCCTGTACCTAAGAAGGCAAAGGTAACTGAACCAAATGACTATCGCCCCTGTATCACTCACTTCTGTCATCATGATGTTCTTTGAGAGACTAGTCAAGAATCAAATCACCTCCACCTTACCTACTTCAATTTGCTTACCGCCCCAATAGGTCCACAGATGATGCAATCGTCATCACACTGCACACCGCCCTATCCCATCTGGACAAGAAAAATACCTATGTAACAACGGTGTTCATTGACTATAGCTCAGTATTGAACACCATAATAGCCTCCAAACTCATCATTAAGCTTGAGGCCCTGGGTCTCCACCCTGCCCTGTGCAATTGGGTCCTGGACTCCCCGACGGTACGCCCCCAGGTGGTGAAGGTAGGAAACAACACCTCTACTTCACTGATCCTCCATACTGGTGCCCCTCAAGGGTGCGTGTTCAGCCCCATCCTGTACTCCCTGTTCACCCATGACTGCTTGGCAATGCACACCTCCAACTCAAACATCAAGTTTGCAAATGACACATCAGTAGTGGGCTTGATCACCAACAACGATGAAAAGACCTACAGGGAGGAGGTGAGGGCACTTGGGTGTGGTGGTACTTTTTTTAGAAGGTATTCACCCCCCTTGGCATTTTTCCTATTTTGTTGCCTTACAACCTGGAATTAAAATAGATTTTGGGGGAGTTTGTATCATTTGATTTACATAGCATGCCTACCACCTTGAAGATGCAAAATATAATACATATAAATAAGACAAAAAAACGGAAAACTTGAGCATGCATAACTATTCACCCCAACCCAAATCAATACTTTGTAGAGCCACATTTTGCAGAAACTACAACTGCATGTCTCTTAGGGTATGTCTCTACAAGCTTGGCACATCAATCCACTGGGATTTTTACCCATTCTTCAAGGCAAAACTGCTCCAGCTCCTTCAAGTTGGATGGGTTCCACTGGTGTACAGCAATCTTTAAGTCATACCACAGATTCTCAATTGGATTGAGGTCTGGGCTTTGACCAGGCCATTCCAGGATATTTAAATGTTTCCCCATAAACCACTCAAGTATTGCTTTAACAGTATGCTTAGGGTCATTGTCCTGCTGGAAGGTGAACCTCCGCCCCAGTCTCAAATCTCTGGAAGACTGAAACAGCTTTCCCTCAATAATTTCTCTGTACTTAGCACCATCCATCATTCCTTAAATTCTGACCAGTTTCCCAATCCCTGCCAATGGAAAAACATCCCCACAGCATGATGCTGCCACCACTATGCTTCACTGTGAGGATGGTGTTCTCGGGTGAGAGGTGTTGGGTTTGCGCCAGACATAGCGTTTTCCTTGATGGCAAAAAAGCACAATTTTTGTCTCATCTGAACAGAGTACCTTCTTCCATATGTTTGGGGAGTCTCCCACATGCTTTTTGGTGAACACCAAACATGCTTGCTTATTTTTTTCTGGCCACTATTCCGCAAGCTCTTGCTATAGACCAACCTCTGCCCCCAGGTGTGCCCTGGACACCATATGTGAATGGATTGCCCTCCATCTATCTTCAGAGCTCGTGCTGCTAGGTGACCTAAACTGTGACATGCTTAACACCCCGGCCATCCTACAATCTAAGCTTGATGACCTCAATCTCACACAAATGATCAATGAACCCACCAGGTTAAACTCCAAATCTGTAAACACGGGCACCCTCATAGATATCATCCTAACCAACTTGCCCTTCAAATACACCTCTGCTGTTTTCATTCAAGATCTCACAGATCACTGCCTCTCATCACTGTCAAACGCTCCCTAAAACACTTCAGCGAGCAGGCCTTTCTAATCGATCTGGCCCGGGTATCCTGGAAGGATATTGACCTCATCCCGTCAGTAGAGGATGCCTGGTTATTCTTTAAAAGTGCCTTCCTCCCCATCTTAAATAAGCATGCCCCATTCAAAAATGTAGAACCAGGAACAGATATAGCCCTTGGTTCTCTCCAGACCTGACTGCCCTTGACCAGCACAAAAACATCCTGTGGCGTTCTGCATTAGCATTGAACAGCCCCCATGATATGCAACTTTTCAGGGAAGTTAGAAACAAATATACACAGGCAGTTAGGAAAGCTAAGGCTAGCTTCTTCAAGCAGAAATTTGCATCCTGTAGCACAAACTCAAAAAAGTTATAGAACACTGTAAAGTCCATGGACAATAAGAGCACCTCCTCCCAGCTGCCCACTGCACTAAGGCTAGGAAACACTGTTACCACTGATAAATCCACAATAATCGAGAATTTCAATAAGCATTTTTTTTACGGCTGGCCATGCTTTTCACCTGGCTACCCCTACCCCGGCCAACAGCCCTGCGCTCTCCACAGCAACACGCCCAAACCTCCCCCACTTCTCCTTCACCCTAATCCAGATAGCTGATGTTCTGAGAGAGAGAAAATCTGGACCCCTACAAATAAGCCGGGCTAGACAATCTGGACTCTCTCTTTCTAAAATAATCTGCCGAAATGGTTGCAACCCCTATTACTTACTAGCCTGTTCAACCTCTCTTTCGTATCGTCTGAGATTCCCATAGATTTGAAAGCCCCTCTTCAAAGGGGGACACACTCTGCTACAGACCTATATCTATTCTACCCTGCCTTTCTAAGGTCTTCAAAAGCCAAGTTAACAAACAGATTACCGACCATTTCGAATCACACTATGCAATCTGGTTTCAGAGCTGGTCATGGGTGCATCTCAGCCACGTTCAAGGTCCTAATCGATATCATAACCGCCATCGATAAGTGACATTACTGTGCAGCCGTATTCATTGATCTGGCCAAGGCTTTCGACTCTGTCAATCACCATATCCTCATCGGCAGACTCGACAGCCTTGGTTTCTCAAATGACTGCCTCGCCTGGTTCACTAACTACTTCTCTGACAGAGTTCAGTATGTCAAATCGGTGGGCCTGTTGTCCGGGCCTCTGGCAGTCTCTATGGGGGTGCCACAGGGTTAAATTCTTGGGCCAACTCTCTTCTCTGTATACATCAATGATGTCGCTTTTGCTGCTGGTGATTCTCTGATCCACCTCTACGCAGACGACACCATTCTGTATACTTCTGGCCCTTCTTTGGACAATGTGTTAACAACCCTCCAGGCAAGCTTCAATGCCATACAACTCTCCTTCCGTGGCCTCCAATTGCTCTATGATGATGTATGTTTGGTGAGAAAGAGAGAGAAAGCGTGTGTGATGGGTGTTTGGTGAGAAAGAGAGTGTGATGTGTGTGTTTTGATCCAACTAATGACGTAGGAAAATGAACTGGTTGTTTTAAATCATGTTTGGGATGAACATGGTGCATAGTAGAAACTCTGTGTTTTTGTTGAGATGCACCGTATTGGCAAATCAATATTCATGCTAATTAACACTTAACGGGAAAATAATGATGTAATTAGAATGTAATGATATATTAATGAGATACATGGCTATAGCTATCTCATGGATTAAATAGTCTATAGACAAAGATATTGTGAGATCCCTTTCATTTCAAAGGCTGTGTGGTCTGACAGCCAGTCAAAACACATCTTTGTTTATTTTCTCATTTTAATGGATTTGATGTTATATTTATTCCGAATAGGCGATTTAGACGGAATTAACATAGTCTAGTTCTGTCACAGCAGAGACAAACTTCAGAGGCTCTCACTCCACTCCATTATTAAAATTAGTGCCCACATGTTTTCCATCTCTTAGTGACAGAATCCTGGTTTCAAGGGATGTGACAAACTTATTGAAATCCACAGATATCTGCCTGAACTGGAATCTGATTACACACCTTTTTTAAAGCATCTCTGTATAGGCGTTACACTGTAGCTGAATGAACAAATAAAAATGTATAAAAAGCCCAAACACATTTACTTGAGAAGTGGGCTAATTTCTGTCGAATGGCCAAAACACGACTCAAGTATTAATAGCTTGGTAAACATCACATTTCTTCACTCAAAAAAACCACCTAGTGCAGATCGACACATTGATTTAACAAAAAAACAATTTTATACACCTCGTGTTGCTAAATTCACAGGAAAACAAACTAAAGAGCACTCTCTCTGCCTGCTGGGGTTGAGAGCATCTATCTATCATGCAGGGTTGCACGTTGTTTCGTGTATAAATAGAATGCCAAAAATTGCGCTCGCTTCCCGGCAAGGAACAGCACACCTTTAATGTTCCTCGTCATGACCATGAGGCGGATTGGGGTGGGGGTTGGGATTAGGGGGTGGTAAGTGAGATGACAGAGGTATGACAGTATCGACTCAACATCAGAACTTTGCGTATTTCTCTCTCTCCTTCTTCTCTCCCATTTTCATTCTCTTCCTCCTCATGCTCCTCTCTTCCTCCTGCTGTATGATTGCAGTCTGACCTACTTAGCAGCATGCTGCTGACTGGCATGGCAGGGAGTTGGCGCAGTGAGCCAGGCACCCTCCCATTGTTGTGGGCAGTGCCAAAGGAAACTCACCAGAAACTGTCCCACCATTGACTAGCCTGTTTACGTTTGAATAATTGACTATTTATCTTATTCAGAGCGACTTACAGTTAGTGCAATCATCTTAAGATAGATGGGGGAAACAATCACATATCACAGCCGTAGTCAGTAAGGTGGGACGGTCAAAAGACCAGAGGTGACAGAACAGGTTTGTGTATAGGGTTTGAGCATAGCCTGAAGGTAGGAAGGGGCAGTTCTTCTTGCTACTCCATATGCATGTATCATCATGGTCTTGTAGTGCATGTGAGTTTCGACTGGAAGCCAGTGGAGTGTGCAGAGGAGTGGGGCGATGGGAGAAGTTGCAGGGGTCTGATAGTACAACCGAAGAGCCCAGCCAACAGCGAGTTGCCGTAGTCCAGATGGGAGATTAGAAGTGCATGGATTAGGACCTGCGCCACTTCCTGTGTGAGGTAGGGTCCTACTCTACGGATGTTGTAGAGCATGAACCTGCAGGACCTAGTCACTGCTTTTATATTTGCAGAGAATGACAGGGTGTTGTCCAAGGTTACGCCAAGGTTCATTGCACAGTGGGAGGGGGACATTTGAGGGTTTGCAACCGTGATGGAGAGGTCTTAGAGCAGGCAGGCCTTCTCTGGGAGGAAGAGCAGCTCCGTTTTGTCAAGGTTGAGCTTAAGGTGGTTGGCTGACATCCAAGATGAGATATCTGCTAGGCACGCAGAGATCAAAATGTTATCAGGCAGGAGCGACGAATACAACAGGTGTAGTAGACCTTACAGTGAAATGCTTACCTACACGCCCTTACTTACAACCAACAATACATTTTTAAGAAGAAAAAAAAGAATAAGAAATAAAAGTAACAAATAATTACGAAGCAGCAGTAAAATAACAATAGCGAGGCTATATACAGGGGGGAACTGAGAATGCATTCCTGAGGAGGCCCTGTGTTGAGGATCAGCGTGATGAATGTGTTGTTACCCTTACCACCTTGGGGCGGACCGTCAGGAAGTCCAGGATGCACTTAGTTGCAGAGGGAGGTGCTTAGTTCCAGCGTCCTTAGCTTAGTGATGAGTTTTGAGGGCAATATGGTGTTGAACGCTGAGCTGTAGTCAATAAATAGCATTCTCACATACAGTTGAAGTCTGAAGTTTAAATACACCTTAGCCAAATATTTAAACTCAGTTTTTCACAATTCCTGACATTTAATCCTAGTAAAAATGACCTGTCTTAGGTCAGTTAGGATCACCACTTTTTTTATGTGGACTGTCAGAATAATAGTAGAGAGAATGATTTATTTCAGCTTTTATTTCTTTCATCACATTCCCAGTGGGTCAGAAGTTTACATACACTCAATCAGTATTTGGTAGCATTGCGTTGAAATTGTTTAACTTGGGTCAAATGTTTCGGGTAGCCTTCCACAAGCTTCCCCCAAAAGGTTGGGCGAATTTTGGCCCATTCCTCCTGACAGAGCTGGTGTAACTGAGTCTGGTTTGTAGGCCTCCATGCTCGCACACGCTTTTTCATTTCTGCCCACAAATTTTCTTTGGGATTGAGGTCAGGTCTTTGGTCAAGGCCACACCAATACCTTGACTTTGTTGTCCTTAAGACATTTTGCCACAACTTTGGAAGTATACTTGGGGTCACTGTCCATTTGAAAGACCTGTTTGCGACCAAGCTTAAACTTCCTGACAGATGTCTTGAGATGTTACTTCAATATATCCACAAAATGTTCCTCCCTCATGACGTCATCTATTTTGTGAAGTGCACCAGCCCCTCCTGCAGCAAAGCACCCCCACAATATGATGCTGCCACCCCCGTGCTTCACGGTTGGGATGGTATTCTTCGACTTGCAAGCCTCCCCCTTTTTCCTCCAAACATAACCATGGTCATTATGGACAAACAGTTCTATTTTTGTTTCATCAGACCAGAGGACATTTCTCGAAAAAGTACGATCTTCGTCCCCATGTGCAGTTGCAAACCGTAGTCTGTCTTTTTTATGGCGATTTTGGAGCAGTGGCTTCATCCTTGCTGAGCGGCCTTTCAGGTTATGTCGACATAGGACTCGCTTTACTGTGGATATAGATACATTTGTACCTGTTTCCTCCAGAATCTTCACAAGGTCCTTTGCTGTTGTTCTGTGATTGATTTGCACTTTTCGCACCAAAGTACGTTCATCTCTAGGAGACAGAACCTTCAGGCGTTTGGAAATTGTTCCCAAGGATGAACCAGACTTGTGGAGGTCTACAGTTATTTTCTGAGGTCTTGGCTGATTTCTTTTGATTTTCCCATGATGTCAAGCAAAGAGGCACTGAGTTTGAAGGTAGGCCTTGAAATACATCCACAGGTACACCTCCAATTAACTCAAATTATGTCAATTAGCCTATCAGAAGCTTCTAAAGCCATAACATCATATTTTCCAAGCTGTTTAAAGGCACAGTCAACAAGGTGTATGTAAACGTCTGACCCACTGGAAATGTGATATAGTGAATTATAAGTGAAATTATCTGTCTGTAAACAATTGTTGGAAAAATTGCTTGTGTCATGCACAAAGTAGATGTCATAACTGACTTGCCAGAACTATAGTTTGTTAACAAGAAATGTTTGGAGTGATTGAAAAACAAGTTTTAATGACTCCAACCTAAGTGTATGTAAACTTCTGACTTGAACTGTAGGTGTACCTTTTGTCCAGGTGTGAAAGGGCAGTGCGGATTACAATAGAGATCGCATCATCTGTAGATCTTTTGGTGTGGTATGCAAATTGGAGTGGGTCTAGAGTTTCGGGGATGATGGTATTGATGTGAGCCATGACCAGCCTTTCAAAGCACTTCATGGCTACAGACGTGAGTGCTACGGGTCGGTAGTCATTTAGGCAGGTTACCTTAGTGTTCTTGGGCACAAGGACTATGGTGGTCTGCTTAAAACATGTTGGTATTATAGACTCAGACAGGGAGAGGTTGAAAATGCCAGTGAAAACACTTGCCAGTTGGTCAGCGCATGCTCAGAGTACACGTCCTGGTAATCCATCTGGCCCTGCGGCCTTGTGAATGTTGACCGGTTTAAAGGTCTTACTCACATCGGCTATGGAGAGCGTGATAACACAGTCGTCCGGAACAGCTGATGCTCTCATGTATGCTTCAGTGTTACTTGCCTCAAAGCGAGCATATTTAGTTCGTCTGGTAAGCTCGTGTCACTGGGCAACTCGCGGCTCTGCTTCCCTTTGTAGTCTGTCATAGTTTGCAAGCCCTGTCACATCTGACGGGAGTTGGAGCCGGTGTAGTACAATTCAATCTTAGTCCTGTATTGACACTTTGCCTGTTTGATGGTTCGTCGGAGGGCATAGCAGGATATCTTATAAGCTTCCGGGTTAGAATCCCACTCCTTTAAAGCGGCAGCTGTACCCTTTAGCTCAGTGTGGATGATGCCTGTAATCCATGGCTTCTGGTTGGGGTATGTACGTATGGTCACTGTGGGGACAACATCATCAATGCACTTATTGATGAAGCCAGTGACTGATGTGGTGTACTCCTCAATGCGATCAGAAGAATCCCGGAACATATTCCTGTCTGTGCTAGCGAAACAGTCGTGTAGCTTAGCATCTACTTCATCTGACCACTTTCTTATTGACGGAGTCACTGGTGCTTCCAGCTTTAGTTTTTGTATGTAAGCAGGAATCAGGAGGATAGAATTAAGGTCAGATTTGCCAAATGGAGGATGAGGGAGAGCTTTGTATGTGTCTCTGTATGTGGAGTAAAGGTGGTCTAGAGTTTTTTCCCCCTCTAGTTGCACGTTTAACATGTTGGTAGAAATGAGGTAAAACGGATTTGAGTTTTCCAGCATTTAAGTCCCCGGCAACTAAGAGCGCCATCTCTGGGTGAGCATCATTCCCGTCCGACTATTTGAAGAAAAAGTATTCCTCTAGTATGGGGTGAGTAATCGCTGTCCTGATATCTAGAAGCTCTTTTCGGTCATAAGACATGGTGATAGAAACATTATGTAAAAAGAAACATACAAACAACGCAAAGAAACATACACAATAGCACAATTGGTTATGGGATTGTAAAACGGCAGGCATCTCCTTTGGCGCCACCTGGGTATCGCCACCTAGGTGTTAGAAGGGAGGAACGAGAAAAGTAGTTGAGTGTCATCCGCATAGCCATGATAGGAGAGACCATGTAAGGATATGACAGCACCGAGTGACTTGGTGTATAGAAAGAAGAAGAGAGGGCCTAGATCCGAGCCCCGAAGGACACCAGTAGTGAGAGTGCAGACACAGATCCTCTCCACATCACATGGTAGTAGCGGCCTGCCAGGTAGTATGCAATCCGATGGTGTGGAGGATCTGATGGTTCACGGGTGTCGAAGGCAGCGCATAGATCTAGGATGATGAGAACAGAAGAGAGAGTGTCAGCTTTGGCAGTGCGGAGAGCCTCCGTGACACAGAGGAGAGCAGTCTCCGTTGACTGACCCGTCTTGAAACCCTGAGAGTTAGTCAGAGGCGGCACGCTCGAGGGCTCTCGAAAGAAAAGAGGAAGGACTACCCGTCTGGGAGCAACTTTGGCCATTTTGAAGTCCGAGGGGACACATCCAGTGGTCAGGGATGAGTTGATGAGGGAAGTGAATGGCAGAAGATCTCCAGAGATGGTCTGGAGAAGGGACGAGTGGATGGGGTTAAGCGGGCAGATTTTCAGGCATCCGGAACTCACTAGTCGCAGGATTTTAACTGGAGAGTGAGGGAAGAAAGAGGTCAAGGCGTAGGGTAGTTCTGTGTGAGTGGACTCAATAGGCTGAGTGAATGAGAAGTGGCTGCCGTCATCCTTCCTTTTAAAGTGGTTGGCAAAGTTGTCCGCCGAAAGGGTGGAGGGAAGTGGTGGAGGATTAAGGAGGGAGGAGAAGGTGGAAAATTACATGTCATTTCCTAGGGTTGAAAAGCTTGAAATATAGAGTGATAGAAAGTGGATCCAGTGGATCCAGAGCAAGAGAAGGTTGAGAATAAAACATATTAGAGGTCCTCCCGAAGTTAAGTTTTCCTCCATTTCCGCTCAGCTTCCCGAGGCCCTGTTCTGTGAGCTCATAATGAGTCACTCAGCCACGGAGCAGGAGAGGAGGGCTCAGCCGGCCGGGAGTAAAGGGGCCAGTGCTGGAGCTCAGTGCAGGGCTTTTTCATTAACACATTGAAGATACAGCAAGTGAATTCCCCCTTTTCTCTGTCTTTTGCGCTCAAAATATCAAGACACGTGTCGAACAACATTGACGTAGGTGCTTTGTAAGCATAAAGCTTAATAGAAGAATAGAAGAAGAGAAACCTTTCTCGAAAAAACACACAATAAGACACATGCACACACACACACAGACACACACTCAAACAAGGACTCTATTTGTGTTTACATACCTTGCCCAGATCAATTCTGCAGACCCAGGTGTTGTTTTAAAAGCCACGTCGGCGAGGGAGTGAGATGTTGCTGAATCAAATGTTCTACATCGCGCAATGTGCCAGTGCTTGTTACTCACACTTGACAGACTTACCCACCGAAACAACAATCAATCTGAGAGGGAACATTGCAAAACAGGAAAAATGTGCTAATGTGCAGGGACATTAGTGCCAGCTTGTCGCACGGTAGTTGTTGATTTAACGTGGCCAAGCACGAAAAATTCAGTCGAGGCAAATCCAGTCAGGGAGCTTGTGGTGCACCAAAGATCAGGCCTTTTCTCAATCATCTCAAAGGGAGTCCATGCGGCCCCCCGTGTGTCTTCCGCACAATGCCATATCCACTTCATTAGCGAGTTAACAGATTAGTTAAACCTCATTAAGTGATGGGTTGGATAGGTGTGAAAACACAGGGGGCTTTGGAGAAACTGATTATGGTGAAAGCCTGTCTTTTCCTGACGCCACTCAGAGAATCCTAGAATGTTAGAAAGGTAGACTCAGCCTTAGATAGAAACAATGGGGTTGGTTACCTGGACCCACATCAAGCCTAGTCCTGGACTAAAACACACTTTCAATTGACAGTTTCTATTGAGAATAGTGATTCATTCAGGACTAGTCTTAATCTGGGTGCGAGAAACTTGGAAACAGTTTTTGGCAATATCCGTTTGAGATTTAAAAAGTTGCCAGCAAAATAACAAAACACAATTGTATGGTAGTTGCAATAGAAATTAAAACATCAGTGTTATGGAATGTTTTGTGTTAAATTTAGGGCAGTTTGCCAAATTGTGCATATACATTCAGGTCCAAAATGAGCAAAAAATACTGTATAAAATAGAGTATATATATAAAAAAATACTAAGCTATATTGTATACAAAAATGTTTTTGGAGACTGAGATGGCCATTGCAAAAGATTAATTTTGTCACCAATTAACCATTTCTTTGGGTTATTTTCTTGCTGGAAGATCCACTTGTGGCCAAGTTTCAGCTTCCTGGCAGAGGCAACTTGGTTTTTGGCTAAAATCAAAGATGTTCTATTTTATTGACAAGATAGTCGAGTGACCGCTCTAACAATGAAAATAAATGTCCTCAAAGACGGAAGGCAGGTGGGAGGAGGCAAGATGAGGTGGGACCATTCTAGCCAATGAGAGGGGAGATATGCGTCTGAACAACAGGCACAACTCCGATATAAAGTCGTTTTTTTCAAAGTTGCCAAAATGCCACGTGCATCCAGTTATTTTAGTGCATTCGTAACAACCTAACCATTACAAAACTTATATTCGATAAAATAAACCTCACATAGCAAATTAGCAATTATTTTACAGAACACTGTCATTGACCTCCATACAAAAATCCTAATTTTGTGGTCTTATTTACGTGGACAGATTTTGGGTGGAGTAAACCCTCTCGCTTCACCTCTTCCTCTCTCTGCTAAAATGTCCTGGTAGAGAGTAATGTTCATGATGCCATTGACCTTAAAGGCCCAGCACAGTCAAAAAAGGGATTTTCCTGGGTTTTATATATATATGAGGTTGGAATAATACTGTGAAATTGGGAAATTTATGATGATTCCCTTTTAGTGTAAGAGCTGTTTGAAAAGATCACCTGAAATTTCTGCCTGTTTTGGTGGGATGGAGCTTTGGCCTTTCAATAGAGTTCCAAAACTCTCTGACAATAACAGCTAGTTTTCAGTTTTCCACTCCCATACAGACCTAGCAAAATTCTTGCTTAAGAAATTGCTCTTTGCTAAGAAGCTATTTTTATTTATTTTTGACCATTTTACTTAAAAACAATTACAGTAAGGTAACTTAATTGTTGCACAGAAATGATTTGATATTGACATAAACATGTCTGCATTGGACCTTTAACAAGGGCCCCAGGAAAATAACCTAATACTGTAAAATATGGTGGTGGATCGTTGATGTCATGGGGATATTTTACTTCTACTTCCACTGGGCCTGGGGCAACAGCATCATGAACTTTACCCAGTACCAGGACATTTTAGCCAAAAACCTGGTTGGCTCTGCCAGGAGGCTGAAACTTGGCCACAAGTGGAGCTTCCAGCAAGACAATATCCCCAAGCACACATCAAAATCTACAAAGAAATGGTTAATTGACCACAAAATCAACACTTTTCAATCTGCAGACTTAAACCCCATTGAAATGAAGAGGGCAGATGAAGGTTGTCAAGGATCTGGAAAGATTCTGCAAGGAGGAATGTCCTAAGATCCCTGCCATTGTGTTCTCCAATCTCATAAAGCATTTTTGAAAAAGGCTCAGTGCTATTATCCTCGTAAGGTGAAATGTATATTTTAAGAGATACAAATATTACTTTCTCTGAGCAATTGTATTAGTATAACATAATACACAATATAGCTCAGTATTTGAATTATTTATTTAATACCTGTCTTTTTGCTCATCTTTATCAAGGATTCCACTCATTTTGGATTTGACTGTACGTGCGTCTGTTCAGACCAGGGCTCTCCAACCCTATCAACCAGCAAATTATTAGAATCATGTGCGCTAGATTAGGGTTGGAGCGAAAACCTACAGGACTGTAGCTCTCCAGGAACAGGGTTGGAGAGTCCTGATTTAGATCTTATTCAAAGAGATCACTAGATTTGCTATTATGATATCTGATATGGTGATATCACTTGTATCTTCTATCTGGGTGTACTGTGACGCACTAAACCATATGCCTGTACTCCAAATAAACGTTTTAATTATTACAAAAAGATGGTCAATAAAGTTTGAACTGAACTTGGAATGCTAACGTCAGGTGGAATCAAGTCTGTGTTCAGTATGGTACAGTGTGCCTACCGCTACATCACATCCCACTGGGCACACATTGGTTGAATCAACATTGTTTCCACGTCACATTGTTTCCATATCATTTCAATTAAATTGCATTGAACCAACATAGAATAGACGTTGAATTGACGTCTGTCCCCAGTGGGATGTCAAATGATCACTGAGCTGGTATCTGGGAGCCATGATTTGTCCATGGCATGCCAGGGCAATTAATAACCACTTACATGTTTGCATGCATTTGTAAGTAAGCATTTCACGGTAAGGTCTACTACACCTGTTGTATTCGGCGCATGTGAGAAATACAATTTGATTTGATTTGCATACTTTGGACTGCCGGGATGACGAATGGAATGTGCATGTTTCATTGCGCAAATGTGACTGTGTATGTGAGTACGGTTGAGAAAGTGTGTGTGTATTTGCATCTGAGCCTCAATGTACTGTACATTATTTCTTAGTTTATGTATGAGTGTATGGACACGCGTGTGCAGTATATGTGGGTCATAATTTGAGTACAGGGTACAAATGTGACAATGAATGTATTTACAAATATGTGTAGGTGCTGTGTGTTTAAATGTATGTGTGTGTGCTGGCATTGATGGGATTGATTAGCCTGCCTCAATGCTCCGAATACTGCCCCCCTGCCCTGCCTGGTCTCTTACACGCAAGATCCCACTGTCACTTTCCATTTACACAGCCATTACACAGGAACCATTAACTAGGAACTAGGACCCCTTCAATCCTGTCTGAATAAAAAATCCCAATTAGAACGACTGTCGTTCCAGGAAAAGAAAGGATCAAATGATAGGAGTCCTAACACATCTCCATAGCTCGTATGGCAACCAATTCCCTGTGTAGTATACTACTTTTGACCAGGGCCCACAGGGCTTTGGACAAAAGTAATGCACTAGACTCTAAGAAGAAAAGGTTCTATTTACAACCTAAAAGGGTTCCTCGACTGTCCCCATTTGAGAACCATTTGAGAAAAAAATGTTTTGGTTCCAGGTAGAACCCTTTCCATATAAACCCTTTCCACAGAGGGTTCTACATGGAACCAAACGAGTTCTCCTATGGGGACAGCAGAATAACACTTTTGGAACACTTAAAAAAAATAGGCAGTGGTGTAAAGTACATATCAGTTGTGGTAATCCATAATACAATAGTATTACGGCTGCAGGAGTACCATGGTAGTAATAATGTGGCAGGGCATGGTGTCATTATTGCAAAGTACAAATGAGTACAATCAGAAGTGGAATGGCAATAGTAGAACAGCCCTGGGTATGAGCTGTGGTTTTAGTCTAGAAGTATGGTAGCTGTGGTGTGGCGCTATTGCAGTTGGACGGAGGAGGGTGGTGAGCGAGGGGGAGGGATTATAGATTTTTTTTTTTAAACAGCAGGTGAAAAGGAATGCAAAGTCATGTTGCTATAGCAACTAGCCATGCACCAAAAGACAAAGCTTGGAGTCACAGGCAGGCTTTCACTCTCTCGTGCCAGGGACGAGGCAAGGAGAGAATGCTCAATCATCTGAACGGCTCCCTTATGCTCACAGTGGATACACCACAGATCAAACATATTGGCCGTTTGACATGGTCATTTCCCATATTGACAGTGGGGGTGTCAATAATGCCTCTTGCATGCTATGTTCTTCTCGACAGCATCTCTATTCTATTCTCACTTCATGTTAGGACTGTATGCTAACATTCCTTTATGTGTCTTTGGGAGGGTGTATATACATGGCACTTTGCGAGCCATGTGTCTTTATGAATTACACTGTAGGAAAAGGCAGACACTTGTAGGAGATTCACAAAATCTCAAACTTTAAAAGTAAACCAAAAACAAATGCCTCATTGCACCTGTCCAGGCAGTGTGGTTGGGACCTCGAAGCGAGTCAAACATGTCGATTTAGTAACCCTGGAGGCGTAACGTTTGCGTAACGTTTCGTTTGATGCCGTATGTGTTCATATTTATGAGTTCAGAGCAGAGCCGCATCAAGGCACTAGTATCAACCAAGGAGCCTAGTCTTTCTATTTGTGTATGGTAACTGTACAGTAAATACAGTTTAAACGTATACCATGGAGTATTTGAGGCTAAATAACTTATCATCTAAGTGAGACATGTTTATGGGCTATTTTGAAGTTTTCCTCTCACAAAACCAAAGTGTTATCCGATGCCCCCATTCAGTCAGGCATTGTTTAGGCCACCCTATGCACCATTCGCTTTGTCACCCCTTCAGGCCCCAAATATACCAAAACATGGATAATTTGGTGTTGTTTCAGTTCCCCCTCAGAAACATTGGACTTGACAGCTGTCGTAAAGCCAACATAGCCCTGCCATGAGCACACTTCTCCAAAACCTCCTCAGTCTGCACAACATCAAAAATGCTCCAGTAACCACAGAAAGGTAGAAAGTCACTCCTCTAGTGACCAAATATACAAATACTGTTACATAACCATATGCCCATTTTCAGAGATCATTTCGAGGTAAAAAAATCTAACAAATGTCATATTCAATGAGAGGAAAGGGTTAGGGAAAGATCTGAGAAAACATGGTGGCACTCGACAACCCACTGCATAGTCCAGAGCGCACCATGAATATATCAACCTGTCCTTATTACTGGTCTAATTGACGAAGATGACCTGGCATAGATCTTGTTTGGGAACATCTGCTGATGAGGCCTTTGATGTTCCTGTGTGCAGTGATGGCGTCCTCTATCCCATGAGTGTCTCATCTTCTTCCCACACATTGTGCTTCCATATCAAAGGCTTTTTCCCCTCCCTCTGCAAAGCATTGATAATGAAATCCTACTCAAATGTGCTCCGAGCTGCAGGGATCGCATCCAAGGGGAGGCCAAAGCCGAGGAGAGGGAGAAGAACGAGGGACTATGGCTCCCTGGAAAGAAGAGTGGGAGGAAAATTCCAGAATTAGGAATTTTTGGGGCAATTCTTTGAAGTGCACGGATTTATTTTCCAGAGAAACCACATAATAAAATATCTGTTTCACGTTGACAGGCAGCACCAGCTAGTGCTTTGCCCCATTGCACCAAAGGGGCTAAGGTCTTACGCAGTGTTAAACTGAAATAGTGGAGGTTTGATGAATCATCTGGAAGTGGTGTAGAAAATGAGGATGAGGGGATTAGGAAGTGTTGGGGTTTCGTAATCTCCAATTCAGGAAGACGGTGTGAGAAGGGACGGATCAGCAATGTGTGAGCCAAGGTCGAGGGATTACTGGACGGCGATTCAGAGGGGATCCCTTTCAGTGGGCGCAAGGTCCAATCTGACTTAACCCTTAAGACAGAGGGTGAAGTGCTTTCACATACCCCTGTGAAAGCGACGGTCGCGACGGACGCATACTCAGGCCACTCAGTCCTTCAACCCAAGCCCTTTGAGAATAGAAGTGGTTACGGTGACACTTTTTTACAAATACGTTGATGGGCATTCATATATATGTAGGCTTTAATATAAAGTGAATCTGTTGTGAATGGTTTTTATATCAATAGTATGAATTGCTATAATTGTAAACTGTATTTAGTAATATAATTAAAGGCAAAGGAATCCGTAATCCTGGAATTAGTCATGAAAACGGAGTAATTAGCCATCGACAGAATTTATTTGCGTAGAAACATGTAATAGTCGGAATAAATGGGAATAGACAGGGGCTAAATCACAACTAAAAAACCAACAGCCACCACAGCCACTCTAGTCTAGTGTAACCAAATACCCGAAAGACTCCCTTTAATGTTGTCCCATTTCTCTGTGTGGCAGTAGGGAAAATGGGTTTCTTTTGATGGCCCAAATGTGACAAAAAGAGTTTGTGACTCTTTGGTTCCTGGAGAGGACATTTTGACAGATGGTTGATTTCCATTCGCTGAGAATGCTGATAGGCTGTCTATGACGAAATGGGAAATACTATTCACACAGCAGAGACATTCAGCAGCTGAAAGCATGCAGACATGTCAAACTGGCTTTTTCAGAGATCTGAGTAACCTGAAAAGAGATGCGAGAACGCAGCTGAGACGTCTGCATTTCATACTGTATCCCGCGGCATTGATATTTGATTGGTTGATTATATTTACATTGCTATCACCACTTAACTGTGGTCTGTTTAATAAAATGGCTTTTGAAATGCATGTTATTGAATCAGTGAAATAGTGAAACTGGTGTTGATGTCTGAACTATGCTGTGGTGCTGCTTAGCATCAAGACTCCATCAACAATGCAGTTACAGTGCTGTAGAGTCCAGAGGTCTTGCAACAACACTCCTTATATTGCCTTCTGTTGCTATAGTTTGAGAAACTGAATCTGTTGTGTGTGTGTGTGTCTTTGACAAGGCAGTAACCACAGAGGTTATCTGCCAATACGAGTCTTATCACTCATCTTCCCTCCCACTCTGCAGCCCACGAACCCTGCCCTGCCTCCACAAACCCTTAGACATAATCAAATAGAAGATAAACACTATGACAAACATTGACCTATTTGCACAGGAAAATGGCCAACCCATGCAGAAACAGACCATAATTTTAGAACAAATACACACAGAGATTCTAGACAGATTTTTAGAATCTACAGAGCAGATATTAAGACAGTTTTGGTTGAGGTATGAAACGGAGGCAAAACTGCTGGTAAATGAAATACCAAATATCCTCTTATTTGGTATAAATGACTATTTCCCTCAACAACCCTGATAGTTCTGTCATTGAAACGGTGAAAGTATAGCCCCGCTCTTTATGTTACTGCCACAATACTCTGCCCTCTAGTGGTGTGGGGGCTGTGCTTTGGCAAAGTGGGTGGGGTTTTATCCTTCCTGTTTGGCCCTGTCCGGGGGTGTCCTCGGATGGGGCCACAGTGTCTCCTGACCCCTCCTGTCTCAGCCTCCAGTATTTATGCTGCAGTAGTTTATGTGTCGGGGGGCTGGGGTCAGTTTGTTATATCTGGAGTACTTCTCCTGTCCTATTCGGTGTCCTGTGTGAATCTAAGTGTGCGTTCTCTAATTCTCTCCTTCTCTCTTTCTTTCTCTCTCTCGGAGGACCTGAGCCTTAGGACCATGCCCCAGGACTACCTGACATGATGACTCCTTGCTGTCCCCAGTCCATCTGACCGTGCTGCTGCTCCAGTTTCAACTGTTCTGCCTTATTATTATACGACCATGCTGGTCATTTATGAACATTTGAACATCTTGGCCATGTTCTGTTATAATCTCCACCCGGCACAGCCAGAAGAGGACTGGCCACCCCACATAGCCTGGTTCCTCTCTAGGTTTCTTCCTAGGTTTTGGCCTTTCTAGGGAGTTTTTCCTAGCCACCGTGCTTCTACACCTGCATTGCTTGCTGTTTGGGGTTTTAGGCTGGGTTTCTGTACAGCACTTTGAGATATCAGCTGATGTACGAAGGGCTATATAAATACATTTCATTTCATTTGACAATATCCCTAATTGAGTAATTCTCATGAACATTTCAGTGTTTCCCTCTTATTATGATGTATGAAATCAGAACATTAGCCATGGTTATTTTACAATTCTCATTCTTTTTACAGTAAGTTCATATGGCGTTTGGGAAATCATAGATTAAAAAAAGTTAACAACACAGTCCATATTTGACTGTATAGTGCAACAATGACATATCCTAATAGGTTTACGTTCAACATGAAAGATGTGTGAGAGAACTGTCAGTTTCATAACCATATATTACCCTTTTTATGACAGAAAGTGCAAGAGTCTTTTCCAGGAAGCAGCACAAAGTACTGAGGTTTACATGCAGATGAATTGGTTATGAAGTCGCCCACTCCTCACACATTGAGATGCTTACAAAGTAAAAATGTTCCTGTGCTAATTTTCCAATGTTCTATTTCCTTTAAATACAGGAAACACTTACCTACCCCATAATAATCACTCTATAAGTGTCTTGATGGGTGGAAAAGGTTTGAATGATTGAGGGTGCATCCCAAATGGCACCTTTATTCCCCACATTGTGCACTGTCACGCCCTGAACTGTTTCACCTGTCTTTGTGATTGTCTCCCCCCACCTCCAGGTGTCACCTGTTTTCCCCATTAGTCCCTAGGTATTTATTCCGGTGTTCCCTGTTTGTCTGTTGCCAGTTTGTCTTGTCAAGTCAACAAGTGTGGTTTTCTGTGCGCATGCTTTTTCCTTATCTCGCTTTTGCTAGTCCTCCCGGTTTTGACCCTTGCCTTCCTTGACTCTGAACCCGCCTTCCTTGACTCTGAACCCGCCTTCCTGCCTGCCCTCGAGCCTACCTGCCACTCTGTAACTTCTGGACACTGACCTTGTTAATAATATTTTGTTTGTCCACGACCATTCTCTTGCCTGCCCCTTGGATAATAATTAATATCAGAGACTCAAACCATCTGCCTCCCGTGTCTGCATCTGGGTCTCGCCCTTTGCCCTTAAAGTGCACTACTTTTGACCAGCGCCCAATGGAACACAGACTGAGAGATAGCGACTCAGCCTGATTGCTTGTTGTTGGTAAGCAAAGCAGGTACAGTGCATACTGTGCCGTGCCTACATCAACAAACAAGACCTTTAGAGTAACCACTCTTGCAATTTCCATGTGCCATATATTTTTCAATTGTGCTGTGATGTTTAAAATACATTTTTAACCTTTCTAATTGCATAGTATCCACAGATTGTGAGCTAAAAATACATCTTTCCTACGAGTATTATTATATAACTGACTGATTGACTATGGCTTTCCAAATCGCCCAACACTGCTATTTGTAAGGTTAATTTTAAGTGAATGCTGTGACATTTTAAACATTTCTGATGTACATATTGGCAATACCAGAATATATGATCTAGTGATTCTGTCTCTTCGCAGCAAAACTCTACAGAGCTGAGATATTGTATGCCCCAAATATATAGCATTCTGTTGGTGGAATACATTTTTTATAATTTAAATAGAAAAACTTGTTGAAACAAGTGCTTTTTTGTATCAGTTTATATACCATGTGCCTTGGAATCAGTACATCGAACATCTCTTCCCATTTACAACCTGTATGGCGCAGCTGTTTTTGTAATCAAATGAAACTGGTATATATTTCTATTTTATATCCTTTCCAGCCAATTTGTATCTTTAATATATGGCAGACAAACAAGTGCTCTACTTTCTGCCTCTTCCACTTGCCTCCATTTTTGCGGCAATGCTGCAATCAGTTGGTTGTAACTTTGGATTGAGCAGACATTCCCATATATTTTTGAGAGATGCATATGTGACATAACACCACCATTTTCTATTCATAATATCATTAATAAATATAATATAATTTTTTTAACTAAACAGTCAGTATATTTGAGTTTACCCTTAATACGGTATTGTTGTAATATTTGTTCTATCTTATCTGGAGGATAAAATTGAAATTGTAACCAGCTTTGTATGGCTTGTTTAAGAAAGGGCGATACGTTAAGCAAAGTTTCATTTTCAATTAGTCGGAAATTATAAATTGTAATCTGTATAAAGGCAAAAAGACAATTTTTGTACAAAGATTGAACCTTTCTTCATAACATACTGGAAAACCATTTCAGGTTAAAGTATAACTTATAACTTATCTTTTAGTGAGCGGTTTAATTATTTAATAATTTTTGCCCCACAAACTTATGTTCATTATATAATTAGGTACGTTTCATTTTGTCTGGCTTAGCGGTCCAAATAAAGTGAATTTTTTTTTTGTTCATATGATTTAAAAAACAAGTCGTCTGGAGTAGGCAGTGCCATTAGTAAGTAAGTAAAATGCAATAGGACCAAAGAGTTAATCAATGTGATTTTTCCATTAATAGACAAGTACTTAACATTCTGCAACCATGGAGCGGTATCTATTTTTGCAAACGTTCTATTGAAATTGGTTGTGGTAAGTTTATTTATATGTATTTACACCTGGGGTTTCTGTACATAACTTTAACCCATTGCATAAAAGATTCACCGAAATGAAAGTAGTCCAGGCATTTATATATCAATTCTAGTCATACTTTATCAAACACATTTTCAATTGTTTCAAGTAATTGTCGTATATTATCTCCAATATATTGTCCATTTTAAAACACCTGTCTGATCAGTATGAACAATATCTGATAAAGCCAGGATTTTTGCATCACAACATTGAAGTGTTAGAGGCCTCCAGTTTTTTTTAAATCAACAGGATCTTTATACTTACCACCAGGTCCTGTTTCAGTAGTAATGAAATCAGTCCTTGTTGAGTACCTGAAAGTCTAAAATGTTTTATAGGAGTAGTTAAACCATGTTAATTATGGATATATGAGTATATAAAAAAAATTATGATATACCTCTACTGGTAAATATTGCTTAGGGTTGCAAAAGTCCGGTAACTTTTTCAAAAATGACCTGGTTTCCCAGAAATATTAGTTGGAGGATCCCTGGATTTCCTGCTAGTTCCCTCCTGATCTGGGAATCTAACAACCAGGATTTCTGGAAAACAACATTCTTTGGAATTTTTGGGGGGGAATTTTGCAACAACTCCCATTTAAACATAGCTATGCGACTCTGAGACCACTGTCTGTGGACGTCAAACAGTCCTACCACACACCTCCCAAAAAATTCACAACCAACACGTTTCTGCATACATGGCTCCCATTCAAATGAATGTTTGAGCTGAGATTAGAATTAGAAAAGTAAGAAAGCCAACGGTCCAATATTCTAGAACGCGGCTGTTCGGATGCGGACTCTGATAAGCGCTTATGGATGACAAAGTTTCCATTAGTATAGTTTGTGCACATTAATCTACAATGCTTTCAGAAAGTATTCACACACGTTAACTTTTTCCACATTGATGTGTTACAGCCTGAATTTAAAACTGATTAAATTGAGATCTTGTGTCACTGGCCTACAGTACATACTGTAGACATTTCAGCTTTTCATTTTTTATTAATTCATACAACAATTCTGAAAACGTAATTCCACTTTGACATTATGGGGTACGTAATGTCAAAGTGGAATTATGTTTTCAGAATTGTTGTATGAATTCATGAAAAGCTGAAATGTCTCGAGTCAATAAGTATTCAACCCCTTTGCTATGGTAAGCCTAAATATGTTCAGGAGTAAAAATGTGCTTTACATTTTACATAATAAGTTGCATGGACTCTGTGTGCAGTAATAGTGTTGAACGTGATTTGTGAATGACTACCTCATCTCTGTACTTCATATATTCATTATCTGTAAGGTCCCTCAGTCGAGCAGTGAATTTAAAACACAAATTCAACCACAGAGGTTTTCCAATGCCTCGCAAAGAAGGGCACCTATTGGTAGATGGTAAAAAAAGAGAGAACTTGACTATCCCTTTGAGCATGGTGAAGTTAGTAATTACACTTTGAATGATGTGTCAATACACCCAGTCAATGCAAAGATACAGGCATCCTTCCTAACTCAGTTGCCGGAGAGGAAGGAAACCGCTCAGGGATTTCACCATGAGGCCAGTGGTGACATTAAAACAGTTAAAGAGTTTAATGGCTGTGATAGGAGAAACCTGAGGATGGATCAACAACATTGTAGTTACTCCACAATACTAACCTAAATGACAGACTGAAAAGAAGAAAGCCTGTACAGAATACAAAATATTCCAAAACATGCATCCTGTTTGCAATAAGAAATCTAGCAAAGAAATTAACTTTATGTCCTGAATACGAAGTGTTAAGTTTAGAGCAAACCCAACAAAACCCATCACTGAGTACCATGATTCATATTTTCAAGCATGGTGTTGGCTGCATCATGTTATGGGTATCTTTCAGCAGGATAATAACCTAAAAACCAAGGCCAAATATACACTGGAGTTGTTTTCCATGGCGACATTGAATTTTCCTGAGAGGCCTAGTTACAGTTTTGACTTAAATCGACTTGAAAATCTATGGCAAGACTTGAAAATGGCTGTCTAGCAATGATCAACAAACAATTTGACGAATTTTGCAAATATTATACAACCCAGGTGTGTAAAGCTCTTAGAGACTTACCCAGAAAGACTCACAGCTATAATCGCTGTGCAAGATGATTCTAACATGTATTGACTGGGGTGTAAATACTTATGTGAATGAGATACAGTATATCTGTACTTCATTATCAATACATTTGCAAACATTTCTAAAAACATATTTTCACTTTGTCATTATGGGCCATTGTGTGTAGATGGGTGAGAATTTTTTTTAAATCTATTCTTTGAATTCAGGCTGTAACACAACAAAATGGGAACAAGTCAATGGGTATGAAGACTATCTGAAGGCACTGTATGTCTGAAACCTTCTCAACCTATTTGAATAACTGTCCAGTATCCTCTCATCTATTTATGAATCAATCTGTTCATCTTCCATGTATTCACACCTCCATCCATCCACCATTTCTCCCTTTATTCACACAGTAGTACAGATGCTATGGAGTTAGCTATAGCCCCATTCAGTCTCATTAGCCACAGCCCAGCTACATCCAGTGTGTGTGTGTGTGAGAGAGAGAGGCTTGGCAGTGATGCAGGCTAACGGGACTGATCCCTGCTCACAGCCCTCCCTCCCAAACCCAATTACAACCCTGTGCTTTTGATTCCCCTCCAAGGCTCTATTTTGGGGAATTCAAACATCCACCGCTGATCCGCCTTTCATTCCTCTGCCCACTCATCCCCAACAATTAATGCTCTTTCTTATATGTTTAGAGATGCGGCAATCCCAGAATCCCGCAGTACACAACAGAGGGATCCTCCCACACAGGCTGTGTCATGTTCTCGGTTTCCTGCGGCTGTAACCGCTGCTTCCTGATCCCCCAGCATCCCAAGCAGACGAATACTAAGTTCCCATATTGCTTACTTCAATACAGCGTCTCCGGAGAGGAGGCATGTCAATGACTCATATTCATGTTGGTCTTGTTATAAAAATCACCTGGCTACACGTACATGAGCACACTCCCATACACACAGATATCCAGTACACCCAATCCAGTTAATTGACTGCGTATGAAAGGAGAAACACACATTCAGTGAGTTACCCAAGCAATTAAATGCAGCAGGAACGAAAACCTCTGTCAAAAAAGCCTCCTTTCTTTTCTAGAGAGAGAGAGAGAGAGAGAGAGAGTGAGAGCAGAGCATTGACAAAGAAGCTTGTGAGCTTGAGAACAGAAAAACGTGACTATCATGTGAAATGCAAATTAGATAAATCCACTGGGGAAAATGTCAAATCGTGTATTAATGGGCGACTTTTTTCCATTAATTGATTTGCTTATCAAAGTCAATGCATGATGGGAGACTGTATGGGACGGACTAGTGGTATTTCTCAAGGTTAGCCCACTCATGAAAGGCTGGGTATTTAGATCCTATGGAACACTTCCCACAGCATGGACTGTAACCATGGTAATGCACATTACCCACTTTGCTGTTTTCCTAGCTCGAGAAAGAGAAAACAGCTTTAGGAGGACGAGGCACGAGGCAGGGTGGTCCGTTGGTAATGGAGTGTGGATTTCTGTGTTATTTCTCAGAGTTTGTGTTTGGGAGTGGGACTGAAATGGTGGAAATAGGCTCTCAGGCTCACATGAATAACAGTGGAAGATTTGTCTGGCACTGAACAAATGCCCATTGTGGTTCTAGCGTTTGCTCTACGTGACGTTGTGGACAGCTGACAAAATTAACTACAATTGTCAACGGAACTCTGCCTTGTGGAGTATGTTTATTCAAACTTATGTTGATATCTAATTATCTAGAGGTGACCGATCCGCTCCTGATCCCCGGTATCGTCATTTTGGTCAGCGTTGCGCGTCTGGGAGGGGGTACTGTCACGTGTGCGCCCTCTCCGGCCTCTAGGTCACCAGGCTGCTCATTATGGTGCACACCTGTCATCTTTGTTACACGCACCTGTGTGTCATCAGACTCACCTGAACTCCATCATTTCCCAGATTATTATTATTATTTCTTTTTTTTTTTAACCTTTATTTAACTAGGCAAGTCAGTTAAGAACAAATTCTTATTTTCAATGACAGCCTAGGAACAGTGGGTTAACTGCCTGTTCAGGGGCAGAACGACAGATTTGTACCTTGTCAGCTCGGGGATTTGAACTTGGAACCTTTCGGTTACTAGTCTAACACTCTAACCACTAGGCTACCCTGCTACCCTTACCTTCCCTATATACAGTGGGGCAAAAAAGTATTTAGTCAGCCACCAATTGTGCAAGTTCTCCCACTTAAAAATATGAGAGAGGCCATAGTAAATCATAGGTACACTTCAACTATGATAGACAAAATGAGAAAAAAAATCCTGAAAATCACATTGTAGGATTTTTATCTCAATACTTTGTTATATACCCTTTGTTGGCAATGACAGAGGTTAAACGAGGTCAACGTTTTCACAAGGTTTTCACACACTGTTGCTGGTATTTGGCCGATTCCTCCATGCAGATCTCCTCTATAGCAGTGATGTTTTGGGGATGTTGCGGGGCAACACTGACTTTTAAACTCCTTCCAAAGATTTTCTACGGGGTTGAGATCTGGAGACTGGCTAGGCCACTCCAGGACCTTGAAATGCTTCTTACGAAGCCACTCCTTCGTTGCCCGGGCGGTGTGTTTGGGATCATTGTCATGCTGAAAGACCCAGCCATGTTTCATCTTCAATGCCCATGCGGATGAAAGTAGGTTTTCACTCAAAATCTCACGATACATGGCCCCATTCATTCTTTCCTTTACACGGATCAGTCATCCTGGTCCCTTTGCAGAAAAACAGCCCCAAAGCATGATGTTTCCACCCCCATGCTTCACAATGGGTATATTGCTTCCGGCGCCGACAGAGATGGCCACCTCGCTTCGCGTTCCTAGGAAACTATGCAGTTTTTTGTTTTTTTACATGTTATTTCTTACATTAGTACCCCAGGTCATCTTAGGTTTCATTACATACAGTCGAGAAGAACTACTGAATATAAGATCAGCGTCAACTCACCATCAGTACGACCAAGAATATGTTTTTTGCGACGCGGATCCTGTGTTCTGCCTTACAAACAGGACAATGGAGTGGATTCCATGCAGCGACCCCAAAAAACGACTCCGAAAGAGAGGGAAACGAGGCGGTCTTCTGGTCAGACTCCGGAGACGGGCACACCGTGCACCACTCCCTAGCATTCTTCTTGCCAATGTCCAGTCTCTTGACAACAAGGTTGATGAAATCCGAGCAAGGGTAGCATTCCAGAGGGACATCAGAGACTGTAACGTTCTTTGCTTCACGGAAACATGGCTAACCGGAGAGACGCTATCCGAAGCGGTGCAGCCAACGGGTTTCTCCACGCATCGCACCGACAGAAACAAACATCTTTCTGGTAAGAAGAGGGGCGGGGGCGTATGCCTTATGGCCAACGTGACATGGTGTGATGAAAGAAACATACAGGAACTCAAATCCTTCTGTTCACCTGATTTTAGAATTCCTCACAATCAAATGTAGACCGCATTATCTACCAAGAGAATTCTCTTCGATTATAATCACAGCCGTATATATCCCCCCCCAAGCAGACACATCGATGGCTCTGAACAAACTTTATTTAACTCTCTGCAAACTGGAAACGATTTATCCGGAGGCTGCATTCATTGTAGCTGGGGATTTTAACAAGGCTAATCTGAAAACAAGACTCCCTAAATTTTATCAGCATATCGATTGCGCAACCAGGGGTGGAAAGACCTTGGATCATTGTTACTCTAACTTCCGCGACGCATATAAGGCCCTGCCCCGCCCCCCTTTCGGAAAAGCTGACCACGACTCCATTTTGTTGATCCCTGCCTACAGACAGAAACTAAAACAAGAGGCTCCCACGCTGAGGTCTGTCCAACGCTGGTCCGACCAAGCTGACTCCACACTCCAAGACTGCTTCCATCACGTGGACTGGGATATGTTTCGTATTGCGTCAGATAACAACATTGACGAATACGCTGATTCGGTGTGCGAGTTCATTAGAACGTGCGTTGAAGATGTCGTTCCCATAGCAACGATTAAAACATTCCCTAACCAGAAACCGTGGATTGATGGCAGCATTCGTGTGAAACTGAAAGCGCGAACCACTGCTTTTAATCAGGGCAAGGTGTCTGGTAACATGACCGAATACAAACAGTGCAGCTATTCCCTCCGCAAGGCTATCAAACAAGCTAAGCGTCAGTACAGAGACAAAGTAGAATCTCAATTCAACGGCTCAGACACAAGAGGTATGTGGCAGGGTCTACAGTCAATCACGGACTACAGGAAGAAATCCAGCCCAGTCACGGACCAGGATGTCTTGCTCCCAGGCAGACTAAATAACTTTTTTGCCCGCTTTGAGGACAATACAGTGCCACTGACACGGCCTGCAACGAAAACATGCGGTCTCTCCTTCACTGCAGCCGAGGTGAGTAAGACATTTAAACGTGTTAACCCTCGCAAGGCTGCAGGCCCAGACGGCATCCCCAGCCGCGCCCTCAGAGCATGCGTAGACCAGCTGGCCGGTGTGTTTACGGACATATTCAATCAATCCCTATACCAGTCTGCTGTTCCCACATGCTTCAAGAGGGCTACCATTGTTCCTGTTCCCAAGAAAGCTAAGGTAACTGAGCTAAACGACTACCGCCCCGTAGCCCTCACATCCGTCATCATGAAGTGCTTTGAGAGACTAGTCAAGGACCATATCACCTCCACCCTACCTGACACCCTAGACCCACTCCAATTTGCTTACCGCCCAAATAGGTCCACAGACGATGCAATCTCAACCACACTGCACACTGCCCTAACCCATCTGGACAAGAGGAATACCTATGTGAGAATGCTGTTCATCGACTACAGCTCGGCATTCAACACCATAGTACCCTCCAAGCTCGTCATCAAGCTCGAGACCCTGGGTCTCGACCCCGCCCTGTGCAACTGGGTACTGGACTTCCTGACGGGCCGCCCCCAGGTGGTGAGGGTAGGCAACAACATCTCCTCCCCGCTGATCCTCAACACTGGGGCCCCACAAGGGTGCGTTCTGAGCCCTCTCCTGTACTCCCTGTTCACCCACGACTGCGTGGCCACGCACGCCTCCAACTCAATCATCAAGTTTGCGGACGACACAACAGTGGTAGTCTTGATTACCAAAAACGACGAGACGGCCTACAGGGAGGAGGTGAGGGCCCTCGGAGTGTGGTGTCAGGAAAATAACCTCACACTCAACGTCAACAAAACTAAGGAGATTGTGGACTTCAGGAAACAGCAGAGGGAACACCCCCCTATCCACATCGATGGAACAGTAGTGGAGAGGGTAGCAAGTTTTAAGTTCCTCGGCATACACATCACAGACAAACTGAATTGGTCCACTCACACAGACAGCATCGTGACGAAGGCGCAGCAGCGCCTCTTCAACCTCAGGAGGCTGAAGAAATTCGGCTTGTCACCAAAAGCACTCACAAACTTCTACAGATGCACAATCGAGAGCATCCTGGCGGGCTGTATCACCGCCTGGTATGGCAACTGCACCGCCCTCAACCGTAAGGCTCTCCAGAGGGTAGTGAGGTCTGCACAACGCATCACCGGGGGCAAACTACCTGCCCTCCAGGACACCTACACCACCCGATGCTACAGGAAGGCCATAAAGATCATCAAGGACATCAACCACCCGAGCCACTGCCTGTTCACCCCGCTGTCATCCAGAAGGCGAGGTCAGTACAGGTGCATCAAAGCTGGGACCGAGAGACTGAAAAACAGCTTCTATCTCAAGGCCACCAGACTGTTAAACAGCCACCACTAACATTGAGTGGCTGCTGCCAACACACTGTCAATGACACTGACACAACTCCAGCCACTTTAATAATGGGAATTGATGGGAAATGATGTAAATATATCACTAGCCACTTTAAACAATGCTACCTTATATAATGTTACTTACCCTACATTATTCATCTCATATGCATACGTATATACTGTACTCTATATCATCGACTGCATCCTTATGTAATACATGTATCACTAGCCACTTTAACTATGCCACTTTGTTTACATACTCATCTCATATGTTATACTGTACTCGATATCATCTACTGTATCTTGCCTATGCTGCTCTGTACCATCACTCATTCATATATCCTTATGTACATATTCTTTATCCCCAGTAGTTTTTTGGAATTGTTAGTTAGATTACTTGTTCGTTATTACTGCAGTGTCGGAACTAGAAGCACAAGCATTTCGCTTCACTCGCATTAACATCTGCTAACCATGTGTATGTGACAAATAACATTTGATTTGATTTGATTTGGTGTTCTTTGGATGCAACTCAGCATTCTTTGTTCTTCAAACACTACGAGTTGAGTTTTTACCAAAAAGTTATATTTTGGTTTCATCTGACCATATGACATTCTCCCAATCTTCTTCTGGATCATCCAAATGCTCTCTAGCAAACTTCAGACGGGCCTGGACATGTACTGGTTTAAGCAGGGGGACACGTCTGTCACTGCAGGATTTGAGTCCATGGCAGCGTAGTGTGTTACTGATGGTAGGCTTTGTTACTTTGGTCCCAGCTCTCTGCAGGTCATTCACTAGGTCCCCCTGTGTGTTTCTGGGATTTTTGCTCACCGTTCTTGTGATCATTTTGACCCCACGGGGTGAGATCTTGCGTGGAGCCCCAGATCGAGGGAGATTATCAGTGGTCTTGTATGTCTTCCATTTCCTAATAATTGCTCCCACAGTTGATTTCTTCAAACCAAGCTGCTTACCTATTGCAGATTCAGTCTTCCCAGCCTGGTGCAGGTCTACAATTTTGTTTCTGGTGTCCTTTGACAGCTCTTTGGTCTTGGCCAAAGTGGAGTTTGGAGTGTGACTGTTTGAGGTTGTGGACAGGTGTCTTTTATACTGATAACAAGTTCAAACAGGTGCCATTAATACAGGTAACGAGTGGAGGACAGAGGAGCCTCAGGTCTGAAGAAGTTACAGGTCTGAGAAACAGAAATCTTGCTTGTTTGTAGGTGACCAAATACTTATTTTCCACCATAATTTGCAAATAAATAAATAAAAAATCCTACAATGTGATTTTCTGGATTTTTTTTCTTAATTTTGTCTATCATAGTTGAAGTGTACCTATGATGAAAATTACAGGCCTCTCTCATCTTTTTAAGTGGGAGAACTTGCACAATTGGTGGCTGACTAAATACTTTTTTGCCCCACTGTATGTCACTTCCTTTGGTTCCTTCCCCAGGCGTTATTGTTTCTGTTTCAGTTTCATGTCCGTGTGCTGTTCGAGTTTCTTGTTTTGTATTATGTTCCATTTATTTGATTAAAACACTCCCTGAACTTGCTTCCCGACTCTCAGCGCACGTCGTTACAATGATTAGGGCATATTCATTTGATACTTCAATCACCGATGACTGCATTGAATGTTTAAAGCTAAACAACCTAAAAAAAAACAACAAACAACCAAACCAAACAGGACCTTTAACAGACCAAAGAATTAGTCTTCAAATATATAATGCCTGGGAGGGTGCTTTGTACAACTAACAAACATACAATGCAGCCAATGCACTGTGGTGGATAATGATAGAATCCCATTTAAATGTACAGGACGTGCCGTATCAAAATAATCTGTATTAAAAACACAAAGGAACAGGAGTAGCGCATAGATACACCCAGACGTTGCTTAATCAGTGCAGCTGTAGCTTCTCCCAAGATGTTCAAAAGCCTTGACCACAGCCGCATGTTACATACCTGGCCAATACACTCTGTTGTGTCTGCCAGGAACTGTAACCTACCTAGCTTCATCAATCAGACTGGGTCATCGGATCAAGAGGTTAGGAGGATTATTCAAATCTAAAACTAGCTAGATCCTAAATTCCGCTAAAGTTAAATTTGAACTTAAATGCATTGCTAAGTGAACATGTGAGAGGAAAATTACAAGATTATGTTATACTGTTTATGCATTGAATGGCTTTGATGAGTACTTTCTCATCAAATATTGGTGGGAAATGAGAGGAGCCTAAAATCATACAGCTGGCATTCCATAGATAAGATGTGGTGGGTGTAACCGAGATATGGATAGCCTGGGGGAGTAGAACATAATCCTTAATGTGTCTAATCATCCTTGCATCTTTGCCTTGATGACAGCTTTGCACACTCTTGGCATTCTCTCAACCAGCTTCATGAGGTAGTCACCTGGAATGCATTTCAATTAACAGGTGTGCCTTGTTAAAAGTTAATTTGTGGAATTTGTTTCCTTCTTAATGCGTTTGAGCCAATCAGTTGTGTTGTGACAAGGTAGGGGTGCAATACAGAAAATAGACCCTATTTGGTAAAATACCAAGTCCAGAAAATGGCCAGAACAGCTCAAATAAGCAAAGAGAAACGGCAGTCCATCATTACTTTAATATATGAAGGTCAGTCAGTCAGGAAAATGTCAAGATCTTTGAAAGTTTCTTCAAGCGCAGTCGCAAAAACCATCAAGCACTATGATGACACTGGCTCTCATGAGGACCGCCACAAGAAAGAAAGACTGAGAGTTACCTCTGCTGCAGAGAATACCTTCGTTAGAGTTACCAGCCTCAGAAATTGCAGCCCAAATAAATGCTTCACAGAGTTCAAGTAGCAGACACATCTCAACATCTACTGTTCCGAGGAGACTGCGTAAAATCAGGCCTTCATGGTCAAATTGCTGCAAAGAAACCACTATTAAAGAACAACTATAAGAAGAAGAGACTTGCTTGTACCAAAAACACGAGCAATGGAGATGGAGGTGGAAATCTGTCCTTTGGTCTGATGAGTCCAACTTTTAGATTTTTGGTTCCAACTGCTGTGTCCTTGTGAGACGCAGAGTAGATGAACAGATGGTCTCTGCATGTGTTGTTCCCACCGTGAAGCATGGAGGAGGAGCGATGGTGTGGGGGTGCTTTGCTGGTGACACTGTTCGTGATTCCTTTAGATTTCAAGGCACACTTAACCAAAATGGGTACCACGGCCTTCTGCAGCGATATGCCATCCCATCTGGTTTGCGCTAAGTGGGACTATCATTTGTTTTTCAACAAGACAATGATCCAACACTCCTCCAGGCTGTGTAAGGGCTATTTGACCAAGAAGGATAGTAATGGAGTGCTGCATCAGATGACCTGGCCTCCACAATCAACCGACCTCAACCCAATTGAGATGATGGTTTGAGATGAGTTGGGCTGCAGAGTGAAGGAAAAGTAGCCAACAAGTGCTCAGCATATGTGGGAACTCCTTTAAGACTGTTGGAAAAGCATTCAAGCTGAAACTGGTTGAGAGAATGCCAAGAGTGTGCAAAGCTGTCATCAAGGCAAAGGGTGGTTACTTTTAAGAATCTCAAATATTTAACACTTCTTTGGTTACTACATGATTCCATATGTGTTATTTAGTTGTTATGATGTCTTCAGTATTATTCTACAATGTAGAAAATAGTAAAAATAAAGAAAAACCCTTGAATGAGTAGGTGTGTCCAAACTTTTGACTGGTACTGTATGTGTGTGTGCACATGTGTGTGTGTTTGTGTGTCCGTGTGTGTGATAGACTGGTTACGTTGGATATGTTAATTAGTGCTGCATGAGTCAACAGTCTTTTCAGAGAGCCGCCCCATCGTCACTAATTACACACTCCTGCATTTAGAGTTTTAATTGGGAAACCGATCTGTGAATAACACCCCTCTCTATCTGGATTTCAACTGGTGTGGGTTAGCATAATTAGCCTTCATCTGCCCCATCTTTATAAATCTGTGATTGTTTCCATATTTCATTATTACCTTTGTTCAGATTAATTACGCAACATGTAATTATGCTCTATGTGCTCTTGTATGATTTATGAGCCATTGTATTGTTTTTCTGAAATTGAGACTTTGATAAATTAGTAATGTTTCTCGGGTAATTATGTGCATCGTTGGGGCTTTCCCATGTGGTACTAATGATAACAGAGACAGAGGTGACATCACCGTCGAAGTGCTGACCCGCGATGCACCTAGTCGCATCCGCTGAATCAGTCACTGTGTGTGTGTGTTGCACTGTATACACATTTGTCTGTGTGAACATGCATTTGTTTGTGTATAATAGTCAGGGCCGGCTCCATGTATAAGCGACATAAGTGTTTTTTATTTTTTAGGGGGTCTCAACTTACTGTTGATAGTTAGAATAGAAGAATACACAAGATGCAACTTTGAAATTTGGTTGTGCATCAACAATTCATCTCTTATTTTGTCAGTCACTAATAGTCACTCAATTAGCCATGTCAGATAACAATTTTTAGATTAGTGAGTTAGTCTAGCCAGCTATCTAAACATGTAGTAATCATGGCCGAAAACCAACCAGGCACGCAGGCAGGGCATGTGCACAGGGGCCATGACCTCCGGGGGGCACCCATTTACTTTGTTAGTCACTCTCACTCAGATATCATAAGTCATGGCGAAATGTGCAGAATTGCAGGCAATTAGCTTTAAAACGGCAAAGCTGTGTTTCCACCTCATGGCAAAATGGGTAGAATTGCAGAAAACCTCCTTTAAAACCATAACGTTTTCTCTGGGCCCCATGGCAAAATGTGTAGAATTGCAGGAAATTACTTTAAAATGAAAAATGTTCTCTCCACCGTCAAGATGGAAAGGGGACACCTCATCAGTTGCACAACTGAATGCATTCAACAAATATGTCTTCCACATTTTGCCCAACCCCTCTGAATCATCGGCGCCTGGGAATCATTTGTTGTTAGGGGTTAACTGCCTTGCTCAAGGGCAGAATGGCACATTTTTCCACCTTGACAGCTTGGAGATTCTAACCAGCGACATTTTGATTACTGGCCAACCAATCTTAACCACTAGGCTACCTACCACTTAAATCTTTGGCCCGCTTGGTGGGGGTCCCCCCAACCAAATCTCGCTTAGGGCCCCCCAAAGGCTAGAGCTGGCCCTAAGTAAAGAACATGAGCATGTGTATGTGTGTGTGTGTGTCTGAGTACCCAGACACAGGTTCAGTACATCTGCCTCCTTGCCACGACAACAAGCGTCTGCGATTCTGTCGCGGCTAGCAATCTCTCTCTCTAACTGCGCATTTCTGTTGCAGGTCTCCCACTAGTCAACAGACAGAGAATAATGACGTTCCTTCTACAAAAAAAACTGCCTCCATTGGAGAATGCTCGGGGGACTTTTGGCAGTATTACGCAGTCAGCCATAACTAAAAGATCATTAAAGGGCCTGTTTGCAGCAGTAGGCTAAGAGTCTGAATGGTTCGGGATCGTCAGAGGCTGCGTCCCAAATGATACCCTGTGATGAAGCCAGAGTGATGAGAGAGAGTTGTTAACCCCTCTGTCAGAAAGCCCCCAGGCTTTTCAACAGTTGTCTATCTGTTTTTCTTCCCTCCTTTCCACTACTAAGCGCAAAAACACCTACATATTAGTGAAAAATCACCTACTTATTAGCGCAATACCTGTATGTCTTCACCCTTGGAACCAAACATACAAACCTCATCTCCATTTTGTGACATCACTCCAAATCACCTAGACAAAATGTGTTAGCCCTTAGGGCTGTGGGTGGGGCAATAATTTATAAAAGTACCTTCAGTGCACAAAGCAGACACACACCATATTGCAATACAATAGATAGTCTAAAACACACAACATTTTGGAAATACAAGTAGTACATTTGGCTGGTATTTGGCTGGTTGGATTTTTATTTTGAGGTAGAGGGAGAAGCTATTGCATCAATAAATGGATACATTCCAAACAAGCAAGTGAAGTAAACATCTTCTGATTGTACAGTAAATATGCATCCCAAATTGTGCCCTATTCCCTTCATAGTGCACTACTTTTGACCAAAGCTCAACAAAGTAGTGCACTATATAGGGAATAGGGAACCATTTTGGACACATCCTATATGCACTGGACCCATTAGCATGCTAACAAGAACCCTATCTCAGGGCCTCATTTGCATATCCAGTCTCCCCTGCGGAATACACAATCAATGTTCAAACTAGGGAAAATAAACAAATCAAATCAAATAAAAAAATAATCACATGCGCCGAATGCAACAGGTAGACCTTACAGGTACCTTACAGTGAAATGCTTACTTACAAGCCATTAACCAACAATTCAGTTTTAAGAAAAATACCCCCAAAAAGTATGAAATAAAAGTAACAAATCATTAAAGAGCAGCAATAAAACAACAATAGAGAGGCTAAAACAACAGAGTCAATTTTCGGGGGCACCGGTTAGTTGAGGTAATTGAGGTAATATGTACATGTAGGTAGAGTTATTAAAGTGACTATGCATATATAATAACAGAGTGTAGCAGCAGCATAGAAGTGTGTGTGTGTGGGGGGGGGCAATGCAAATACTCTGGGAAGCCATTTGATTAGATGTTCAGGAGTCTTATGGTTTCGGGGTAGAAACTGTTTAGAAGCCTCTTGGACCTAGACTTGGAGCTCTGGTACAGCTTGCCGTGTGGTAGCAGAGAGAACAGTCTATGACTAGGGTGGCTGGAGTCTTTGACTCCAGGGCCTTCCTCTGACACTGCCTGGTATGGAGGTCCTGGATGGCAGGAAGCTTGGCCCCGGTGATGTACTGGGCCATATGCACTACCCTCTGTAGTGCCTTGCGGTGGGAGGCCAAGCAGTTGCCATACCAGTCAGTGATGCAAGACGTCAGGATGCTCTCGATGGTGCAGCTGTAGAACAGTGTCCATTTAGAGTATGATGGAGTTCATCAATAAGATTATACAGTCAAAATGTCTTCATATACTCAAATGTTTTATTTAATGATGCACAGTAATCAATGTTTCTGAATTAGCTCAGACCTAAATGTGTTAGCTGTTAGCCAGATAGCTAATGTACAGTGCCTTGCAAAAGTATTCGGCCCCCTTGAACTTTGCGTCCTTTTGCCACATTTCAGGCTTCAAACATAAAGATATAAAACTGTATTTTTTTGTGAGGAATCAACAACAAGTGGGACACAATCCTGAAGTGGAACGACATTTATTGGATATTTCAAACTTTTTTAACAAATCAAAAACTGAAAAATTGGGCGTGCAAAATTATTCAGGCCCCTTTACTTTCAGTGCAGCAATCTCTCTCCAGAAGTTCAGTGAGGATCTCTGAATGATCCAATGTTGACCTAAATGACTAATGGTGATAAATACAATCCACCTGTGTGTAATCAAGTCTCCATATAAATGCACCTGCACTGTGATAGTCTCAGAGGTCTGTTAAAAGCGCAGAGAGCATCATGAAGAACAAGGAACACACCAGGCAGGTCCGAGATACTGTTGTGAAGAAGTTTAAAGCCGGATTTGGATACAAAAAGATTTCCCAAGCTTTAAACATCCCAAGGAGCACTGTGCAAGCGATAATATTGAAATGGAAGGAGTATCAGACCACTGCAAATCAACCAAGACCTGGCCGTCCCTCTAAACTTTCAGCTCATACAAGGAGAAGACTGATCAGAGATGCAGCCAAGAGGCCCATGATCACTCTGGATGAACTGCAGAGATCTACAGCTGAGGTGGGAGACTCTGTCCATAGGACAACAATCGGTCGTATATTGCACAAATCTGGCCTTTATGGAAGAGTGGCAAGAAGAAAGCCATTTCTTAAAGATATCCATAAAAAGTGTCGTTTAAAGTTTGCCACAAGCCACCTGGGAGACACACCAAACATGTGGAAGAAGGTGCTCTGGTCAGATGAAACCAAAATTGAACTTTTTGGCAACAATGCAAAACATCATGTTTGGCGTAAAAGCAACACAGCTCATCACCCTGAATACACCATCCCCACTGTCAAACATGGTGGTGGCAGCATCATGGTTTGGGCCTGCTTTTCTTCAGCAGGGACAGGGAAGATGGTTAAAATTGATGGGAAGATGGATGGAGCCAAATACAGGACCATTCTGGAAGAAAACCTGATGGAGTCTGCAAAAGACCTGAGACTGGGACGGAGATTTGTCTTCCAACAAGACAATGATCCAAAACATAAAGCAAAATCTACAATGGAATGGGTCATGTGTTAGAATGGCCAAGTCAAAGTCCTGACCTGAATCCAATCGAGAATCTGTGGAAAGAACTGAAAACTGCTGTTCACAAATGCTCTCCATCCAACCTCACTGAGCTCGAGCTGTTTTGCAAGGAGGAATGGGAAAAAATGTCAGTCTCTCGATGTGCAAAACTGATAGAGACATACCCCAAGAGACTTGCTGTAATCGCAGCAAAAGGTGGCGCTACAAAGTATTAACTTAAGGGGGCTGAATAATTTTGCACGCCCAATTTTTTCAGTTTTTGATTTGTTAAAAAAGTTTGAAAAATACAGTTTTAGATCTTTATGTTTGAAGCCTGAAATGTGGCAAAAGGTCGCAAAGTTCAAGGGGGCCGAATATTTTCGCAAGGCACTGTATGTCCCTAGTTCATGGCCAGGCTGAAAATAGATGTGAAAATGTACTTTCTTGAAGGGTGAGCATTTCTCCTTACAAAGGCATCATTGGAAGGAAAACGTTCTCTTCTCGATGTCCTCTAAAAACAACAGAAACAAGAGCAGGCATGTTCACAGCACCTTACACACATCACTTGATGAGAGTGGACAGCTAGATTTGATGCAGCAACATCCTCCACCCCTCCCGTTCCCCCCTTTCCCACAGACAAAAACAGATTCCTCTAGCCCTTAAAAAAACAAGGCTTTACAGTCAAAGTCTCTTGATGCAGGAAAAAACTGAGCAAACACACTTGCTTGTTTATTCTATTCTTGATTTTTTTTTTTATACTGCAAATAATTAACAATATAGCGGCAGATGCAAAATTACAGCTCATAAATATGCAAATGAACGACGCAGAAATTGCATTAAATATATTTCTTCTCTCCCGACCAATGCCTTTCATCTTGAGTGATTACAAGATGCAGAAAATACATCTCCTGGTACTATAGCCTAGTGCTGCCTGAAACCCAGCCGTGTAATGAAGGATATAAATCAGCACCTTGGACAGCGGCAGCAAATGCACCCAGATACAACAAGAGGCTGATTTCAGCACCACAGACCGCACCACGGTGACGTTTCCTGCTGAAACAACCTCTCTCGCTCTGCCTTCCAAAGTAGTAGTGTTGACTACACAGAGTTATTCAGGTTTGCCGCACACTGACTCCTGTATGCACAGGATGCATATTGAAGCCTCTGGCTAAATGGAAATGTGTGCTCCTATTCTGAGATCAGTGGACCTTTTCTATCTGCTGCAGTGGGGGGTGCATACACTGAGTGTACAAAACATTAGGAACATCTGCTCTTTCCACGACATAGACTGACCAGGTGAAAGCTATGATCCCTTATTGATGGCACTTGTTAAATCCAGATGAAGGTGAAGTGACACGCTAATGAAGGATTTTTAAGCCTTGACAGAATTGAGACAGGGATTGTGTATGTACGTGTGCCATTCAGAGGGACAAAAGATAAAAGTGCCTTTGAACGGGGTATGGTAGTAGGTGCCAGGCGCACCGGTTTGTGTCATGAACTGCAACGCTGCTGGGGTTTTCACAGCAGTTTCCCGTGTGTATAGTCCACCACCCAAAGGACATCCAGTCAACTTGACACAACTGTGGGAAGCATCGGAGTCAACATGGGCCAGCATCCCTGTGGAACACCTTATAGAGTCCATGCCCCGACAAATTGAGCCTGTTCTTAGGTCAAAATGGGGGGAGACTCAGTGTATATCACAGAGCAGGAGATATCCCCTATGTATCTCCTCACAGCCAAGTGCACATTCCGTGGATAAAAGGAAACGGCTTGCCCGCTGAGACAATCTGAATTCCATATATGGGCACATACGTAGCAAAGTCAATGACCACATATGTTTTTCTGCACACACACACTTGCTCATACACACACACACACACACACACACACACATACTTGCTCATACATACGCACACACACACCCACACACTGTAGTTAAACAGCTAGATTAATACACACCCACATACATACACACACGGTCTCACACACACACACACGCAACAGCGCTCGAGCAGTCAGATTAGCCTGACGCAGCGGGTCTGTTGTTATGCGGGTTTATCTTGCACTCAACAACCTGCCCTTGATGAGGAGCGAAGTGCCGATCACGTTTAAGCGGGTCACACTCCCACTCCATCCCTACATGCCCTGTCATAATTCTCCCAAAAAGATGCCCGCATTAAGTTAAATATTCATGTTTCGAGCTGCCACAGTCTATTTTTTATCATGAAGCCCTCGCAGGTGTGCGAGCTCCGAGCGGCAGCGGCACTGTGACTGTTTCCTCATATGAAACCTGGCACTCCAGCGCATCTGTTGGAGCCCAGGCAGAAATAAGGGAGATTTGTTCACAGAAAACAAAAAAAGTACATGCGAGAGCAAAGTGCAAGCTAAAAACCCAACCCTGCTCAATCCAAGCATGTGAAAACAGACGATTAATAAAACAAGTAATCCTACACAAGGACAAAACAGGTAATTTAGGTATTCATTGAAAGCCCACTTTTCCCAGCACCTACTGTATGCTGTGGGATGTGACTGATGTGAGGGACAGGAGGAGGATTGGAGACGGGACTCGTTTTGACAGCTAGGGCAGGCAGATTGGCAGTGAGCGACAAGTTGGCATCTATGTTAGCGAGCGGCGGTGTGCGTGTGCCCACGCTTGCCCGGGCACTGGGCGTCATATGTAGTTTGAGTGTTTAAGGTGCCGTGGTGGTGGACAAGGTGGTTGGGAGGTTTGGGGACCACTGCACCAGAGCAGTGTGTGTATCTCTCTGTGTGTGTATTTCTGTGTGTATGTCTGTGTGCTGTAATCACCCATCCGTTGTATATGGGGAGAAACCCATTACTATTCCTGTCACAGCAGCCTTGCAGTAAGAGGAAAAGCATCACCCCAAGCAGGCAGGCAAGTAGGCAGACAAATGCATGACGCAGCGACACACTCACACTCAAATGTATTTTTGTTCGCTACCTTCTGGATGTGTCTGTATGCACCGCACAAATGTGTATGCGTACGTGAGCATGTGCTTATGTATGTGTGTCCTGTGTGTGTGTTTGATTAGCCTATGTGTGTGTTTTTGAGTTTGTGTGTATGTGTGTGTGCATGTGCTTGTGTGTGTGTTTGAGACAGATTCAATCACTCACCCTGGCTGTTGGGTCCCCCGTCCCCTTCCTCTGTGTCGGTCAGGTTGTTAAGCATCCTTGCTCCTCTTTAACAGCTCTACTGGAGAGATACTACAATGGTATCAGCCCCTCTCCTGTCTTCTACTCCCAAAACAATGCAGAACAAACAAAGTAGAAAAATAAGCCAGAGATGCTCTCCTCTGGTCCTGCCTCCCCTATGTGATGCTCAGCAGAGGAGAGAAGAGAGTTGGGCGAACAAGAACGAGTCCTTGTTTTCTCTCTCTCCCCCTTTGCAGATCCTCCTCTTGTCGTCTCCTCACTGGCTTGTAAGTGTGACTCTATTGCTCTCTCTCTCCAGGAGGAGGAGGGAAAAAGAGAGGGAGGCTGCAATAGTTTAGTGGATGATGGAACGCCTAGAAGCAGCACAGTCACTATCTCTCCCTCCCACTCACTCACTCACTCACTCACTCACTCACTCACTCACTCACTCACTCACACAGACAAGCACACACACACTCTCTCTTTCTTTCTGCACAACCAACGTCACCTCAACATAATCAGTGTAATTCTGCTTGCCAAATTGATCACGCATTCAAAGGGTATTATTGCATATCCCTTCCTCTCTCTTCCTCTTTCTTTGCCTCCCTGTCTCCCTCGCTCTCCCTCTCTTCACAGTTGTCATATGGGAAGGTGATTGGAGAGGGACGACTCGGCAGTGTTTGAAGAGCGAGCGCTAACCTTCCTCAGCTCTCTGCCGCTCCACTTTGGTGTTCCTGTCCAACCCAGACGCAAAATGCATCAAAGTTTCTTCATGTCGCCTTTGTAATAAACTTTTGCTCGCAGGCGCTGGTCGCTTTAATGCCAAATGCAAATAACACATTGCGTTTCCATCACAAGTTAGGGCTTTTTGAACAAGCACAATCAATATGATCTGCGTTCAAGCAAATGAAGACGCAGTCACAGCAAATGAAGACACACGCTCGTGCTGGCCCACACACATGGAAGCATGAACACACACACATGGAAGCATGAACACACACACATGGAAGCATGAACACACACACATGGAAGCATGAACACACACACATGGAAGCATGAACACACACACATGGAAGCATGAACACACACACATGGAAGCATGAACACACACACATGGAAGCATGAACACACACATGGAAGCATGAACACACACACACGGCCAACTGAGGGTCTCCATGGATATTATCTTAATCCTCTCTCTTTGATCCTGTTTTAAGGGTAATACAGAGAGCTTTCTACCCACCCAGGGGGACTCTAAACCATACACTCCATATTCATGGGTCAATCAGTGGCGTGTAATCAGGGATGCCAAGCGAAGCCAGGCTTCGACCAAAGATTGCACTAATAAAACAATATAAATTATAAAAACATTTCAATATTCAGGTTCATCTCTCTGTGTTTTCATAATTTTCCGTAAATTCGCAAGTGGCTGAATCTCACCTGAGAAATCATCCGCACGAGGGGAACAGCGCCCCTCTATCTCTGTATGTGTAGCCCATGTATCTGATGCTGTTTGGACCAAAAGAGTATAACATGTTGCTGCCATAGCATTTGATTGATTGATGCTAGCAAGCATTTCCCCTCCATTAATAAAATAATTATAAAATAATTAGGCAATCAGAATTGAGCTGAGCTCAACTGTAGGTTGTCCAGGTGCAGCAAAACACCCTCCAAGGGAAGTCAGTTTGGATTTGGCTTCAGACCAATCAAATCACTTCCTAAGCAAAACGTAATTTTCTGAAAAACGGGTCTGTTTCTGGTCTGCTTGTGTTGATGTCTTGCCGTAGCTTGCTTGTTAAATCGTCCCCTTCCTAAACCATGGACGGTAATTGGGATTTAGACTTGTGGTTTTGACCTCTGTACAGGCCAAGTATTATGATGGTGATTCCGATCTAACCATAAATGTATGTGATGTGCCACTCGTCTGAGACGATTGAAGTTCAATATGAAGCCAAGATGTAGCCTAGTAGGCTCATGTTAACTAGCTAGCTAACTTTGCTGGTTCATTTTAGCCCATGTGAGGAAGTTAGGCTAGCAAGCATTTTAGCTAGGTAGCCTATGAAAACAAAAACTAAAAGTGTACTGTATGACAGAGCCATAGACCGTTTTGCCAACATGAATGAAAGAGAGGAGGATGGCATTGGCGTTCAACTAGTCTAGAAGTAAGGTGAGTGAACTTTTTTTTATTTTACTTGAGCACGCAAGCACACACACACACACACACACACACACAAATCAGCACCATGGACAGCCATATGAAATTTAGCAACATTGATTGGACTGAATTGTTTTTGGTATCTTTAAGTTTGTTTTAAGGGTATTAAACTAAGCATGTACAGCCTTGTTGATTTGATGATGGGTTAAATGTTTAATGTCACGCCCTGATCTGTTTCACCTGTCCATGTGATTGTCTTCACCCCCTCTAGGTGTCGATTATATTCCCTGGTGTATTTGTCCCTGTGTTTCCTGTCTTTCTGTGCCAGTTCGTCTTGTATGTTTCCAAGTCAACCAGCGTTTTTCCCGTTCTGCTTTTTGCATTCTCCTTTTTCTAGTCCTCCCAGTTTTGACCCTTGCCTGTTTCTGGACTTTGTACCCGCCTGCCTGACCATTCTGCCTGCCTTGACCACGTGCCTGTCTGCCACTCTGTACCTCCTGGACTCTGATCTGGTTTTGACCTTTTTGCCTGTCCACGACCATTCTCTTGCTTCCCCTTTTGGATATAAACATTGTAAGACTCCAACCATCTGCCTCCCGTGTCTGCATTTGGGTCTCGCCTTGTGCCTTAATAGTTTAAGTTGAAATGGTGCTGGAATAGTGAAGGCAGTGCTCCTGTTGTCTTTGTCCTGACTTGCGGCAACGACATGGTTCTAAATCAGTAGTTGTTTAGTAAACTGTTGAAAACATTAACTCGCTTGACTATGCTGCAGGTCATATACTGTAACTGTTTGTTACGCACAATATTTGCTTTGTGGACTTCACCGAACAGATGTCGCTCTCCGGTTTTGTGATGAAAAAAAAACCTATGTGTAGTTGAATTTATTCCGCCACTGTGCGACCGTTGTTTTTTTGTTGTCTCAGCCTTATTGTATATCATGGTGGCATATGATCGAATGGGTTATAGCGCAAACAATGCACATATCACAACATAGGTTGTAATATGGCTTTTTTATTGGCGTGGCATCCCCAGTGATTTTACAGTGATTTTACCCGCACACCGCTACTGGTGTCAATGTTGAAGTATCATGATCAACTCAAACAGCATTAGTCATTTCATCCGGCGCCGACAGAGATGGCCGCCTCGCTTCGCGTTCCTAGGAAACTATGCAGTTTTAGTTTTTTTATGTGTTATTTCTTACATTGGTACCCCAGGTCATCTTAGGTTTCATTACATACAGTCGAGAAGAACTACTGAACATAAGAGCAGCGTCAACTCACCATCAGTACGACCAAGAATATGACTTTCGCGAAGCGGACCCTGTGTTCTGCCTTTCACCCAGGACAACGGAATGGATCCCAGCCGGCGACCCCAAAAAACGACTTCGAAAAAGGGGAAAATTAAGCGGTCTTCTGGTCAGACTCCGGAGACGGGCACATCGTGCACCACTCCCTAGCATTCTCCTCGCCAATGTCCAGTCTCTTGACAACAAGGTTGATGAAATCCGAGCAAGGGTAGCATTCCAGAGGGACATCAGAGACTGTAACGTTCTTTGGTTCACGGAAACATGGCTCACTGGAGAGACGCTATCGGAGACGGTGCAGCCAGCTGGTTTCTCCACGCATCGTGCCGACAGAAACAAACATCTTTCTGGTATGAATAGGGGCGGGGGCATATGCTTTATGGTTAACGGGACATGGTGTGGCCAAAACAACATACAGGAACTCAAGTCCTTCTGTTCACCTGATTTAGAATTCCTCACAATCAAATGTAGACCGCATTATCTACCAAGGGAATTCTCTTCGATTATAATCACAGCCGTATATATTCCCCCCCAAGCAGACACATCGATGGCTCTGAACAAACTTTATTTGACTCTTTGCAAACTGGAATCCATATATCCAGAGGCTGCATTCATTGTAGCTGGGGATTTTAACAAGGCTAATCTGAAAACTCCCTAAATTTTATCAGCATATCGATTGCGCAACCAGGGCGGGAAAAACCTTGGATCCTTGCTATTCCAACTTCCGCGACGCATATAAGGCCCTGCACCGCCCTCCTTTCGGAAAAGCTGACCACGACTCCATTTTGTTGATCCCTGCCTACAGACAGAAACTAAAACAAGAAGCTCCCGCGCTGAGGTCTGTTCAACGCTGGTCCGACCAATCTGTACTCCCTGTTCACCCACGACTGCGTGGCCACTCACGCCTCCAACTCAATCATCAAGTTTGCGGACGACACAACAGTGGTAGGCTTGATTACCAACAACGACGAGACGGCCTACAGGGAGGAGGTGAGGGCCCTCGGAGTGTGGTGTCAGGAAAATAACCTCACACTCAACGTCAACAAAACTAAGGAGATGATTGTGGACTTCAGGAAACAGCAGAGGGAACACCCCCCTATCCACATCGATGGAACAGTAGTGGAGAGGGTAGTAAGTTTTAAGTAAGTCTCGGCGTACACATCACAGACAAACTGAATTGGTCCGCCCACACAGACAGCATCGTGAAGAAGGTGCAGCAGCGCCTCTTCAACCTCAGGAGGCTGAAGAAATTAGGCTTGTCACCAAAAGCACTCACAAACCTCTACAGATGCACAATCGAGAGCATCCTGTCGGGCTGTATCACCGCCTGGTACGGCAACTGCTCCGCCCACAACCGTAAGTCTCTCCAGAGGTCTGCACAACGCATCACCGGGGGCAAACTACCTGCCCTCCAGGACACCTACACCACCCGATGTCACAGGAAGGCCATAAAGATCATCAAGGACAGCAACCACCCGAGCCACTGCCTGTTCACCCCGCTATCATCCAGAAGGCCAGGTCAGTACAGGTGCATCAAAGCAGGGACCGAGAGACCATCAGACTGTTAAACAGCCACCACTAACATTGAGTGGCTGCTGCCAACACACTGACTCAACTCCAGCCACTTTAATAATGGGAATTGATGGGAATTGATGTAAAATATATCACTAGCCACTTTAAACAATGCTACCTAATATAATGTTTACATACCCTACATTATTCATCTCATATGTATACGTATATACTGTACTCTATATCATCTACTGCATCCTTATGTAATACATGTATCACTAGCCACTTTAACTATGTCACTTTGCTTACATACTCATCTCATATGGGTTGTGCCATGGCGGAGATCTTTGTGGGCTATACTCGGCCCTGTCTCAGGATGGTAAGTTGGTGGTTGAAGATATCCCTCTAGTGGTGTGGGGGCTGTGCTTTGGCAAAGTGGGTGGGGTTATATCCTTCCTGTTTGGCCCTGTCCGGGGGTGTCCTCGGATGGGTCCACAGTGTCTCCTGACCCCTCCTGTCTCAGCCTCCAGTATTTATGCTGCAGTAGTTTATGTGTCAGGGGGCTAGGGTCAGTTTGTTATATCTGGAGTACTTCTCCTGTCCTATTCGGTGTCCTATGTGAATCTAAGTGTGCGTTCTCTAATTCTCTCCTTCTCTCTCTCGGAGGACCTGAGCCCTAGGACCATGCCCCAGGATTACCTGACATGATGACTCCTTGCTGTCCCCAGTCCACCTGGCCGTGCTGCTGCTCCAGTTTCAACTGTTCTGCCTTCTTATTATTCGAACATGCTGATCATTTATGAACATTTGAACATCTTGGCCATGTTCTGTTTTAATCTCCACCCGGCACAGCCAGAAGAGGACTGGCCACCCCACATATGCTCTCTCTAATTCTCTCTTTTTTTCTCTCTCTCTCTGAGGACCTGAGCCCTAGGACCATGCCCCAGGACTACCTGACATGATGACTCCTTGCTGTCCCCAGTCCATCTGACTGTGCTGCTGCTCCAGTTTCAACTGTCCTGCCTTATTATTATACGACCATGCTGGTCATTTATGAACATTTGAACATCTTGGCCATGTTCTGTTATAATCTCCACCCGGCACAGCCAGAAGAGGACTGGCCACCCCACATAGCCTGGTTCCTCTCTAGGTTTCTTCCTAGGTTTTGGCCTTTCTAGGGAGTTTTTCCTAGCCACCGTGCTTCTACACCTGCATTGCTTGCTGTTTGGGGTTTTAGGCTGGGTTTCTGTACAGCACTTTGAGATATCAGCTGATGTACGAAGGGCTATATGAATAAATTTGATTTGATATGTATATACTGCACTCAATACCATCTACTGTATCTTGCCTATGCCGCTCTGTACCATCACTCATTCATATATCTTTATCTACATATTCTTTATCCCCTTACACTTGTGTCTATAAGGTAGTAGTTTTGGAATTGTTAGCTAGATTACTTGTTGGTTATTACTGCATTGTCGGAACTAGAAGCACAAGCATTTCGCTACACTCGCACTAACATCTGCTAACCATGTGACAAATACATTTTGATTTGATTAGATTTTGATTTGATTTGCATGGTGAGCGGGGAAAGACTGTCGTGTGTGTAGTTGTTGAGACAGAAATAACATCTTGTCCTTTCATGAGGTGTTGGCTCATACAAAAATTAGAAAAGCATTTGATTTTCAAAACCATATTCATCCCCGGTGTGTGTGTGTGTGTGTGTGCCACAGGTTGGGATACCACTCCACAGATAAGTTAGCACTTAACTGTAATGCGTCTGGGTAGCACAGATGAACACAACATATTTCTATATAAACTCCTCATTCGGATACACAAGGGAGATAATGATCACAAAGCAAAGAGGGTTCATTATTTAAAATGCCTCTCCAGGCAAATCATACCATCAGCATGGTATGCATTTCATCTGCAACATGTTTGATTATGTAATGTGTATGTTTTTTAAATTGTTTTTATGGATCCCATGAACTCCCTCAAGAACAGTGTGAATTTTATTGAGTGGATGTACCTCGGTAAAAAAAATGAAATGAAACAGCATTTATCAAGCATTTATGAAACCCTTATTGCTTGTGTTACTGTGTTATACGAGTGTAATAAGATATGAATAAACAAGTAGCAGGGCTCCCGAGTGGCGCCGCAGTCTAAGACACTGCATCTCGGTGCTAGAGGCGTCACTACAGACCCTGGTTCGATCCTGGGCTGTAATCACAACTGGCCGTGACACCTATGGGGCTGCAATACTGAACAACTAGCCAACAAAACAAAACTCGCTTGACTATCCATGGAGGTTAACCAATGTTATACTCCATAACAACCTACAGCTACAATTGATCCCACTCCCTAGGCCCTGACCCTTCGATGTTTGCAGATCTAAGGGGTCTGGATAGGTATAATTAGTGTAGTGGTGGAGTTTCCTCCTATTGCTGACTTGGTCCCTTGGTTTACAGCTCAAGGTATAATTCTTGAATCGCTGTCACAATCTCTAATATGGTGTCTTAGGGACACTTTGTGACATATTGGAATTTTACTGTTTTCAATAGGAATCATGTATACAATGTTTGGCACATAATTGTCTGCCCAACTAATCAATAGCGTCCTCTATCTTTTGATGGCTATGTAACTGTGATACGCACAATTCAATTCTCTATACTTCAAATATAGAAAGGAAAGGACCTGATCGTGGACTATAGGAAAAGGAGGGCCGAATAAGCCCCCATTATCATCGACGGAGGTGTAGTGTAGCGGGTCGAGAGTTTCAAGTTCCTTTGTGTCCACATCACCAACAAACTCTCAAAAAGTCCTACAGCTGCACCATCGAGACCGGTTGCATCACCGCCTGGTATGGCAACTGCTCGGCATCTGACTGTAAGGAGCTACAGAGGGTAGTGCGTACGGCCCAGTACATCACTGGGGCCAAGCTTCCTGCAATCCAGGTCCTATATACTAGGCAGTGTCAGAGGAAGGCCCATAAAATTGTCTAAGACTCCAGTCACCCAAGTCATAGACTGTTCTCTCTGCTACCGCACGGCAAGTGGTGCTGGAGCACCAAGTCTAGGTCCACCCGGACTATTTACATTGACCAACCCTCCTTCGTTTTTACACTGCTGCTACTCACTGTTTATTATCTATGCATAGTCACTTTACCCCTGTCACTTTACCCCTACCTACATGTACAAATGATCTTGACTAACCTGTACCTCCGCACATTGACTTGGTACCGGTACCCCCCTGTATATAGCCTCGTTATTGTTATGTAATTTTCTTGTGATACTTTTTATTGTATTTTTTAATTGAGTTTATCTATTTGATTTATTTTTACTCTATTTATTGAACTGCATTGTTGGTTAAGGGCTTATAAGTAAGCTTTTCTACTACACCTGTTGTATTCGGCGCATGTGACAAATACAATTTCATTTGATTTGAATGAATTGCTGAACTTTCAATGAACGAATTTGCTACAATGCGTATCTATAACAATAAGAAACCAGTCAGAACACATACAAAACAGCTATTAACCAGACAAATTGTTAATTTCATCCACCACCAACTTCTGGTGAACCCACCTGTTAGCCATTTAACATATAGCACATCAGTTAATGCTTCATAATATAAAGAGAGAGAGGAGTCACGCAACCAAATCAACTGTGGAAAATGAAATGATTGTGGTGGTATGTGAACCATTTCTTTGATGACATTCCGCTTTTCAAAGCAAATCCCACTGGATCAAATCATTGGCTCTCTCTGGTAAAAACCAATGGATGTTATCATCTTTCTTACCCAACCTCCCCAAACCAATTAATTCTCAATGGCCTTCAGCACTATAGGTACTCCATTAGATAGCATTCGTCTTGTCCACTTGTCCTCATGGCTTATGACAACCCCAGCCAACCACAGTCCTGTTCAAAAACAGAACCTTCTTCCATCATTAAGCCAACCCCTAAAACAAGAGACAGTACCAAAGCTCTGTTTTTGGTCCAGATGAACTGTTGTGGGGAAGTAATGTGCAACTTAAGCCCC